>NC_040905.2:159420645-159736931 GCF_004126475.2 Phyllostomus discolor | reverse complement strand
TCCCTCCCTTCCTTCCTTCTTTCCTTCCTTTCCCTTCCTTCTTCTTCCTATCCTTCCTCCCTCCCTCCCTCTATCCCTCCCTCCCCTTTTTCTCCACTCCTTTCAAAAAGTCTGATGCTCAGGTGTCACCCTAACCTCATGGTGAACTCCTCCCTCACCTCGCCTCACCTCGCCTCCCCTCCCTTCCACCTCCTCTCCTTTTTTGCCAGATTTGAAGTACTATTCAGTACAAAAAACAGGGGCTTGCATCCCAGTTTTCTAGTTGTGTGGTCCTGGGCAGGTTCCTTTCCATTGTGGTTCTGCTCTGGCCTTCCATTTCCTTGCCTATAGTAATTCTACCTCACGGTGTTTTGGGGGTGGATTAAATGAGACATTTTACTTCAGTTTCTTAGTATGGCACATGGCACATAGTGAAGGTTTAAAGATCCTAGGTAGCCTTATTATTGTACAGGTCTTAGAGTGTTCAGAGCATTTTCTTATCTGCTGTTTCTTTAGATTTTCATACCATCCTTTGCTATAGTTATTTGCTAGAGTCTGGAGTTATTTTTGCCCCATTTTAGAGATGACGACCCTGAGATCCATAAACTGTAGTGAATTGCACACATTCACACAAGTGGCATCATGATAGTAGGACTAGGACTTCAGGTAGTAAGGGCCCAGATAGGCATTTTTCATATCACAACAAGTTGTATTACAGAGGGATTCAGATGAAGAAGGAGCATGGGGACTAGTATAGGGATGAGTGAGTGGAACTTTCTGCTGCCATAAATGTGGAAGAAGAAACTCATAGGAAAGCCCATGTATATTGCACTTAACTTCAATGTGCTGAAGTTATACAAGTAACAATCATAGAATGTATTTAAGCAACTCCTTGGTTCAACTCATGCTTCACTATTGACACACTTACCAAGTTTGGGAGTGATGGGGGTAGTAGAAAGTAGCCATATATCACCTCTAAGTCTAGGACATGGATGAAAGTGAAGCTAAAAAGACCAGTATATTATTTGAGCCTGACAGTAACTGTGACTGTATGACTATTATCTGGTGTGTGTGTGTGGGTGTATGCACACATGCACATGTGAGTGTTATAGTGAGTGTTATATAAGCTTAAGAGAAGAAAGGAAAATAAGTAAAAGGTAGAAAGACTAAGAGCATTGTCACAAGGTGGCTGGAAGTTCAGCCTTCAAAATCAGTCCGAGTTAAGTGACCATGTTATTATAGATATTCCTTGAGCAGTTAGTTGTTTGCTTTGACACTTGGTTTTCTCATTAATAAATTGGGGTAATAACAATACTTAGCTTATAATATTTATGAAGGATTAAATCAAGTAAAATATGTTATGTACTCAGTCTAGTACATGATGCATGGTCAACTCTCAATAAATGTCAGTGTAATCAATCAACCCACCAACTCATCAATCAGTCAGGATTTGGAGTTCTCAGTATGAAAACCTGGCTACCAATCCTTGCAGTTCTCTTTACAGAGTTTTGAGTCCTTCATGACATTAAATTAACCTGTATCTCCATTATGTTCTAGGAAAAATTTACCCTTGTTAAAAATTAACTTCATGAGGTAAACACAACTCACCTCCTTGTACAAACACATCAAAATTACAACTAAAATATCGAACAACCATCAATTGAGTTGAATGGAAGTCGGACAACTACAGACTTAAGAAACCACATGCATATAGATTGGTAGGAGGGGTGAGACATGCAACAGGCTGGTCCCATATCTGTATGAGGTGGATAAAAATTTGGGAGAGAGATCTTGGAAGTAAGGAGTCCCAGCCCCACACCAAGTGCCCCAACCCAGGATTTCAGTACCAGGAAGATAAGTCCCCATAACTTCTGACTATAAAAACCAGCAGGGATTGAGTCAGTGGAAGAAACTTCTGAAGTCCCAAGCAGTTCCTTTTAAAGAACCTACACATGGACTTACTCAGACTCACTCCTTCTGAGCTCTAGCACCAGGGTAGCAGCTTGAAAGACACCAGTGGCATACTGGGAGAAAGTGAATTGTCTGGCATCAAGGTGAGATCTAGGGGACAGCTTTCTCCTAGACAGAAAGGCAGACAGAGGGCATTGTTCCTTTTCTTAGCTTGCCCCCCTCAGAGCCACAGAACCAGCAGGCTGGTGCCATATTTGAGACACCAATAACCTGGCTAACCCTGTTTGTACACCCTGGAGATCCCCTGAGACTCCATCCCACACAACTTATGGGCCCAGTTAAGCTGCTTTCCCATATGAATAGCTGGTCTTGGCTCATGCTTAAAAACTTCCTAAATCCTCTCAAACAAGCAGCAGCCAGATTCAGTGAGTCCTCAGTCCTGGTACCTCTTGTGAAGTGGCTGCAGGTCCTATACTAGCTATGACCAGCCAAAATTCACAGCTTGGCTTCATCTGGGAATCTGCAAGCCCAGCATAAGTACAAGCTGTCTCAGATTGATATCTGAGATTGATATCTGATATCTGATATCTCAGATTTATAGTGCAGGTAGGTTGGCCCTGGGCAAAACACAGGTGGAGGCTAACCTTGGCCTACAACAACCAGGAAACCCCAGAGGCTGCACACTCAGTGGATAGCTACAGACAAATTTGTAGCACTACCACCCTGCTCCCACACAGCTGATCCTCCATGCAGAGTGCAGGTTGGTGGTCAGAGGTCATAGCCATTCCTTGTAGTCTACTGGCCTGGGTAAATCCCTCCCATTGACCTGCCAACAACAAGAAAGTCTGAACTACAAGAAATGCACTCAGCCCACATGAAGGGCACACCTTGAGTACCCAGCTTGGGTAATAGGGGAGGCTTTTGCCACTGGACCCTATAGGACACCTACTATATTAAGCCACACTACCAAGACAGGAAGTCATAGCACCTCTACCTAATACATAGAAACAAACACAGGGAGGCTACCAAAATGAGAAGATAAAGAAATATGGCCCAAATGAAAGAACAGTTCAAAATTCCACCAAAAGAACTAAGCAAAATGGAGATAAGCAATCTGTCAGATGCAGAGTTCAAAATACTGATTATAAGGATGCTTAAGGAACTTAGGACCTCAACAGCATAAAATGATCCAGTCAAAAATGAAGCATACACTAATTAAAATAAAGAATTTACAGGGAAACAATAGTAGACTGGATGAAAATCAATGAGAATCAACTGAGAAACTGAGAATCAAATCAATGATATGGAACATAAGAAGGCAAAAAACAACCAACCAGAACAACAAGAAAAAAGAATCCAGAGAAAACTGAAGGTAGTGTAAGCAGCCTTTGGGATAATTTCAAATATTCCAACATTCACATCATAGGAGTGCCAGAAGGAGAAGAGGAAGAGCAAGAAATTGGAGATCTATTTAAAAAAATAATGAAAGAAAACTTCCCTAATTTGGTGAAAGAAATAGACATGCACATCTGGGAAGCACAAAGAGTCCCAAACAAGATGGATGCGAAGAGGCCCATGCCAAGACATATCATAATTAAAATGCTAAGGGTTAAAGATAAAGAGAGAATCTTAAAAGCAGCAAGAGAAAAGCCTTTAGTTACCTACAGGTGCATCTGTGTAAGACTATCAGCAGATTTCTTAAAAGAAACTCTTGCAGGCTAGAAGGGGTTGGCAAGAAATATTCAAAGTCATGAAAAGCAGGGACCTACAGCTAAGCTTGCTCTACCCAGCAAAGATAACATTTAGAATTGAAGGGCAGATAAAGAGCTTCCCAGACAAGAAAATACTAAAGGAGTTTATCATCACCAAACCATTATTTTATGAAATGTTAAAGGGGCTTATTTAAGAAAAAGATCAAAACTATGAACAATAAAATGGCAATAAATACAAGTCTATCAACAATTGAATCTAAAAAACAAACTAAGCAAACAAGAACAGAGACAGGATCATGGATACAGAGAGCATTTTGATGGTTGTCAGATGGGAGGGGGGTAGGGGGGAATGGGTGAAGAGATGAGGGGATTAAAGAGTACAAATAGGTAGTTACAGAATAGTCATGGGGATGTAAAAAGTGCAGTACAGGAAATGGAGTAGCCAAAGAACCTACACATGACTCATGGACATGAACAATGTTGTGGGCATTGCCTGAGGGATTAGGAGATGCTGGGTAGAGGGGGGACAAAGGGAGAAAATTGGGACAGTTGTAATAGCATAATCAATAAAATATAATTAAAAAACAAAAAAATTAATGTCACTATCTTCTTCTTAAATGTTACTTGAGAAGAGGAAGATTAGAGTAACGTCGTCCTTGTATGAGAGGAAAGATCTCAGGAGTTCTGAGATTTATTATTTAAACACAAATCCCATGGCATAAAGTGGCCTATGACTAGTCATTGTATTTCATAAAGTTTTCCTTCAATTAGGTATTCCATATATTCAGTTAAAAAGTATGCACAAAGATAAACTAGATAGATAGATAGATAGATAGATAGATAGATAGATAGATAGATAGATAATCCTTTATATGCTGTGGTTATGGAGGGTTGCACAGTGAAATTGACATATTGACATGCTGGCCATTTCTCTGCTTTCTGGATTTGTTGTTTTATTTGTCCTATTGCAATGTCCCTTTGTCAATGGTTCTTCCACAAGCTGTCCTAGTGGTAGACAGCACTCTGTGAGATCAGTTCCAAAATGTAATGTGTTTTGCACCAGCTTTCATGCCAGACAGTAACCAGAGCATTCTGAGATTGGGAAAATGAGAGGGTACAGTGAGTTGTAAGCTGCCTCTAGGTGAAGAGTTATTTTCAGGGGGAGGCTGGGAGTCAATTGTGCACAGATAAGGGTGAAGGTCTTGGAGTTCGCTTCCCCTGGGCCTTGTATCCTGGCATTTGCCATTGACCATGGAGATTGGACTAAATTATAGTATTTTTAAAAATTATGTATTTATTTTTAGAGAGAGGGGAAGGGAGGGAGACAGGGAACCATTGATGTGAGAGAGAAACATCGATTGGTTGCCTCTCTTTTGTGCCCTGACCTGGGACTGAAACCACAACGCAGGCATATGTCCTGACCAGGAATCTAACTGGCAACTTTTTGCTTTGTGGGACAATGCCCAACCAACACTGGTTAGGGCAATTTCAGTCTTATATAAGTGACCTATGCAATATCCTGAGGGTTATAAGAAACTGAATTCAATGGACTATGATAACTTCTCTACAACCCAGATTTCTTATCTCTAATGTGGGAATAATAGTAAAAGCTTGTTGTGAGGATTAGATGATGGAATCATTCCAAAGTATTTACTAAAGTTCTTGATACTTAAAAAGAATTTTAAAAATTGGCTAATTTTTTAATACTTTTATAAGGTGATAGTTTGTTTTTTTGTTTTTTTGACACAGATCAGAACAAAGGGGAAGAAATCTAATATTCACTGTCCCTCTTTTAGGTTTCAGGAACTTTATTTATTATGTCTTCAAATACCCTCTGAATATTATGCAGTGTGAATTCTTAGTCCCATTTTACAGGTGAGCAAGTTGAGATTCAGACAGGCAAGCAATTTGTTTAGGGTCAACACCATTAATAGCTGTGGGCTGAAACTTGTCATGTGTGACTCTGAAGCCCATGATTTTTCTGCATAGTTGGACAGCATGTACTAAATGAGATTAGAAAATGCATCCAACTCCTTTCCATTATATTTACTCAATACTAAATTCATGACACAACTGATGATTTTATTGAATCAACAAGTCATAGAGATCATGTAGACCCAGTAATTACTCAAACAAAAAATGCTTTCTCTTACTTGAGATAAAACAGCCTACCAAAAAAATGAGCATGTATTGTATTAGAATCTCTCTCTGCTAAAACTCTCTAAAAACAGGACAGGTGATTTGTCTCTGCATGTTTTATCACTGGCCTTTTGAGTGGGTATGAAGAAAAGCAACTGCTTGAAATTTCTTCCTCATTTATTTCTGTCTCTGCAATATGTTGCAAAAGGCATTTTTTTCCACATCCCAAGCAAAATCTGGGAGTAACTTAGTACATAAAACAGTGTGATGAAAGGAATCAATATGAATAACTATATTTGTATAGCACTTTAGAGCTTCTGGAGCTCCTTCACATATATTTCACCTGCAAATCGTATCAGGTGAAATAAGGGAATAAGAATGGACAAATATTATTACTATTTGCTTTACTTTTTATGTGGAAACAGAGGCTCAAAACTTAAAGAACTTACCCAGTATCCTGAGGGTAATGAGTAACCAAATCAAGTTTGAATCTGTTAACTGCACAGCCAGAGCTCTCTGCCCAACACCTTACTACACAAAGCGGGGCTCTGGGATCAGGGCTGGCAGGTCGTCACAGTGCAGAATCTTGATCTCACTCCAGACTCAATGAATCTGTATCTACATTTTAATAAAACTGCCATGTGATTTGAATATTTGAATACTCTTCTCTGAGAAGAGCTCGAAGTGGTTGCCACTTCTCACATTTATAGCATTAGTATTAATTATATTGGGCTGAAAGCACAAGATTGACTATAAGTAAGAATTCAGTAGCCTGACACCGAACATTCCCCTATCCCCACCCATCTCAAGTAAATGGGAATTGACTTGCTTTTAAGCGTAAAGCAATCTTGTGTTTATTTTCTCTTGCTGCTGTCTTTGGGTCACGTTCTGGGGAGTTTAAATTGACTAAGTCAGGGTAAAGTGGTAGAAGTACTCACAATGTAATGCTGAACCAGGTAGAAAGGAAGCCCAGGCCAGTGGCTATAAGACCCACAAGTCCTTAGTTCTGCAAAGCACATCCTGGGAGGATGAAGCAATGCACAGCTGGCTTCATCTGAGACCCATCTCCAGGTTTCAAAGCAGTTATTTCTGGCACACTTTGAGATGGGATATACTGAGGCCAGATGCTTTATGTGAGGGGACTCTCTTCAGAAAGCACCTGGCTAGCATCCTTCAACCCCAACAAAGCCCCAGGGGGCTAAAGTGGACGTTTTTGCTGCCCACCGCCTCAGCTTTCTTCCTTTTGACCCAGATGTGTTTCTATAAAACGTGTGTGCTCTCCACATGGCTCTCTCAGTATACAGCGCTGCCCCTGCCCCTGGAAAGAGTGTCCAGAGAGGACCCAGGGCTTGCTGGCATTGTGGCCCTGGCCAGCACTCTGTCTTCTTGCCAGAATGCCCTCTTCATCCTCGCCTGGATGATGCTGGGGAGTGAGTGTAGAGGCATGCTTTAGCACATTTTTGCCCTGCTGTAAAAACAAGAAATTATGAGCATGCTGGATTGAAAAGAGGGCCTGGGGAATCATTACTGAAAGCATAAAAGACTAATTTCCCCCATAAAGTGGCAGCAATAAATGTCCTGTAAATATGGGCCTTCCACTGACTCTTTCTTCAAAAAGCATATTTTTTACCCCCAATCCAGTAGAGTCTATTTCATGGTTAAACAGAGTAAATGACACCTGGAGTGAGGCAGCAGATACTAAGGCAAGGGAGAGTAACCCAGGAGGACATCTGTCAGCTCTGGCTTCCTTCAGTCTGTCTGGGAGAGAGGGCAGGAGGAGGTAAAGGAGGGAGGGAAGGCAAGAAGAGAGGGAGGATGGGAGGTGTGACTATGAGGAAGAAAAGCTGGCAAAGAAGTAGTAAAGGAAGCCATTAGTGTGTGAAAGTCCAGAAAATTAGCAATGGCAAAGTGGAAGCATTGCCCTCCTGAAGCTTTAGTAGTCTGGGAGGATTCTTCTCCTGAGTATTAAATATTAGGAAAAAATGGTATTTTCATAATATCTACCTATAAAAATGAAGCCCCAATTTGTATATAAGTTCTATAAATTTCCCCATCCCCTAATCTGTGAATGTAACAAACCATGTGAAGTTGAGTGATCTCTGGAACACTTTGAAATTTTTACTTACTTTTGCTAGGTCAGCAGATCAACAAGCATGTGATGAGTTGGTGGGGTGTGGGAAGAAGATCTGTGTTTTTCTGAGATGCTTAGAGACCATGGTGGTCCTGCAGTGGGAGTGGACTCCTCCAGTGGGTCCACAGTGGGGATCCATTGCTGGGTGGGTGGGTGGGGTGGGAGTGAAAGCTGTGCCAGCTGGTGGCCAAGGAGCAGGGAGGAGTGATGTGTTCTTTCATTGTTGGTAAGAGAATCTCTATCAGCAGTAATGATGATTTAAAAATAAAAAAGTTGGCAAGTAGAATGTTCTAGATCATTTGTCTATAATATACCAATAAACCTCTAAAATATTTCCTTCTTCAGACTTTGCTTGCTCAGAGTAGGACAACAGGGTTGGTTAAGGAGTTCCCAGTTGGGAAGTTCCAGGGACCTACGTTCTGGATGGAAGGTATTGTGGGGGCATGTAGAACGGCAGCTAAATTGCTGCTGCTGTCACCTCTTTGTCACCTGATTAAAAAGAAGGCAGAATGACACAGGTGTAGGAAAAATAGCTAAGACCAAGGACTGTAGAGCCAGACATGTTGGGTTCAAATCTTGGTTCTGCCACTTAGCAGCTGGGTGACCTTAGGAAAGACATTTAATTTGCTTGTGTCTTAGAGTCTTCATTTGGAAAGTGGTGATAATAATAGGTTTGGTGGGAGAGTTAAAGGGGTTACAGTTTGTAAATGACTTCCAATAGTGCCTGCCACATGGTGACTTTATATGCTGTTCACTACTAAGTTATGAATTACATGAGTATCCCACTTTACTTGCTGTGCCTCATGAGCAGGAGAATATCTGTTATGAAAGGGCTGTATTCTTTCCCCACACACAGTGGAGGCATCATTGATGAAAGATTGTGTTTATATATTTAATCAATGAAAAGCACACATTTTTCAGATACAGTCAGTGACAGATTCTGGGAAATTTGCTTTTCCCACCCACACTCTGTCATACTCTAGTGTTTTAAGGTGACTTCTTTGGCAATAACTGCAATGAAGCATGTTTTAGTTCGTGGGTATTCTGGTGACTGTGCTTCAGTGCTGATGCTTGTGTTTTGATCTCTTCTACTCTCTCATTTTTCTAACATTCATTGGTGGTCTCTCCCTTTCTTGAGATGCTTTAATTCACAGGCCCCTTTCCTGCAGGACTCCTGCTTCCTCATTCCCCTGAGGGAGGATGTCTTAGTCTCCTTACTGTCAGTCACCACCGTGTTTTCCTCCCCCCCCTGACATTCCATCTCCCCCACACTGTAGTCTTGTGTGGTCTTCTGAGGGGCTCCTTGGAGGAACCTCTGAGACTTACTTGGAGAGTCATGAGATTCAGGAGGTGAGGGCCACACTGGGGTGGTTCCAAGGGCAGCAGGGCAGGTCGCTGCTGGGAAAAGTTACTTCTCTTTCCTGGATGGCTATACCCATTCCTGCTTCTGGGTGGGGGGGGAGGCACAAGTCTGACACTTCTGAATCCAGGGAAACAAGTTGTTGGGACATCCTCAGTCACCATTGGATGTTAGAATGTCACAGGTACCTCAAACTCTTCTTTCGGTGGAGGTTAAGGCAAAGGGTAGCAGATGTCCCTCAGTTACAAGAATATAAACAACTACAAATTTGTTTTGTTAAGAATACCATTAGGAGAATCATGTTCTGAATTATTAATCATGGTCTGTAAGAATAATAGGAGCTTAGAGATAGAGCAAGGCCTGGTGGCTTCCAAGGGAAAGTGAGATTTGAAGGAAGAACTTGGTTTAGGTAGGAGGGCTTGGACAGGGAGGAGGAAGTGTTTTAGGTGACAGTAGAACGTGGGGTGTGAGGAACTGTGTCCATGCGGGCCCGAAGGACTGCAGGTGGGGCAAATGATAATAATAATAGCAAAATCCACATAGAGAAATACTGTACTTCTCGGCTTCCCAAACAAATTCATCTGCAATATCTGATTAGAAGTGGAATTGGTTAGGTTGGCGATCATGGAGCTTGGCTGAGGTGGGGTCATAGATGTTGGAAAAGTGAAAGTGCTCTGCCTAGTGGAGTCGTGAGCTTTGTTGGTCTGGCTCTTTCACCCCCAGTTCACGGATTCTTTACGGTGATGGACCTGTCCTAACTGAACTATTCTTCAGGTGTCTGGAATCCCAGCCTCAGTCGAGTGCTTCTGTGCCCCTGTTTACCTTCCATTGCCTTTCGTTTTGTTTGAGATAATTTACTGTGGGTCCCAGTGTGAACCTGTAGAGCAGGGGTGTCAAACTCTTTTTATTGGGGGCCACATCAGCCTCATGGTTGCCTTCAAAGGGCTGAATGTAACTTTAGGACTGTGTAAATGTAACTACTCTTTAACAGTTCAGTGAGAGCTCACTGCCAGGTAGAAACAAGGTGTCAGGTGGATAAAACCAGGTGGAGGGCCGATTCAGCCCGAGTGCCTTGTGTTTGTCACCTGTGCTGTAGAGAATGCAGAACACCTGTACCAATGCTCTTGGTCTTTCACTTGCTTGAAAGGAAGATAGGCTCATCTGTTTCTAGACTATTGGAAGTAATTAACACTTTTCTTTAGCTGGGAAGAAGCATATGTTAATATAGTGGGGTTTTTTTAAAGAAAAAAATGAGATGCATATATTAGTTTGACTTCATGCCTTATTATTAGCAATCATTTTCAACTTTGCTCGGAGTGCTGTCACCCCCTTGAAGACCTCCAGTGGCCGGTATTGGCACCAGTTCAGATTACATTAGTGTGAATTTGGGTTTTCTACTGCCTGCTGCTTAATAACTATCAGCAGGTTTTGTCCCCATGGTATCATTAGCACCTTCTTCCTTCAGGTGCTGACTAGGGGCAGTAAAAGCCCCCAAGCCTCTAGCAATTTACACCCACTGAATCTCCCTGCAGCTAATTCATCTGCATGGTCTATCAAATTCTTTATTCAACTTCTTAACTCTATCACTATTCTTAAGGAGTTGGCCTGTCCAGAGTCAATTGATTTTTGGGCCTTAAAATAAGGTTAGGGAGGCGAGGGACTTTGCAGATCATCTTGTTGCCATATTCTGTTTTCTGGATTATAGAAATGAGGGTCAGAGAGGTTAAGTGATTTGTCTGAAGTCACGCAGGAAGGAGTGCAGACAGAGTGAGTCTAGACTCTGCTCTCACTAATAATCCTCATTTCATATTCTTTCCGTTTCTCTTACTGTAGCCTGGGAACAAGCAGGCACTTTCATGACCCAGTAAGGCCACAGCATTCAGGGACAGTTTCTAGGTTGAACTGTCACACTTTAATACAACTAAAATAAGCTAAAATCAAAGGTTGCTGAAAATTTGATAATGTAACATGTGTTAGCCTTGGAAGGACCGCACACTCATTAAATTTCTATAGAGTATGCGTATTTTTTACTGTAATGGGTCAAATGGTCACTCTTTACTTTCTCTTTCCTTTTCTCTCTGTATTTGGTTACTCATCAGTCCAGCTAAGCATTGCCTCTTGAAAGTATTTCTCAAATTCTTTCCTTAGTTTCTGCTGCAAAAATCTCTCTCCTGTTTCAGATCCGAAAAATTGCAGTAGCTTCTTAGCTGGTGTCCCTGAGCCCTGCACTCTTGACACCTGTAAATCCATGGTCATGGTCTAAAACTGATCCTGCCCTTTCTTGGCATATGTTATAGGTGATGATTTCTCACTTAGAGAACAATCTCCAAGCTGGGCTACACAAAGCCTTTCCAAGGAGTACACATGCATGGATGGATTTTAAGGAATCGATGGCCATGTCTTTAATACATGATTCTCCTGCCCCTTGAAAACAGAGGTAGGCTTTTTACCCATCCTAAATCTTACTTTGTTGTATTGCCCTAGGATGTGAAAACTTCTGAATATCAAATGAAGGGATAAATGGAAATATTGGTTTTTAGAAAAACTTCCTTAATTACTACACCTTGATCCTTCAGCTGAAGCAGTAAAAGGTTAATGATGCTGTTTCTTTTGAATGTGACTCGGTTGAGTGGGGCTATCACATTTTTCAAGATAATTGTATAAAAATCAAACATAAATATTTTACATGGCTTCTCTCAGATTCAGTATACTTAATCAACAGGGTAGTTAAAAAGTCTATTTATCAAATTATAAAATACAATATTTGTTTCATAAACAGTCAATTCTTATTTTATAAAATGTTTAATATTTTCTGTGTCTTCTTATTTAAAAAGTAAACCTATCATAAAATTTTAAGTGTTTTTATTATGAGAAATTTTTAAATATACAGAGATGGTCAGAGAAGTATACAGTGATTACCCAAATATGCAGCACTTGTATAAAATATTTGCCTTACCACATATCTAGCCATCCATCTATGCATCTATCAGTCTACCTTGTTTTTTTCCATGCATTTCAAAGTAAGTTGCACACATTATGCACAGAGATTTTAAAATTTATTTTAGTGATTATATAAGTAGCAAAAGGTTGAAGACCATGGACTTAGAGAAGAGAGTCCAAACTCCTCAGTCTGAATTTGTAAGGTCTCTGTGGAGGGCAGGACTGAGCCCTTGGCAGACAGTATGGTTTTGTTGTCCTTGGCAGTTGCTGATTCCAGTGCCCCATTGACACAAAGCCACCTGGAGTTTCCCCACACCAAGCTGCTTCATGCCTCTTTGTCACGGTAGCAGTCTGTTTTCTGGGCCTGGGGTTTCCTCCCTGCCTCTGGCTTTTCTGTCTCACTTCTACTTGTCCTTTCATACTCACCTCAAGGGGCATCTTCTTTACCATAGAAGTTGAAAACAAAACAAAACAAAACAACAACAACAAAAACCAAAACCCAAAACCAAATAAAAAAAAAAAAACGAACTCTGCTGAATATGGGATGGTGAAAATTTCTTGTGTTACAAATCAGAAGATCCGAGAGTAAAACTTTTCCCTTGAAATTTCTCTCAAAAAGATTTTTCACCTCTTATATCTTCAACTCTTATATTTTGTTTTAATGTGTCTATTTTCTCCACTATGTTATCATATAAGAATATTCCATGACTTGACTTCACTTACTTATATATATTTGAATAGTAAATATTAAATATATTTATGAAATAATACATTTGTATTTAATAATATAATTATCTGTAGTTAAATATATTCATATTTATATTCCTGTGTTCTTGGTGTTTTTAGGGAATGAAATCCAAAGTCCAGGTCACATCAATACCAACTGTGTAGCTTTACAAATGTCATTTAATCTTTCTGGATCTTAGTTTGCTTATCTATTAAACAGAGGTAGAAATACCAACTCTACCTACCTCGTAGTATTTTCTTTAGGATCAAATACATGTGAAGTAATGTTTCCAAGTGCTTTGGAAATAGGAAATGAAGGTAATCCATGTGTTTATATGCCCTACGCAGTGAGGAGGCATTGCTGATGAAGGTCAGTGGTTTTCATTATCCTGTGTGATCATTCTGACCACACCCTTTCCTCTCCTGTTTCCTCTAAATTCTCCCATGTGTGGCTCCTTCCTAATTTCCGTGCCAGCAGAGTCCAATGTGAGAGTGCACCAGAACCCTAACTCAGGGCACAAACTACATGTGAGAGCCCAGGCAGAGAAATGGGGAGGATTCTGATCAGAACCACGTTTGGGCCTCAATGAGAAAATTTTTGAAAAGATTTTATTTATTTATTTTTAGAGAGAGGGGATTAAAGAAAAGAAGAGAAACATTGATGTACAAGAGAAACATCGATTGGTTGCCTCTTTCATGTCTCCAACCCGGGACCTGGCCCACGACTCAAGTATGTGCCCTGACTGGGAATCGAACTGGCCACCTTTCTGTTTTCAGGCTGGCACTCAACTCACCAAGCCACATCAGCCACGGCTCAATGAGAAATTTTATAGAAAGCCTTAACTACATGTATCTTATGCAAAATCCAATGACAATGAATGAGGTCCTGGAGTCCATGTCTCTGCCTATTTCACAGCCAGAGAAGAACAAAGATATGGCATCCCAGTATCAGTTAGGATTCCCTCAGTACAGTAACAGAAACGTGAAGCAGTTGGCTAGAGCATTAAGGACAATTGTTTTTTCACATAGCATGAAGTGGAGAGGTAGGGACTCCAGGGCCGGTCAGTTCAGTGGTTTGGTCATTAGGAGTCAGCCTCCTTCCGATTCTGACATCCAGGCACCACTTCTGGATGGGACAATATCAGAGCAGAAAAATCAAATGGTCTCTTCCTTAGGTCAAGGAAATCTTTCCTCCAAGTCCTGCAGTGTCAATGGCCAGAATTGTTTCACATGTTTATTTCCAAACCACTGGCAGGGGAGGGCTGAGGTGACCCTGAAAGGCTAGACCAATCAGAATCCACCCCTGTGGATCTGGATGGGGCCAGCCTGTTTTAAGGCTCAAGACTACTTGAACAAAAGAGAAGAAAGAGGACAGATGTTGGAGAACTAACTGACAGCATCTGCTAAACTCCCTCTGTCTCATTTAGCAACCTAAGGGGAACCAGGAGATATGCATTTTGAGGGGGAAATTCCCCCAAAATGTAAATAAAAAACTGTGTTGCCCTGGCTGGCGTAGCTCAGTGGATTGAGCACGGGCTGCAAACCAAAATGTCGCAGGTTCGGTTCCCAGTCAGGGCACATGCCTGGGTTGCAGGCCACAGCCCCCAGCAACCGCACATTGATGTTTCTCTCTCTCTCTTTCTCCCTCCCTTCCCTCTCTAAAAATAAATAAATAAAATCTTAAAAAAAAAGAGTTCTCTAAAAAAAATTGTGTATTTATTCTTACATGTTTAAACTTCAGTTACCTTCAAAGTACTCTCCATTTGACGCAATATATCCATTGAGACATTTTTTTTCCACTGCTTAAAACAGTTTTGGAACTCAGTGCTGCTGCTATTTTTTGTTTCACCTCTTCCACATCAGCAAAGTGTTTCCCTTTGAGGAATATTTTTCATCAGGGGAAACAAAAATAAGTTGCTGGGGGCAGATACGGAGGGTGGGGCAAAGGGATCATACTGTTTTTGGTCAAAAACTTCTGAACACTCAGCAAGGTATAGGAAGGTGCACTAGTAAATCACCCATCATGACATGGGGAAACCAGATGAAAGAGTCTTCAAAAAAAATTCGCTGAAGTTGAATGTAGCCTCTCACAATAATGCCAGCTGGTGCAATGATACTGAAGGGTTCCTAGAACACTCACCTAGCAGGGGAAGCCTAGACTACAAGGGGCCCACCCTCCAGAAGATAATTGCCTTTTTTGGGGCGTCTCCCCACTTACAAAGTAAAGATGTGCAAATAATTAGTGCAAACATGTCTTGTTGATTTATTTCCTCCTTCCTCCTCTTCTTCCCTCTTTCGTCCTTCATTTTTTTCTTTGTAGCTGGGTATTTTGACTAATTAGTACTGTTTTAGTTACCAAATTACTAACCTCTGCAATTCTATCAACTTACATTATCTTTTCATTTTATCATTTTAAATTATTCAGGTTGCTCTCTTAGATTTCCTCTCAGAATTAATGTGCCTCCTCTCTATTTCCGTAGCATGGTCTGATAATTCTTAACATAGACTTGTTTTGCAAAGCTGTTTCTGTAGGATTTGTTTTCCCAATAGATAGTGAACAAACAGAGCTTAGGGGTTATCTATTCTCATTTCAGTTTCCCAAGCACCTTGCCAGTGCTGCACACACAGCAGGTGCTTTCTACATGAGTGTTCATTTGAGGAAAGGGCCTGTGTCCTTGGCCATGTGCAAATATGGTCAGGAAGTAGTTTCTTTATTCTTTTTGGATGAACAACCACGACATTGGTTCCTTTGCTTCTGGATGCTTTTGTCAAAGCTTTTTTTTTTTTTTTTTTTTTTTTTTGGTCCAATTAGCCTACAACCCTTCTAAGGACGAAAAACCAAAAATTTAAAAGGCTCTGTGATTTTTTTCTTTGGCCTAAGAGGAGATTATCTGCATTCAGTCCTTTGTAATGGCTGGTTTCAGCCAGATACATTGGCAGCATTCCCATCCTTTACCGGAGTCCCCTCCAGTGGCTTGAGCCTCCAGTTTCTCAAAAAAAATTTTCCTTTAGACAAAGACAACTATTTTCTTTGCTTTGCAGCCTGCTTTACTTTTAGCATTTTTACTTCCATTGCAGTGAGCTTTTCTGTACAATTTAAAAGCTTAGCCCCCAAAGCTGAGCTTCTTCAGGAAGACTCCGCTCTTTGCATTCATCCTGGGATGGGAACCTGAGAACTTCCCTGCTGGACTCAGGATTATCTTAACTCCAGAAGGAAAAGATTTCCATTTCTGTTTGTTATAGCTACTTCCCTTCAGAAGTACTCATATTGTGACTTTCATACACCTGACACATGAATTTACAAGGGAAGGTATTGAAAGAGTAATGGATTCATCATGGACTCTCGAGATTCAGGAAAGTCCTTTGGATTACTATAGTCCTGATCTCTTTCTGATCCTGAAGTTGATCAGTTGGGTCTAAAATGGGAAAGGGATGTGGCCTCCTTTTATCCTTGGCTGGTCACTGCCATAGGTCAGGTGGGTGGTGAGGAGAAAAGGACAGGGAGAGAGGGATGTGTTTCCTGGTGCTCAAATATACAGGGTGGGAGAAAGTAGGTTTACAGTTGTTCCTGTGGACAATAATACAATAATTAGTAATACAAGAATAATCTGTATTTTGCATACTCATAACTCTAAGCCTACTTTTGCCCCACCCTGTACTGTGCCCTGCATGGGAACAATGCTATAAATAATGTTTAGCTTCAAAAGTTAACCCAGAAAATTCTTCTTAATCCATAAAGTGCCTGAATTCACAAGGTATATGCCATAACTGTGCCTATGGTATGCTTTTGTGGGTGGGACTTCATCTGACCTTAATAATACAGTATGTTAATATTACTATCCGTTTTACAGATGAGGAATATTCTTAGCTCACAGTGTCTAGCCCATGGTTAGGTGCTCAGTACGTATTTATTGGATAAATGAAATATCAGTAGGAATAGTATGCTCTGTATCACATGGCGTTGTGGTACAGGTGGTGAAACTGGGCCTTGAGCACAGGTCTCTGAGTCTTGGGTGCAGCCCAGAAATCTTCCCATCTCATTGTTTCTCAGGTGTTTCACTGTTGCTCACAGAAAGACCTCAGTGTTGGAAGTGAGTCAGTGAATCAACTATATTCCAACACATAACTTGAATTTGCCCAGTGAGAGATTTATTAAAGAGTCTCAGCTTTATTGATAGAAAAAAAATTCTGCCCCCCTCCCCAATAAAAGTAGACAAGTAGACTGCTTGTTGGGGAAAAAACCCTCAAACAATGTAAATTTGTATAAAGTAAGCACAGGGTTAACTGCCATTTACAGTGTCTGTGTACATCTGGGTTCTATTTTAAAGGTTCATGTGAATTTAGCCTTCCACTCTATATATTCATCTATATGCTATGTTTGAAATGACTTATCATCAAGTACAACTGATTCCAGGAAGACGTCCATATGTATCCTGTGATTTGGAGTGCCTGGTACACTGGGGCTTGCTCCTGTGGTACAGGGAGTATCTCATTTAGAGGGCAGTGGAGTCCTGTCATGAGTCCTGCTTCTTAAGACTGAGCAAGGATTATGAGGCTGGCCTCTTAACCAATAAAGTAACAGTTTCTTTGGGGAAGTACTCAGTTCTTGACAAATGAGTGTTTGGGCCACTAGCTGGAAACTAACTGCATGTCTATGAGGTTACTGATCTCAGAATGGTTTAGTTTTAGTCTCAAACATTTTATGAGTCCCTCCACTGGCAAGCTGTAAAATTCTGCCTTTTCCTTTCTGCCCCCCATTGGCTACGTGTGGAGCTATCTGATGATGTCTTGTGTGGGTTGCCACACCACACTGGACTATGAAAGCAGCATGCCTCCGTTCCATGCAGTGATGCTCTGATCAGACTCCCTTTTCAGCATCTTTGAGTCAGCTTGGGGGTTTCCAGCCTCATCTCCTCAGATGACAGCTGCCCTCAAAAAGTGGAAGGTGAAGGTCTTGACAGACAGCAGTGAGGGTTACACTCTGTTGTTTTCAGCCACACTGGTGTGATCAGAACAATGAGCTTTTCAGCTTTGAATAAGGAGAAGCTGAAACTGAAGCTTCCCCCTTTCATCCTCACCTTGGCTTTACCTGCTTGGTCTGTGAGTCAGCTAAGGATACAGCATACATTTTCTCACCCTTCCTTTCCTCTCTCACATTACCCTTCAAGTCTACATGAACAAAAATGGATGGTCTGACTTCACTGGGGGAGGAAATCACTCTAATTTAGACTTTGAAAGGGGTGAAAGGGTGGATGGGGGAGACAAAGGATCAGTTCAGTGGGAAGCACACTGAGGAATGTCTCCACACTCCTGACTCCAGAAGGGGACAACTGTACACAAGGATGGAATTTTGGATAATCCTCCTGTTTGATTGTGTTCTTGCACATTTCAGGAAATGGTGTTTTGAGTAGCCATTGCCTGCCTATTGTGTCAGGCCTGACACCCAGACATGAGTTGGATGATTAAAGGCAGCACATGTACCAGGTCAACAATAATACTGCTTTTGTAAAAATATACGTGTGTCCACTATGGTTTCATTGTATTGGGAGCCAGGAAAATGGTCTCTACTCTCATGAGGAATAAAAGGGAAAAGGAGTCCATAGCCTTATTATAACTCACTTCTCCCATAGCCCTTCTTGTGCATCTTAAAGTTACTGGCAAGTATTTTTGCTTCTATACACTGTCTTGGTGTATAGAAAAACCGGTACCTGCTGCATTTTTGCTCTGTGATCAGAAGAATGTGATTTCTTCTCATCTGTTTTACAAGAAGCTGTTTGAAGTGGAGAGAGCCTGGGTTTAAATTAAGATGTCACTGACAAGCATGAGAAAGTGTTTAATTAGTGGAATAACCTTCTGGTAATAAGCGGAAATATTACCTGAAATATGTTGGAAGCAGCTACCTGAAATATAGTGAAATCCACTAAACAGTCTTGCTCAGAAATAGTAACTGGTCACCATCCCTACTGGAGCTGGAAGGAGAAGAATCAAGAGAGGAGAATTAACATTTCCTGAGCACTTACTATGTGTGGGGCACTTTGTTTACTATAAGGACGTTACACACTTAAGTCTGTAACTCACCTTGTGAGGGAGGTATTTTTTCTCATTCCACAGATGAGGAAACCAAGGCCTAGATCAGTTCAATGACTTGCCTAAGGTCATACACCTTAACAGGGGACAGAGCTGAGTTTTGTATCCCATTCTGCCTGACCGTTCCCATTATACCACACAAAAAGGGCAAGTGTTAATTTTAGTACTTGTGATAAAATTAAACATATATAGGCAATTTTTTATTGCATAATTTGAGGATTCAGAGGAGGAGCTGTGCTCCAAATTCTACCATTGGAGATTTATTCCTTTGGGCTACATGTTAATTCTTTATGATACCTGGAGAAACAATACTAAGTCCCTGATATTTTAAGAAATCCCTTCTAAGAAAAGACAAAATTTCAGATATTCCAAATCCTAGGGAAACTAGTGGCTGCTAGCAGAGTGGTAGAGATGGGATGGACATGGAGGGTGATGCCCACTAGTGACAAGTAGGGGAGGGGACCTGCTACCATGTCACTTTTTTTAACTCCTAGAAATCTCAGTAAATCAGATTGCTATGTGGAGGCAGCAGTTCTATACCTACCTGTCACAAATTGCCAGGAGCTCAGAGCCTCAGACCTCAAGGAAGTATCTGAAATGCTGGCAGAAAGAGGGAGAGGTGAGAATGAATCCCACTGTGGGCTCAGACTCAGTGTTGGGGGGGACAGAGGGAGGATAGGGTTCCGGATGAACTTGTCCTCTCTCCCAAAGCCCTTTTCTGAATTCCCCTGTGTTTGTTTATGTCACTAGATCCTTCTCATCACATTCAGGCCCAGAATCTCAGTCAAGTTTTATTTCTCCTTGTCTGTCACCCATCCCCTGCCCCATCACACACACACACAGACACACACACCTTTCTTTACTGATGGCAGACTGAGAGCTGCTATCATCTTGCATGACTGACTGTGAATGGCTTTCTTCAGATTTTCCAATAAATATTTAGCACTAGAGTGTCTGTAGGTGGCACTCTTAGCTCTGATCATGACTCCCCTGACAGGAATTTAAGCTGGCTGTGGAGAAAGTACAGATGGAAGCTGAGTTTGGTAGGTTGGCTCTCAGCCAGGGAGCCCAAGGTCGGGCTCAGCATCTCTTTGGCACCCAGAGTGGGCTGTAGGCACTCCCTCAGGCCAACTCCTTCCACCCCATCTCATTCACCGGTGCCATAGTCTCTTAACTCCCAATTTCTAAATCATTGCTAGAAGTTGTATGCTATGGTGGTTTGATCTCTAGGCTGACCCCTGGGAGAAACCCTAGGTGGTCCAGTGCTCTACATTGACTTTCATTCTGCAAGGAGATCCTGTGGCTGGCACAGTCCCCTGGGTACACCTCTGTCCTTAAGTTGGATAAACACAATTGCTATGACTCCATACTCCCCAAATCACTGGGGACTTGGTGCAATATTTGATCAAAACTTGGAGGAGGGGAGCTCCCCTCCCCTTTGAGAACAAACAACCAAACAAACAGCAGCAAGAAACCTCAGGAAGGAGAGCGAAGGTGGAAAATCTTCGTTCTTTCAGCTGCATTTGTGGTTCAAATAGAAGCAGGGAATGCTATAAATGTTCTGACAAAGATTGGGGGTACTCTTATGTTGACAGACTCACATATGAGAGCCGCCTGTGTACCATTTTAGAAGGAAGGCTCCCAATCACCCAGGTCATTAAAGCCAGGTGTTCTTTCTTGCTTGCGTCTGAACCTCCATTTGTGGAGAAAGCTTATGTTCTGCTCAGACCAGATTGGCCCCGACTGGTGAGAACAGGCTCATGCTTCTTTTGGAAAGAAAGACTATACAGTTTTATATAGGGTGTGTATGTGTGTGTATCCTGGTGTTTTTGTGAGCTCATGACAATGGATGTGGCTCAGATCCCCAGCTCTGCTTCTGGGGGCCCGGAAGACGTGAACATGGCTCTAACAGTTTATATAAACTGCCAGCCTTCCAGAGCCCAGATCCAGCAAGAAGGGACTAGCATGCTGAGTGAAGCAGTGTAGAGGGAGGGAGTTGTTTTGTAAGTTCAAAGTCAACATAGATAAAAATGAACATTTCTTCTCTATCCCTTCAGCTTTCTGATTTTTTTTTAGTTTCTGTTTACACTACTAGAATTTTTCCCAATATTTCAACTTCCTGAATCCTCCTTCACCTTAATCTCATATCCATCCAATCAGCAGCCACATTTTGCCAGTTTTATTTTGTCCTGTAAATTTTACTTATGTCTGTACTTCTTATACATGTGTGCATACACATACATGCACACACCCACATACATGCATGCACCCACATCTCTCCATTCTTTATCAACAGCACTCCAGCTCAGGCCTTTATTAAATAGCTTTCTGCCTGGACAGGGGCTTAGTCGCCCCATGCACCAAAGGGTTGCAGGTTTGATTCTCTGTCAGGGCACATACCTAGGTTGAAGGCTCTATCCCCAGCTGAGGCAACTAATTGGTTTCTCTTTCACATCGATGTGTCTTTCTCTCTGTCCATTCTTCATTCTCTAAACATCAATAAACATGCCTTTGGTTAAGGATTAAAAATAAACAAAAAATTAAATGGCTTTTCCATCTCAAATATCTTTTCCTGTCAGTCCATGGCACTCTCCTGGATGAGGGTGATGGTCTGATCGGGGTACTCACATCCTTATAAATCTTTAGTGGCCACTCACTGGACAGTCCAGTTGAGACTCCTTACTTAAGGACTGTATGCCCATTGAGGGAAGAACAATATTTAATTCATTTTTTTTCCTTTAAGAGTGCCTAATATCTCAAAATATTTACTGATTTGAATTCAATTGAATAGAATGAAAAATCTTTGATGCTGCCCCATAATTTTAGCTTTAATCCCTGTAGCAGAAGCTGTCAGAGGCTCATGTTATCACCAGCAGCTTCAGTGGACCAGTCTTGATACCTCAAAGGCCTTGTGTCCCCTTGCTTGAGGGCTTTCTCTAGCTGTAGGAGCATGATCAGCTGGAAGTAGAATTAGCATCCCTGAGGCACTTATTTTCAACCATTGATGGATGGGAGCTTCCTTGTCCCTTGGGTGGACAATCTGAATGCTGTTCCACTCAGTCTTTCAGTAGGTTTCCAGTGGGTATGTGTTTCAATTGCCCACAGTGGGAACCCACTAGCTTACCCTCCATTGACTTTCCCTCCATGCACTGGCTGATTCCATGACACTCTCTTTGGGTATTCTGGAATCACTCCAAAAAAACTATAGAAACCCAAATTTTTGTCTCAGGCCTGTGATTAGGGGAACTCAAATTTCCCTACACAACTCTAGCCCCACTCACTGGGTGACAAACTGTTGCTGAACAAATCCTGTGATTTTTTTCCACCCCTGCCTAAATTGTTCTCTCTGACTGGACCACCTTCATTTCCTTTCTGTGGATGAAAATTCCATTGATCTTTTAAGACCTCACAATTTATAATTCTAAGACATGAAATATATTCTCCCTTACATGATGGTTTTTATGCATTTGCTTTATTTCTTCTACTATACTGTCAGCTCATTGGAAATATGGTGCTTTTATCTTTGCATTTATCATAGTGTCCTACAGTAGTAGGTACTCAGTAAACATACAACAACTAATTCACAAGTGGGTGGTCAGGGATGGAAGTCTTCGGTCTCCACATGTCTAGTTCCTTACAATCTGACTCACTGTGGCTAGACCATTTCTAATTCCCAAGTTCCAAAGTATCAAGATCTGATTCTCTTTCAGTTGGTTTAAGGGTTCCAGCCACTTACTGTACTCCCCTGCTCTGCAATTCCAAAAGCAGAGCACCGGAGTCTGTTTATATTTTCAGGCTTGAAACCAAGTATTGTTACACCTCCTCTTTTGCCCATATCCTCTTGTGCAATGGTCAGGGCTGACCTGTAGCAAATACATTTTTAGTGATCTCAGAGCACATCACAACCTCATGTTTCAACTATAATTTTTCTTACAATCTTGAGTGATCAAGAGTGATTACTAGAGGTATTATAGAGGGAAAGCTAAGGGCTGATGGAATATATGTGACCTGTGCATGTCCCCAAGGCATTAGTCATCACAGATACTGTCTTTCCTTGTAAAAGCTTAGGATCACTGAGGTATCCCAAGACCTGGTTACCAAAATTGCTGGGCTGCAGCATCTCTTGTTGGGAATAAATGCTTTAGCTGGGTCCCTGCCTTGCAGTCTGGGCTACATTCATCACAAATGGTTGACTGGAGGTCGTACTCTCAGGGTGAACACTCAGAGCACAGCAGCTAACTGTTGACAGGATCCCAGATCCCTCAAGTTTGGGTGGGGGGTGGACACGAACCCTGAACAGCCTGTTTCCAGGCTCTGCCATGTATATGAAGTGAGACTGTGTGTGTGTGTTTTGTGTGTGTGTTTGTGTGTGTGTGTGTGTGTGTGTGTGCGCGCAATATGGCATATGACCCTAAAGCCTCTTGAGACATAATAGGATTATAGTTCTAAATTTCCTCAAGAGAAGTAAAATGATATCTATAGAGTTTTTTGTCCACATATCCACATACTAGAGCCAAGGAAAAGCAAAGTTTTAATTTGCCTTGATTTTTAAAATTTTTATTTTCAAGTTTGCTTACATCTGTGTGCTTCTTAAGAAGTGATCATTTGATTCCCAGCAAGAGAAGTGCTGCTTTCTCTTCTACCTAGACTTGGAACGTGTAGACTACCAAAAGATAGTCTTCATAATGGTGGGTCTGTCCCCTTCTCTTTGAATACCTATGGTTTAATTATAAAATCCCGTTCCTGGAATTCAGGTCTGTGCAACCTGTATCTTTTTGCCCCAGTTATATTAAGTTTTAATAGACTTATGACATTGTTTAAGGTATACAATGGGATGATTCGATACCTGAATGTAATGCAAAATAATTACTGTAATAAACATCCATTATCTCAAATAGTTACATTTTTTGTGGTGAAACTTTAAAATTTACTCTTTTAGTAACTATCAAGTGTGGAATATGGTATTATTAACTATAATTAGGATGCTGTTTATTAGCTCCCCAGAACTTGTACATTTTATAATTTTGTCTCCTTGACCAATACCTTTGTACTCTTGACCAAAATCTTCTCATTTCTTCCAGCCTTCATTTCCTTGTAACCATCACTCTACTTTGTTTCTATGAGTTTGGCTTTTTTAGACTTCACGTATAAGTGGTATCATTCAGTATTTGTCTTTCTCTGACTTCAGTTAGCATAATGCCTTCAGGATTCATCCATGTTGTTACAAATGGTAGGATTTCCTTCTTTCTCATAGCTGAATAATATTCCATTGTATATATGCCATATTTTATTCATTTATCTGTGGATGAACACTTAAGTTGTTTCCATATTTTTGATATTGTAAATAATGCTGCAATGAGTGTGGAGTACATTATGTCTTTTTTGAGATAGTGATTTCATTTTCTTCTAATATATACCAACTTTTCCACTAAGATTTCCTGATTTTCCTTTGCTTTCCCCTCCCTCTGTCCAACCACCATATTTCAAAAATATGGCTCTTCTTTTAAGGCTCTTCTCAGCAAATTAGGCTCTTCTTTTCCTAAATAACCGGAAAACTTGGTATCCTACTTCATGGTAATAATTACATGAGAACATGCATTTTAGTGCTTTTTAAAAACTATCCACCTATGTGCCCCAAACTATTAGCACTGAGTCTCAGAAAAAGCAGGGTCCAAAGATATATTAAGAAAAAGAAGAATCCCAATAATGGTTGTTACTCTCCTCTGTCTCAGCTGATTTTTTTTCTGGTGATTTTAGCAAATGCCACTTATGGGCAACACAGCCTGTTTGCCATGACCCAAAAGAGGCTATTGGAAATAATATCCAGTTGTGCTGATGATACACATTACATTCCAAATCAAACTGATACAGAGTTCACTTTCTTTAAAGGGAAGCCAACTCCTCATGCAATAGTCTGAACTAACAACAGTGACTTAGAGTGCTAGAGCAATTATTTCAAACAAATCTCTTTGCATCTTTTATGGAAATGCTCCAGTGTCTTCTGCCCTGGGAGTACAGGATGCCTAACCCACCCCCTTCTCTTACTTCCACATAGAAGCCAGGCAGCCCATTGCTGGCCCTTTGGAGTTTCCCGACAGGTATCAGGAGGAGGTTCACCATGTCTCTAAGCTGCAGGGCCCCTTTCCCTTAAGTAGGATCAGATAATCTTCCACCTCTGTTCTCTACTGGAAGCAGAGGGTGAGAGTAGTTGGAATTATAGCCCGCCAGCCTTTATTTGTAAAAATTCTTCTGTGTATTTTTTTTTGGTGAACACTCTCTTATAAAGCTAGGATGCAACACTCTATTCTACCCACTTCTCAAAATGGGGGAGAATGTGGGCTATGCAGGATTGCTTTCTCCATAAGAAAAAGCAGTCTATCCAAAACAACTCTTTTTCCCAAAGTTCTCTTTTTAAATCTTCTCTTCCAACCCTTTCCCCTCGATGTGATGAGAAGTTTATGTCTATTATAACCTTTGATTATATGCTGCATATTGTGGGCAAAAGAACAGTAGAGACTGAATTAAATAATATTAACCCCAGGAAGGACAAGATCCTTTTTCTATCAGATTTCTAGTATGGGAAGCCGAGTCAATCTACTCCAGTTGTGCAGGGCCTGGGCTTTGTTGCAACTTGAGTTAAATTGTTTCCGTTGGCTTCAAAAGTTTTGAGGACAGGGTTAGGATTTTCCCATCGTCAGACCTTGAGACCCGAGTATCTGTGAGAATCTAGAGATTTTGCTCTGCTTTAGAAGTATAGTCACGCAGATTTCTAAACTGTGCTTGATTTCTCCGCTTTACTGTCTGGATGTCAGATTTTTTGCAGATTTCTCTTTGCCTCTTCGATCCCATTCCTGGTGTTCTGAACTCTGGGAAAGCTGTCTCTTTCTCCTGTCCTAGCTTTACAGGGATAGCTTTGGTGTATCAGGTAAAAAACTTGGATGGACACCTGGAGTATCTTGACATATTGTCAGTTCTCTTGCCTGTCTCTAGCTTTTACCAGGTGATTGCCTTGGGACTTGAGAAATATCCCATGTACAAGCTTCTTATAGGCTTTCTCTTAGCTATGTTACCTGACCTCCATGGTTAGTGTCATAAACCTCTGACTTTGAGAAGGCAGGTAGAAAAGAGTGGTAGGTGGGTATGGACTCACTCTGTGAATGGCACTCATCAGAATTTTAATTTTTATGGTAGCTCATGTGCAGCCATTAAAAGTTTGTAAAATGAAGCTTGTGCTCCTACCCCATTTAAGATGGTGTCCTCTTTCTCCTGTCTCTCTGCCAGAGATGAAAGCAGCTCGATGTCTCTTCTCTTATAGAAAGGCTGTCACTTCTGAGATTTAGTTCATTTAACTTTTTCTATTTTCAGCTCTTTGACAAGTTTTTAAAACTATGCTTTTGAAGCTTATCTATTTTTTTCTTGATAGAGTGAGGAGTAAACTCATTTCACTTTTTATATTTAATTGGAGTCCAAATGTGAATATTATTCTGGTCTATAAGTATACCATGATTTATTTTAACCATCCCCCAAGAGCCACAGTATTTATAATTGTTCCAATTTTTCACTGTTATTAAATAACTTTGCAATAAAAACCTAGTTTATAAGTCACAGTCTCTTTTTCCTGAACATTTTCTTAGTGTTGATTCCTAAAAGTGGTGATTGGAAGGGGAATGAGGGGGAGTTCTGAAGTACTAGTAATATTCTTTTGCTTAATCATTATTCTGGCTACACTAATGTGTTTATTTTGTGAAAATTCCTTGAGCCTCTATGCTTAGGATTTCTTTCTTTTCTGTATATATAAATAAAAATTTACTTAAAATATCATTGGGTTACAATTTTTATTCAGTTTTGTTCCTTTTAAAAATTATCAGTGTTTTATGGGTTCATAGTTTAGATCCAATCATTAAGCTTTTTCTGCACTTCATTTTTCTCATCTGTAAAATGGGACAGTGGTTATTATTACATACTCATGTGAATGAAATGAGATAAAACACTTGAAAATACTTTGAAGACGTGGAAGTTGTATACACATGTGGGTAACATTTTTTATACTTAACTATCTGTCAACTTGACTTACAAATCTGGGTAACATGAAACAGCTGAGAAAGAATGAGTGCCCAGAGAAGGCAGAGTATGTGAATTTTGGGAAGATCCAGAACTAAGCATATAGAATTGACTCTTGGAACAGTTTTGTGGTCATCAAAACTTGCATTTAGTATCTTTTCTATCCTGGTATATCCATCTGACTTCAAAGCCTCCCTGCTCCTTATCTCTAGCAGACAGGGACCAGTCTGGAACCCTGGCTGCTCCGACTCCTGACTGTAAAGTGTTGCCATTTTGTTCATTATTATTTTGTTTGCTACTTACAAAATGGTGGTTGTTTCCTTTGACTCATTCACATTGGTTATTGGGTCAAAATCAATATAAACATCAAAATTCTGATAATGGGGGACAGCTAGGATTAGGTCAGCCTTTCTTAGAGTGTATTTAATGGTCACTTGTGAGGAATTAGAATGAGTCAACTCAAGTAAGAATATCAAGTATTACATTTGGCAGACCTTAGACCTTCAGTCAATGGGACGTCAATGCTCTTCTTTTCTCTCCTTTCCCAGAATTACGCTCACATTAATGTCAGTGGAAATAATGCTTCTTAGAGCTCCTTGCCTTAAAAAGAATTCTTGCTAGTTAACTAACCATGGAGGAGGGGCAAAGTAGAGGGGGCCTTGGAGCACACCCGCTAGGAAAGGGCTATGTTCTACAAGCTGGTAAAGTACTTTCGAGCGCACTCTTCAGATTGCACAGTGCTGAGTATAAGGTATCATTACTGTAAACTTGAGCGAAGTACAGCCTAATCATGTTTACAAAGGAAAGGGGAGAAGAAAGCTACAATTCACTTTCTAAAAATTGATGGTGTTTTCTCTGAATGACTCTTTTTCCCTGCCAGGGTTTTCTTGCCTATACCTTCTCAGGGGTTGCCACCAGCATTATCAAATACTAGAATCTTTGTATTACAAAAGTATTTAAAATTTCCTTTAGGCCAGTTTCCTGAACATCTGTCTATAGTAATGAAGATAATGTTGTTTACATATAGGGGCTTGTCACTCTTTTCCAACATTAAAATTGCTTCTTGGATTCATACATGAGAAGAATTAGGGCCTTTGAAATGATTTAGTTCAGTGTGCTCATTCTTTAGATGCTGCACCTGAAACACAGAGAGTTTAAGTTATGGATCCAATGCCTCTGGGTTAGTGCCTGGGAACAGAACTCAGGTCTGAGCATTTCTAATGTGGGGCATTTTCTGGGGCTGGTAAAGAAATGCAGCATTTTATTGGTGATTGTATTAGTTGGCTCAGGTTACCATAACAAATTACCACAAACTGGGTCATTTTAACAACATAAATTTATTTTCTCATAATTCTGGATGGTAGAAGTCCATGATCAAGGTGCTGGGCAATTCAGTTTTCAGTGAGAACACTCTTCTCTGTGTGTCCTCACGTGGCCTTTCCTCTGTTGGGGTGTGGGGAGAGGATGAGAGCTCTCTCATACATCATACTCCTCTTAGAAGGACACCAATCCCATCAGATTGGGACTCCCCTTATGACCTTATTTACCCCTAATTACCTTCCAATGTTCCACCTCCAAATACTGTCAGATTGAGGGTTAGAGCTTCAACCTATGGGTTTCAGGGGACACAATTCAGGCCATAACCATGATGAAGAGCCACTGTTTTTGTCAAAGTGGAAATCTAAATGCTATTGTACAAGGTGAAGGGCCTGGATCTCTAACCCACAGACTCCAGCTATGGAAGGTTAACATGAGGTTGGCTATCAGGAGTATTAGAAGGATATACAGGTAACTCTGAAAAGAGCAATAAAAGTGTAACAGAGAAAAGTTTAAAAGACAGAGAAATGTACAGCAGGTCTGGCTAATGGTGGAAGAGGATCCATGACAGTTCTGACATATCTGGACAGGACTACCTCATTTTCCTGGCTTCCTTCCAGTCCTACTTCTTACTTGCTTTACACACTTAGAGAACTGAGGCTACCCAGAGGAGCCCCCCTTCTGTACCTCTGAATTTTCCTTTTTATTTTCCTGTGAGTGTTCTATCTGGCCAAGATTAACACTTCTACCTATATGCTATTTTTATACTGACTTGCATTTTCAATTTTTATCTAAACTAGCCCTCTCCTTTTGTCTGCTCCATGTAATCTAATTTCTGCTCCCTTTGTTTCCCATGTCCTTGCAAGCTTGGAGCACCAGCTGTGAGTTACAAACTGGGAACCCAAAGGTGGACAAGTCATGGTCACAACTCTTGAGGAATTCAGCGGTGAGTCTGAGATATGCAAATGAAGGCACAGATGAGAGTGCTACAGGTTGTAGCAGAACCCATAAGAGATAGCATCAGACTTTTCTAACCACCAAACTAGTGTACCCTTTCATTTTGCCATTATCTTTCTGTTAAAAAAATTCTCTTAAATGCCATCAGATATCTTCAGATCACCTCATAGGACAGGCTTTTCTCACTCTTCATTGTTGTTAACTGCACAGCATATCACATGCCTTACCTCACAGCCTTATCTTAGAATGCTGGCTGCTAGCTTCTGTTAACTTGGGTTATCATTCTGATTCTCTCTTCTTGTTCATAGGATACAGACGCCACCTGAGGTTTTTTATTTGGTCTCTTCTCACTTCCCTCTACTCAGTCACCCTCCCTTGGCAACCTCCCATTGATTTAATTCTCACCTCTCTCCCAACTCTCAGACCTGAATTCTAACTGCCTGCTGGAAGTCTCCACATAGCTGCCTTTAGTATTTTGAAACTGAACTCATTATCTCTCTTCTCAACACCTTCCAACCAACTCCCACTCCTGTCTTCTCAGATTCTGAGTTATTTTCAACTTTGCCTTTATTTTCTATTTATAACCAATCACTCAGAAAGTCCCCTAGACTCTACCTCCTCCATGTTTCTATTATTGTTATTTTTTCCCCTCCCATAACCCCCATCAAGTTTAGTGCATTTAATCTGGTATAATACATTAGTTACCTAACTGATCTCTTTTCATTCCAAACCATATGGAAATGGTTTCAAGATGTATCTTTCTAAAGTAATTTTCTGATTATTGTTAAATTTGTTTTATTATTCCCCAGTCAACTAACAAATTGTGTGGACCAAACTTACCATTATTATTGTTTCTCCCATTCTCCTTTACATCAAACTGTGTATATTTTAGGCTCCAGGAAGACTCGGATACTCACGCTTGGAGCTTCTCTGCCTCTGTGCCTTTATTCTTACTTTCTCTTCTTTTAGAATTGTCTTACTTCCTCCTTTTTTGGTGAAATATTATTAAAGTAATATTGTTGTTGAATCCCCAACACCCTATTTGGCCTGTTGTATAGCAAGTGGAAATGTTTATAATAGAGAAAGGATGGACTAGATGGTAATTGGATCAAGTACCAAGGCTGAAGTTGACTAGAGTGGGCACAATGTGACCTGATTGGCCTAATGAGAAGGAAAAGAAATAGTTTTGACTCATGATTGGGGCAGAGGTAGTTATTTCCCACTGTGAACTAGAAAGCATATCACCCCGATAGCTGCTAAAATCATATTATGGTCATAAGGGGAACCAGACTTAGAAAGAAAGTGATAGTGAGGGCTGTGGAATAGAAATATTAAACAGAAGATATCATTGGGTGGCTGAGCTAACCAACTGAGAAGCCTGCTTTACTTCTGGGTTTTGTTGATGAACAGGTAAATTCCCTGATTATTTAAGCCAGTTTGAGTCAGGTTTTCTGTTGTTTGCACTTAAAAATAATGTAAAAATACATCTATCTAATCGTTTAGTCTTAAATACCTCTTCATTGACAGAACATCTGTGTGTACAACTAAACTGAACTCCTTACTTTAGAAATTCATAGTAGTATTTACTTTTTGTGAGATGGCACATATTTTACTGTACTTCTAATTGTAGCCATATGAATTCTTGACTTACTCATGTTTGAAGCCCTGGGGGTCAGGAAATGTGTTTTTCTTTTCCTTGTGTCCCCTGAATGACTTACTGCAGTACACTGTGACAGTTTTGGATGAGAGATTTTGGTGTAGCTAAAGGATCCCTGTCATTCAGGAGCTCTGCAACCCTGGGAAAGTCACCCTAATATCTACCTCTAGGTCCCAGTTTCCTTGTATATAAAATTAAAGGATTATCCTAAAGGCTCTCCAAGGTCCAGGATTTTCTCCTTTAATGAAAAATTTTAAGCAAAGACAATGAAGAACAAAAGTCTTTTCCTCTTTCTCATTCGTCATCTAGACTAAGATATAGCTGTACATTTCATAAACACAACCCCCCCACAAGAGACTATCTTTTTCTCAAGAAGAATTCTCCTGTCTTTTAAGAACAATTAAACACCAACCAGCTTTTAAAATAGAATTTTCCCTTGTATAACGTGAGGAGGATAATTGCTATAATGTGGACTCAGTACAAGGATTCAATGAGATGTCATTACTAGTCCAAATAAGAAAGCAAGTCAGATGGCCATGTAGACTTAGTGTATAAGCTAATGAGACTCTACCTTGGATTAAGAAAGGATACCATGAGTACCAGTTACTCTTTGCCACATCTCTGTAGTTCTACCATAAACATGGGTATACTTTTAGGCATATGCAATTCACTAATTATTGATAACTTACCTTACTTTTCTATAAAATAGAAATTTGCCTTATTAGAACTATTGTGAGAATTATATGTGGTAATTTATATAGTGTTTAATGCAGTGGCTTGCATCTAGTAAATGCTCAATAAGCATTTCTGTTGCCTTTATACTTGAAGGAAGGGGACAAATTAAAAGATTAAGATGGAACCATGAGACTGAGAAAGCAAAGAGCCAGTACAGTGCCAAGAAGCCACCTCCAAAAATCATCCAACCTTAAATTTGCCTCAAGTGAAGGAAGAAAAGAGACAGAATATTAGAAAAAATCTGGTTTAGGATCCACACATGGAATCATCATGGTCAAAAGGCTTTATATTTAGAAATACATTGGAAAATTTTGCTGAGTCAGGCAGATGGGTGAGAACAACCTGAAACTCAAGAGCCACTCAACCATCAAGCAGCTGATGAAAAACCAAAACTCATTCCTTGAATGGGAAAGGAATATTGGTGGACACCAATATTCTGCAATTTACGAAGCCCTTCCTTATTTCGAGTTTCACTTAACCTTGTGAGGTATATAGAGAAGGCATTAATACTGTGTTTTGTTTTGTTTTGTTTTGTTTCACCATGCAACAAAAGAGGGATATGGGAGGACAAGGGACTTGGCAATTTCCATATGCTGATGAAATATGTTTGATCACAAAAGTCATCTTATGATTTATCAGCAGAAGTTATACTTGACCACTTCTGGATTCTAGGATTTGTCTACTTTGAACAAAGAAGGGAGACCCAATTGTTTTCCTTCTTTCCATTCCCTTCACTACCTTAAAATTCTGGTTGAATTTATAACAGCTGTTGGGGGTGGAGTGTGTGTGGGAGTGTGATTTAGAAACGGCGTGCTATTGCTTCCCTTAGATGCTAACCCAATCCATGTGTTTTTTCTTCTTGTTTTCTCTTGAGCACAGGGACTTTTTTTAATGTCATGGTGTTTAAATCTTCAAGCAACAGAAAAAATGTCTTTTCCACTATTTTTTTCAGGACACGTTATAGTCTTTTTAGTAGAAAATGCTTATTTCCTAATCATAGACTTTTCTTCCATGTGGAGGAATCTCCACTCTTTTGAACCCTGTGGGACTCTCTCTACCCCCCTCACACTTGGTAGAGTGGAAGGAGGCTGATTTATTCAGATGATGATTTTAGAAAGAGAAATTGGACATGCATAGTTCAGCCTTTTCTTTTTAGTAGTGAGCTTCCTGAAGTATACATGTCACTCTTTTAAGCAGCTGACCATTCGTGGGGAATTTTTCGTGGGCTTGATGGCCTTAGGGTACAGGATATATACTGAATATAAGTTGTACCAGTATAACTGAGATCAATATTAGTATATATAGAGAAGCATCTTTCTAAATTCAGACCTTTTAGGCATTGGAAGCAGAACAGTATTTACTGTTTGTAAAGCAAAAATCAGTGGAGTTTAGTATATGCCGAGAATACCAAAGACGCTGACTTCAAACTCTCAGTGCTCATATCTAGATAGACAGCACCAGACTGGCTTCTCAGAATTCCATTCTGAATTATGGCTGAGAAGAATAATGTGATAAGGCTACAGTTAGGTTCAGGTGGTTTGCATTCAGGCTCCAAAGTCATTGACTATCATTTTGTTCCAAGTTGACTCTAAGTTAGTTAATTCTAAGTAAAGGAAAATATTACCTAGGAGTTTGTTTCCTAGGTCTAAGAAATTCTTTATAAAGAGTCAGATTAAAAAAAAAAAAGCCAGTGTGATACAACACTGAAACTGACTACTCAGAGATTATGTAGATGCTATGTCACTAGATAGATCCTATACTTAATCCAGTCCTGGAGTGCCAGAATCTGGGGCCTCAAACAGGAAATGAAAATTAGGAGGCTTTAAATATACCATATGGAAGAGAAAGCTTCCTCAAATAACATCTGGTGGCAGTAGTTGCTGCTTTTCAAAGAAAACTGCGTTATTCTCTGAGGGAAAAGACAATGTCTTTTTCCTTAAGATATGGTTGAATATATAGTGCCAAAATTATAGTGCTAAAATTAACCTCTTGATGAATTTAAATCCAAATGTATGTAAGCTCATAGATCACATATTCTAAACACCTGGCAATCATTAACTGGCATCTTGGCAGGACTAAAACTGGTGAGGAGTGTGTGGCAGTTAGGAGTACAGGCTCTTGGGGCACCCTGCCTATGATTTGTATTCTGCTGCTACTCCTGACTAGCTAGCTGTATGCTGTTGGGCTAATTACTGGAGGGGACTGGCTTGTTTCCTAAATGTGGTCAGTTTCAAGGCCAGTGCATGCCCTAACTAATTGAACTTTACAAATCCAGACACACATCCTGACTGGTGTTACTCAGTTGGTTGGGCGTTGTTGGACAAAGTGAAGGGTCGCCAGTTCAAAGCCCAGTCAGGGCACATGCCTGGATCGAGAATTTGGTCCCCAGTGGGGGCATGCATGAGAGACAACTGATTGATATTTCTCACATCAATCTTTCTTTCTATCCCTTTCTCCCTCCATCCTGCTCTCTCTAAAAATAAATAAATAAAATCTTAAAAAATACAAGAATCCAGGCACAATAAAGACTTAGACTTCAACTAACTAAACGTTGGAGGCCTTGAAGAGGCTATATCTATTCCAGTGGGAGACTGTTGTGCTGTTGCTGTTGAAGGGCTCCTGACCCCTCTCAGGCATGGAGACCTCCTCTGACAACCAAATGACCAGAAGTCATTGGGAAATTGGGGAGGATGAATTTGAGCTTGAGTTTCTGGGAATTTTTAACTTGCAAGGGAAAGATAATATAGCTTAAAATTTTACTTGTGGCTTTAACTTCCGTAGAAGTTTAATTTTTGAACTCCTTAAGAAGTTGGTAGTAGCAGTTTGTATTAAAACTGGGGGAATATTATTGCTGGCATTTTAATATTGTAGTATTTTATTTGCTTTATTATTTGAGTATCATGCTAATAGGACTTGGAAAGCAGGAAATGGCAAGTATTTTGGATGCTGTGGCCAGACACATGGGAATAAAGACTACCAAAATCACTGGGTGTAACTCCTACCTCTAAGAGATAAGCATGAACTTGGTATGCAAATTTTAGAGACAGCACAGACCACTTTTGGAAATGTTGTTCCCACCTCACTTATTATGTAATTCATAAGGATACTGGTTTTGAATGGGGTACAAAGAAAGAGAGGTCTCTACAGGGGTATCATTTCTCAGTACATGTTCAGTGGGCTGCTTGGACCACATGACTCAGCAGATCCCAAATTATTAGAGGTATCCAGGACAGGGTCTCTGGCAAGTCCCAATAGAAGCTTCACAGCATGGACCCCTGGAGCAAAGCCCATGCCATCTGCAGCAGATAAGTATTCATTGTTTGAGATGCAGTTCCTGGCATGTTCCACAGCCTCATGCAGGACATTTAGTAATTATGTATTGGAGCTGCTTGTGATGAGTTGGATATTGTCAGACCTATTAAGTAATAAAGTTAGAAGAACACAGCAGCAATCCATTGTATGACAGAAATTATATACTCAGAATTGGGCCTGTGCATGTCCCAAGTACACAGCTGAATGAACAGGTGGCTCAAATTCCCATGTCATTTATCCCTGTTGTATTGCTGTCTCTTCTTTAGCTCATGCCTATGGCTTCAGGGGGTTCACAGTGATCAACTGATGGAGAAAGAAAGTATTCAGGCCTGGGTCACAAATGAGCTGCTTCATTATGGGATATTGCTGCACTGTAGTCACACTCAAGTGACCCTGTGAGATAGTGAGGAAGGGAAATTCTCTCAGTGGACAGGCTTTGAGTAGTATAGCTGACCATCAACTTGGTGGGAAGGGAAAAGTAGCCTGAAGTAAAGATACACACAAATCCCTGGGAAATAGTGGGTGGGGTTTGTAGATTAGTTAGAAGCCTAGAAAGAACAAGATTTGAAGACTGGGGACAAGGAGATGTAGAAAAGAGGCATGTGGGTAGTCCTGTGTGAGTGGGTAGATCTTCATGTCTCACACAGATGTCCACCAGAGAGCATCCACAGCAGAAGTGGCACTGAACAACCAAGTTGAATAAATGACTAATCCAGTAGAGGTCAGCAACATTTTGTCTTCTTGGCCACCAGTACTTGCACAATGGACTCCGGACTAAAGTAGCCATGGTAGTAGAGATGGAGGCCCACAATGTGAACTCCTTTTTCCCAAGGCTGATCCAACTGCTACTGCAGACTGTCTAAAATGTCAGCAGTAAAGACCAATGTTGAGCTCTCATTTTGGTACCATTCTTTGAGGAAATCAATTAGCTCTTTTCTGGCAAGTTGATTACATTGGGCCCTTTCATTCTGTCATCGGGAGATGATGAAAATTCATTCTTCCTTGTGTTAGAATGTATTCTAGGTATGGGTTTGCCTGCTGATTAGTCTGTTTGGGTTGCTATAATGAAATACCACAGACTGGGTATGTTATAACTAATAGGAATTTGTTGCTCACAATTCTGTAGGCTTAAAGTCTGAGTTCAGGGAGCCTGCATGGTTGAATGAGAACCCTCTTTGTAGTTCATAGCTGGCGCCTTCTTGCTTTGTCCTCACATGGTGGAAGAGGCTCATGAGCTCATCAATCCTATTTATGAGGGATTGATCCTCATGACTTAAGTCACGAGGCCCCTAATTACTAGTAACCATCACTTTTGAAGGTTAGGATTTCAACAAGTGAATTTTGGGGGGACACAAACATTCAGACCATATGACCTTCCCTGCTACATGGCTTCGTTGGCCTGTCTGTCTGAAACTCCAGAGTGAGCAGGTGCTTACTGTCTGATTTGATAGGATCCTGTATCAAACAACCCATTTTTTTCAGGGGAGAAGATGTTAAAATGAGCACATGACCATCATGGAATCCACTGGCCTTAAAATATACCACCACATTCAGGAGATGCTATCTGGTAGAATTTTTGTCATGGCCTCTTAAAACACACACAGCTAAGGAGATAGCTTGGTGAAAACACCCTTCAGTGCTGGGCTACTATCTTTCATGGTATAATATGTATTTTGAACTGATATCCAGTATATGGTATTTGATAACTAGAGAACATGAATCTGGAAACAAGATGTGGAAGTAGGAATGATTCCCCTACTGTCATTGCCAGTGATTTATGTGGGGAATTTGTGCTTCCCATCCCCACAAGTTCAGTCTCTACTAAACTAGAGTTTCTGGTTTGCAATGATAGTAGGTGGGGCACACTTCTATTGAGGGGATTCACTAATGGTTTCACTAATTCCAAGACCATAATAGCAGCCTGGACATTATAGATTACTCATGCATGTTCCCAAGAAGGCCAAGAGATGAGTCATGATATAATAAGTCCATTATACTACACTATATTGCACTATACCATAGGGGTGGGGAAAAGTAGGTTTACCGTTGTTCATATGGAAAAAGACATGGGGGTTATGATTATTACAAGACCTTTATTAACTCAAAAGAATGTCACACTGGCACAGTGTACTTAGGTATAATCTCATAAGTGCTCAAATTGCCGGCCTATGTTATTTACACATTCTTGTAGTCTTTAAAAATTGGTAAGCAAACCTGAATTTCAGTGATCTGCTTGGGTTCGCCCCACTTTCTCTCCTGAGGTGGTTGAATTCTAACCGACTTTTGCCCAACCCTGTGTATATACTATCCTGTACTATTCTATACTGCACTGCCAAGGATAGATGGCCCTGATTATCGGGCAGAGATAAGATTGCTGCTATGTAATGTGAACAGAGAAGTATGTCTGCAACTCAGGAGACCCATTGGGTTGCTTCTAGGTGTTTTCAAGGCCATCCTTGTGAATGGGCAAGCAATCCTAGTGACCACAACCTGTCAAGGGTGTATTTACCAGGAACTTAGACTCTAGGAGATGAAAGCAATCTAGACCAACAAAATGCTGGCTAAGGGGGAGGAGGCTCTACTGTGGGTGGTAGAGGAGAGAGATTAAAGTATCATTTGTGGAAGTACAGACTTTAGTTTCTTTCCCTAACTCTCTTGTTGTAAATTTTGATTTAGAAATTGGATGGAGGTATTAGCTAAATCTATAGTGGTGATCATTTTGCAATAACAATGTACTGTTCACCTCAAACTTAATGTTATATGTCAATTATATCTCAATAAAGCTGGAAAAAATTAACCATCTTGGAGAAGTAGTGACAATATGAAGTTCATTTAAAATATAGAATGTTGCAAGGAGTAGAATATAGCAGATGTACTCAGTGTCCACCCATATCTCTTCAAACCACTAGCATTTACATATCTATGCCCAAAGGCTCCTCTGATTACTGGAGGCCACTCTGCTGGTGTGTCCTCAAGCTGCAAGCCCCAGAATTTCCAGTGTCTGGAAGCAGCCCTCAGCCAAGCTTGATGGGATTTGGTGTGTCAGTGCCCTCCCCTACTCCCTCCCTCCCTCACGTGTGGAATAGCTCTGAGAGGCCTGTCCCATACCAGCTGCCACTCTCCTGAGGGTTGAAACTTTATCTACCCACAACAGGAAACTCGCATGCTCTATCCTGTGTTAGCTCTTCCCTGTCCAATCTCTCCCTACACATCCCCCAGTGTTTCCTGGGATCACATCTTAAAATAAGCCTCTTGCATGTGAATCTTTGTCTCGTGGTCTGCTTCTGGGTGAACCCAAATTAAGGCAATACCCAAAATATATCTCAAAATCAAATATGAAACAGCTTTCTTCCATTTTATGATTTGTTACACTATCATTTGTCTAAAGAAAGAAAAATAGATGTTAGCTTGGTTGAGACATTTGATAAGGACCTAAACAAAGGCGAAATGTCTACTTGTCTAGATTAGGGGTTGCTATACTTTTTTCCGTAAAGGGCCAGATAGTAAATATTTCAGGCTTGCAGGCAATATACATTCAGTGTTGCATATAATTTTTGGTGAGTTTTTCAATTTTAAGTGTTTTTTATAACACTTTAAAAATATTAAAACCATTCTTAGTTCATAAGCTATACAAAACAGGCCGTGGGCTAACCCCTGCCCTAGGCAGAAAACAAGTAGAAATTCGTAGATGCTAGTTTCACAACATAACCTTGTCGCAAATGTCAGGATGTGAGTTTTAAACAAGTTCTCATTCTTTGATATTGATTTATATTTATACAGATAGCCAAGGGTCTTGGCTACAGGACAAGAAGTTCCTAAAACTTGTAATGATCTGAGTTTAAGTACGACAAAAATGTATGGATTGAATTTTCTTCCAAAACCACATGAAGGGAGAGAGTGCTTGGCACTGCTTTTTCTTGGGGGCAGGGGGGAGGGGAGGGTTATTATTTTTAACAAAAACATTTGTGAAATAGTCCTGGAGACTCAACAAACCAAAGAGGTGATTGACTTTACCCTTAGGAGTCATTCTGCACCTTAAGCCTACACCCCAAATACATTGACATTTCAAAGTAGAATTTTTGCTTTTATAACCTTCACCAATGTGTTCCCAGCACTAAATATATTGAGGGAAGAAAGTCCAAATGGGGTGATTTATTTGAGAAACTCCCAGATTGGGGGAAGGTGTCTCTTGAAATGGTGGCCTAAAGGAAAGAGTATATTATGTTATATTTAGTAAATGATGTTGAGGGAAATTGCAGAGGACTATATAAATTGGGGTTTGGAGAGGGAACAGAGAGAAAAATATTTTCCCTGGATGAGATTTATGAGCCAAGAAATAGATGGTTTGGGAAAGAAAATTTTTCCTTTTGTTCACCAACCCTGATAGACTAGCAGCGTTTGGAAAACTGAGGTAGAAAATTATTTTTATTTCTTATGCCCATTTTTGCATTACACCTTACAATTTATAGTGCATTGCATAGCAATCTGTTTTCCTGTTTCTATTTCTTGCTCCACACACAAAATAATACAAATTTGCAAACTTTGTTACTTGTAGACAAGCACAGTTTGAAATCACATCCATTCCTTTTAGAAAGCGTTTAGCTGTCTTGGTCCTCATGAGAGGGGAGTACAGTTGTCTACTGCCTAAGCACATGTGTACGCACACACACACACACACACACACCAAAAACAAAAAAATTACGTTTCTGCTTCGGAGTCCTGGCTTCTGTGGCAAAGAGAGTTACATAACTCAGTATCCTTTTATTGACAAGATAGTCTGAAGCATTAGTTCTCTTGGACTTGGAAATGCTTAGCTGACTTAGTTCATCCATAGTAATGGGGCTTAGGAGGATATGATGGCCAAAATTCTCAGATGTATCTGGTGTATCTCAGATGTATCACACTCACCAGTGATTTCAGAAAATGCTGAAATCACTGGTGAGTGTGATATATCCTCTTTCAGCTTTTACCTTGAAGCTATTAATATTTTGAGCTGGACATCTGACTCCTAATTGATTTTATGGTGGAGGTGATATAATCAGAGAAGAAGACAAAAAAGAATATAAGAGAAGCAAGAGAGGACTGCAAAGAATATGGATTTCTCATTACTAGATCATTAACCTACGGGTGATTGAAGATTAACTACATGTGGTTTTGGGAAAGGGGTTTCATGATTTCTACACTTCTTTTCATCCCAGTCTAAAAGCCTTGTTACATCATGGTACTCTGGAGTGAATCAAGAATTTGGGCTCTTTGGAGATTGTGATAATTACTACAGGTCACTAGGGAGAACTGTTTAACATTAACATATATCTGTAAGCCTTAAAATTTGTTAAGAACTATTTATGGAGAATCTTCCACATGTGACCTTGGATAAAGTGCACAAAAGGGGAAAAAAGAAGTATTGGTTTGGCCAAAAGTTCCCTTACGTTTTTTCCTTACAATGATTGTAGTAGTGCTTAGTTGTCTTTAACTTTATTCAAAATAATTTTGTTAGATCGTATTATGACAGCTGTCATATCAGCGTGCATTTAAAAACATCAAACTTGGTGAATTTCTGTGCAGCCATTTTAATATGGAAGATGGAAGAAAATATGCAACATTTTTAGTCTATTATGCTTTATTATTTCAGGAAAGGTAGTAATACAACTAAAACATAAAAATAAGTTTTTGCAATGTATGGAGAAGGTGCTGTGACTGATAGAATTTGTCAAAAGCGTTTGCAAAGTTTCTTGGTACTATTGACATTTTGGCCAAATAATTCTTTGTTGTGGGGCTGTCTTATGCGTTGGAAGATGTTTAGCAGCACCGCTGGCCTCTACCCACTAGAAGCCAATAGCGAGAGATAGTCAACATACTCAAAATATTCAGATCAATAAAATTATTGGTGAAAATGAAAAAATGTACCTTCTATTTTACAGAAAAAAAAATGTAATTAACTTTTTGGTCAACCCAATATATTGGCCTAGTGGATTTTATGGTATTCCCGAGGAAAGACAGTCTCATATTTGGGGCATTCACAAATGCTTTTTCTTTTGCCTGCTTCTTCCCAGCTGCCCACCTGGAAAGAGCTCACTCATTTTTCCAGATTGAACTCACACGTTCCTCTTTGAAGTTTTCCAAAACTCACTTAGAAGCAAGTGCGCTGTTGTTTGTGCTCCTACAGTGCTGCAGGGACCTAGTTACGTGGTACAGTGATTGTGTGTTTTCCTATTAGTTTCCTTTGCATTGTGAACAGGTTCCTCTGCAGGCAAGAGCAGTCGTATGTGCTCCAGCACCTCGTATAGAGCCTGAATATTGTGTATTCGGTTAGTAGCCAACAGCCTAGAGACCTAACATCACCCATGTACACGTTTGGTTTTGCCTAAGTGGCGTGAAGCCACATAGAGCTTTAAACTGTTTTTGAATTAATTGCCAATTCGACACAAAGATCCAAATATATATATATATCTCCTCTAAAATTGGAAGATATGGAATTGTTGGCTGGACCTAAGGAGTGGCTATTCCACGTGAAAAGAAACAGTGCTTCCCAGCTAGCCACAGCTCCCACTGCTCCCTGAGATCAATGTGAGGTGGGATGCTTCATTTATTTACGGCGTCTGCCTAGTCTCTGTAGATATTGGAGATCGCACCCTGTTTCTAAAAACTACCCAGCACTAACCTTGTCACTTCCTTCCCAAAATCATTCTGGTCCTACTCCTCCATCCAGGAAGTAATCTATATCTGTTGAATTCCTAGTCCTGTGGTCCTTAAAGTGGGAGGTGTATCAAAGTCACTTTTTTAAAAATACTGTTTCAGAATCTTAAGGCAGTAGAATCATATTTGAAAAATCTTCCCTTATAAATATCTCACCCATTTTAAGAACCACTAAATCTGGCCTTTTATTCCCTTTCTCCTATTGCAGTTATTAGGAACATGGCTAATCTCCTCTAATAGATAGAAAACCCATAGCTGGAAGGATATTGGTTTCTTTCATCTCTGTTCTGGAAAGTGTTTTAAACATAGCAGATGCTCAATGAATATTTTTTGAATGAAACCTTAAGTACAGTAGAAAAATTCTGAGAAAGGAGACCCTGAATTGGCAGAGGTGATTGTGCATGGCTCCATGGAGCATGGAGGACTTGACCTTTACCAAAACTCACCTTGTGGTCAGTTCTAAAGGACCATCCCTTTTGATGTATATCCAATGCAATAGTCTGCCTACAAGGCCTAATTCCCAAAGGGAGTAGTTAAAGCACCAAAAGAATCTTACTTCCTCACAGAAAAATATAAAAGAATCTTCATATCATAATATATTTGACGTCCCCCTCCCCTGCATTTTTACTAAAATATCTGTCTTCACTGAAAAAGACAAAACTGTCAAGCACCAGATGTCACTGAAGGGAAAGAATGTACTAGAATGTTTTATATGTATTCTCTGCCTATATTTTTATGACTAAGACCTTAAGGAGACACGTATAGCTGAAACCTGTGGATTAAATATGTACTTCAAACTACATGAGTGTTGCAGTGTTGGAGTTTTTTTTTAATGAAGTGTGCCTTGTTTCTATTAAATTCTAATTATAACTACTGTAAGGGAAAATGAAGTTTCTCTAATTACCACAAGAGGGAGATATATAAATATCAGTCTAGGCACTTGACTTGCTTCTGTTTGGTACTTCAGCTTGATGAGTTCCACATTCTAGAGTCCTCTGAGAAAAGAGAGCAAGAGAGAGGCTTTATATTTTACATTATCCCCTTATTATGAAATGCCAACTATCTTTTTTGCTCTGTAATTACTTAATTCTGCTCTAATGGTTTTAGCATTCATAACGTGCTTGTAAATTTATTAGTATATCTGAGTCTACCTCACTTTTTGAGCAAGTCAGATATGGAGAATTCTGGTTCTGCTCAACAGATTCATCCATCGGTATATATCTGTTGTGTATTTTAGACCTTGGGCTAAGTAAAGGGATGTGAAAGGAATAAGACCGTTTTTGTTACTATGGACCACTCAGTCTAGTAGGGGTGTACTACCACTAAAACACATGATGAATAGGCCTAGTGGTAGTGATACACAATAAATGGTTAAAGGATTCAGAGAGAAGGAAGTCATTAGTATTGAGAACTTCAGAGATGGTGAGCCATGAAGAATGAAGTGTAGTTGCACCATCTGAGAATGACAGAAAGGCCATTGCATGGATATTGCAAGCAAATGGAGAGAGATTCTAAAGAGTTTAGCCTTTTAGGAGAAATACAAGTCACCAGTGTGGCTGAACTGAAGGATGCATGGAAGGGATAACGGAGAGAATGAAAGAGAAGATTGGAAAATTACAATGACATTTTTCATCCACATGTGGAGTAGTTATTTAATTCTAATCTTCTAGTGAGCCTTTTTCTACCTAAGAGCCTGAAAACCAAAAAATCTAACTTTCCTGAGTCTCCTGCAGTAGACAGGCTCCACCAATCACATGTTCTCCCATGAGATGTGGAAAGCAGAAGTGAGGTAGAGCCCATCTTTCTGGGACTTTTAATATTATCTGTTTGCAAACATAGTGATGAAGAATTTGTATTTTCCCAGTGTCTAATCTAGCTCTTGTGGGTGTTGAGAAGCTGTCGTGGTGGCAGTGATTTCCTGATCCTGAGATTATGACTATAATGATATAATTTGAAGTCAACAGCTTGCATGGCAGCCTCCTGATTATCCATGTTTTTGTCTGTGGCTGAGACAGCAGTACCTTTGGTGGGCAAATGCTGTTGCATTGACCTGGGACCCATTCCTAGAGATCGGGTGTATAGCCCACTCCTCCAGACCTTCAAACTAATTTGTAAACTCCCAGTTCCCTGAGTTAAAACTCTTCCTGCTTCAAATAAACAGTATGGTTTCTGTTTTCTATGACTCATACAATTTTATGATGAGGACAAAGAGAAACCATTGAAGGATTTTTAAGTAGAAGAATGACATGACCAGACTTGTATGTCAGAAAGCTCAGGCTGTTGGCCTCATGAGTGGCTTAGCTGGTTGGAGCATTGTCCCGTATACCAAAAGGTTGCAGGTTTGGTAAAAGCTCAGGCTATTGAGAGAATGGAGTGTGTATTGAATGAAAGCAAAATTGGATATCGAGTTCTTAAGAAGTGGTTGCAGATCATGAGGGTAGTAAGGGGATGCAGTAGAATATTGACACACAGTTTAACTTCAGGAAGGGCCAGTTTCAGGGACTTGTCACAGAGTTCTTTGTGCACAGAAGGGCCCCAAGTTTGGGGTTTAATATTGTTATCACTGTCAGAAAATTCTTAATAATTTTTGTCTTTGAGTTTGTGTTTTATAAGTGAAGTCTGGTGAGACAATGGAGCATAAACACCTCAAAGGGCTTAGAGCCTTAGCTTGTGCTGGATCTCCTTGCTTCCCTGGGACAGGTCTTTGGCTGTCTGATTTTCCCGCTTCCTGGGGCCCTGGACCTACCCATTCTTTGCTTCCCCATCACTGCTCAATTGCTGCTGCCACCTCCCATAACCACCTAGGCAAGAGCCTGGGCTCAGAGAGGGTGGGATGCTGGCATGTGTGGGCCATGACAGTTTGACAGGGGAAAACAACCTTCAAGGGCAGGTGTCAGTTGATGTAAGTGCGTAGAGCCTTACCCTGGCCTGACCATGCTGGGAACCATATCCTGGAACTTTTTTATTTGCCAGAACTGTGGCAGTGACCCTTCTTATTGAGGCTCTATTCCTGAGTGGCTCTTATAGATTGTTTCTGCCACAAAATAGCCCTTAGCATGTTCTGTGAACATTGCTCTGGAAGAGGGCAGGCCCTTGCCTTTTGTGGCCACTTAGTGCTTCCCTTGGGTCCACAGTTCTGTTGTTTTTGACCTTCAAGAAGCAAAAATCTGTGTTAGGCCAGATGTTTGTTTTCAGCCCCCAGGTGTCAACACACCCAGTTTTATACTGTTAGGAATCCATCACCATTGTCTTTAAAAGCCAATATTTTCATATGATAGTAGAGACTAGTTTGGTTGTTTTTTCCTTGGCCTGGAGGGATTAGTAAAGAAGACACCTTGTCTCCTAGCATTATCTTCGTAGAGATTAGCATACTGTGTCAGTTAGTACTGTTTGTTTGTAAGCATAAAATCTCTCTATGATTAACACAGAAGGAAAAAGGGCATTTGTAGCAAGGGACTAGGTAGATACCCAAATCTAAGCATACCATTCCCCAGTGGCTAACTCAAGGGGAAAGGGGAGATTTATAGCAAAGAGACTGGGTAAATCCCAGACTCTAAGGCCGTATTAAGCAATTAGATTTTGTCAAGATCAGGAACCTGGAAAGTTTGTTGAAGCCAGGTATGAGGAACTAAAGAACAGACACACTCTTCTTCTAGAAGCTTTCTTTAGAAAGACTCACCTACTACTGTTTTTCGTCTTTAATGACTTATATGTGGTTTAGATTGCCGGGAGAGAGCGTGATTAACCTTGACTTTGCACACATAGCCATGCCTTAACCAGGTACATGGCGCAGTTTAGTTGACAGTTCCATTGTGATTACATCCAGGAGAAGAGGGGATATTCCCAGATGAGCGTCAACTATGTGCCAGGCATGGTTACATATGTTACTTCATTTAACCCTTAATACTAGCCCATACTCAATGGGGTGTGTATTACTGTGACTGTTTTTCAAATAAAGAGGCTAAAGTTCTGAGAAGTGAACTGCCCACGGTGACAAAAAATAAGAGAACTAGAGCCAGTCAGGCAAGCACAGTCCTTCCCTGCTCTCCATGGGGGTCCCTGAGGACTCACTATGGTGTGCTCTGAAGGCATGGGCACAGGGTGGGAAAAGGCCCCTGTGGGAAATGGAGTTGTGAGCCCTGCAGTGCCACAATTAAAAAAAAAGCACCAGAACCAGAATTCAAACATAAGGCAAATGATTACACATATTGGGAACTTACTGTCTCATGTTATTAATCTTTAGTTAGTAGAGATGATGATCATGATGATACTGGTGATTATGACTATTTAGAGCCATTAAAAATACTCTCTCCTCCCTTTTGTTTGGTTGGTTTATTAGTAGGAGGTAGGTACAAGAGTTCACTCTGCCCAAATGTCCCTCCTTCTTCTCAACTAAATGCATCTTCTTGTGTTTTTTCCCAAAGGGGAAGCACGCAGAGCCTCACTCTGAGTTCCCTTATATTTGATATAATTCTAGAAGAACCAAATTTTAACTTCAGAAGTGGATTTATTAGAATCGGCCATATCAAAAACTGATAGGAATGACAATTAGTGGCCTGGCAGGGAAAAAAAGGGATCCAAACAGACACCAAAACTCAAAAGACAGAGTAAGAGGGAAACATTAAACCTAAGGGTAAGTGTCATTTGTGTTTCAGTAGTCTTAGAGATCTCATCTATATTAAATCACAGGACAATAGCCTTTGTTTTAGAAGACTGTTCAATGATGTTCAGTATCTACCATCCAAAATGCATGCATGCAAAGTGCATGAAAGGACAATGTTTGTTCCCACCTAGACTGGAGGTGGCACGGCACCCCCGTGTGTGCTGCCCTGTGCTGAGCTCCTACATGGAACTGCTGGCACAGAGCCTTCTCATAGGGGCGGCCCTTCCATGAGTTGAGCCAAAGAGCATCAAAGGCCAAGCCCATGAAAATATACTGTGGTTTCTGTAAATGCACAGTGGATTTTTAAACATACATCTTTCTTCTTTAGTGTTGAAAGTACTCCATATGTATTTGTCTTACTTTAGTAGAACTAGAGATGAGATTTCAAACCTTATTTCATACTACCTGAACTTCTTTACTTTCCATCTATCCTTTTTAGTAGTTCCTCCTATATTTTAGTGAAAGCCCTAAGCAAATACTTTGGTACTCTTTAATGTATACTTTCTAGACTATAAAGTTTCTTGTGGGGAGAAAACATATTTTGAAATTTTTTTTTTTTTACTTTTCTCTCACATATTTCCTTCTGCGACTACTGCCTTTATAAATAAGGCTTTTGAATGCTGTCAGAGGGCTTTAGAATACCCATTGTCACACAACTGTCAAATATTCTGTCATATCTAAAGCTATGCAGCTGATTATATTAAGGATGGTATGATGCTTTGGGATGGGATGAAGCTAACTAAGGAGGAGCTACACAGAAGGAAAGGAGAAAGGGACTCAGAAAACACTGACCTCAAGAAAAAGGAAAGAAAATGGGCTGGGATTCTGGAAGGAACTGTGACAAAAGCAGAAAAGAAGGAAGAGGAATATAAAAGCCTTTTTAGATGATAACATACAAAGTGATTCAAATTTAGTTGGTGAGGGGGGTTCTTATGCCAATAGCAGTGATTTCGGGAAGTCATAATGAGTGCAGAGTAGATCAAATCCTTGATGGCTAAAGCAGCTGTGGTAGACTAAACTGCTTAACAAATAGACCCAAACACAAACTGGACCAGGCAAATTAGAAGTTTATTTCTTGCTTATGTAATAACAGCTCAAAGCAGATGCTTGGGTAGGCAAAGGACTCTCCTGTATTTGGCCATTAGAGACCAAGACTCCTTCCAGCCTGTGGCTCAGCCATCCATGCCCTGGGACTTTGTCATTGTCTGCACTTAGTCCCAGGGGACTAATATGAAACGGGAAGGAGAGAGTGGAGAGCCACCTATTCACTTAGAAACTCCAGTGCAGAAGGGACACACATGACTTCTGCTCTCATTCTACTAGAGACAATTCAGGCATCCAGTTCACTTTTGTAAGGGAGTCAGGGAACTATAATTCAGCCATGGGCTCAGATAACATCCAGGTACCATGGCGGAAGGGGAGAATAGGTTTTCATGGACAGCTTGTGGTTTCCGCCACAGTGGCTCAGGGAGTAACAGCATAGCCATAGGATTCAACAGGCCTGTTTTAGAATTCGTACCTGGTGAGAGTGGTCAGTTCTGCAGGCTCTCTACAAATCTCAGTCACTTCATCTATAAAATGGAGATAATATATTGCCTATCTTACAGGATTCTTACGAAGATTAAATGAGCTAATCAGTAGAAAGCATTTAGCAGAGCACATGGCTAACCATGAACACTCAGTAAATGTTTGCTGTTATTCTTCATAGCTATAGCTCAAAAAGGGGAAAGCAATAGGCATTTATTCTGTATCTACTTTAGTTCTAAACTGATAACAGGTAATTTACATATGTTTATTATATAATTCTCAAAACAGCACCTGGAATTAAGTACATCTGCTTGTTATAGATGAGTGGTTTGAAGCTCAGTGAGGTGACACTGCTAGAATATAGTAAAATAGGATTTGAACCAAGGTTTATTTAATTTCAAATATGCTATTTACACTAAGCATACCTTTTTTTTAAAAAAAAATATTTTATTTATTTATTTTTAGAGAGGGAAGGGAGGGAAAAAGAGAGAGAGAGAAACATCAATGTGTGGTTGGCCTGCAACCCAGGCATGGCCTGGGGGTCATGGCCTGCAACCCAGGCATGTACCCTGACTGGGAATTGAACCTGCGACACTTTGGTTTGCAACCCGTGCTCAATCCACTGAGCTGCGCCAGCAAGGAGCATACCTTATTTTAAATTAAAAAAAAAATAAGTATACCTTGAAGGGTGAAACAAATGGAGATTGGGGCAAAGGCAGGAGGCTAGATGGAACAGTTAAGTCTGGGACAAACGAGTGTGAATTATTTGAACTCAGGACAGGAGCCTTAGAGAAAAGGGACCCAGACCTTAACTGTCAACCTTATCCTTCCCTAATCCTAACCCACAGTGTAGATGAGGTACCTTTAAGATGACAAGGGAGGAAGAACATGTGCCTTAACATGAGTTAAAATGTGTGCAAAACTACCACAGAGTTATATTTGTGCTCATATTCTACCTCTAATTATGTTCATTCTAATCTTTGAGATACCCAGATACTGGTCAAATTTTGTAGCATGATAGAAATTTTCCTATACTGTCATTAGAATTATTTCCAGAGAAGGGGCACCAGAGGAAGCTTGGGACCAGGTGTGCAGTCACCAAAGGAAAAATTCTGCCAGGTACTCCTGGAGGTCAGTCGATGGGTTCCATTCTCATTTGTCAAAGATGTACTCTCCCACTTCATCTTCAGAGATAGTAGTAATTCAGGTCAGTTTTCTGGTGTTCCATGAGGCCATATAAAATGCCTTTAGATGTACAAGTGAAACCAAAACTGAATATGTTCATCACTGCAGTGCTTCTCAGATACTTTGCTATGCTGAATTGCATTACAAAAATTCGCACATTGAGGGTATGGTATGCAATACTTCCCAAAACTGTTGGACCACTGGCTGTTTTGCCATAGGGAGTGTTTTTCCAGAGAACACACTTTGGGAAACACTGTTCTAATGGATTTTATTAGTTGATAATCCAGAGTGACCTGAATTTTGAGAACTTTGAAAAGGATTTTCTGTGTTCTTAGGAAAATACATTTTCCAAAATCTCGTGAGATTTCTTTCACAATCCTAACAAGGCTAATAAATCCCTTTCAATTACTTCTCAAGCTACCATATAAGAGACATTATTAATTTCCTGTGAAACAGTCATTTCTTCCTCTCTTTCTCAGCATGCCCTCTGTCAGGGGATGAATCGTGAAGGGTTTAATCAAGTACCAGCAGTCATCTTTGTGTAAGTGCTGGTCTAGGGCACAGGTGGCAAACACAAGGCCTACGGGCCAAATCCAGCCCTCCACCGGCCTGGCACCTTGTTTCTACCTGTCAGTAGCACCAAGCTCTTGCTTAACTACTCAGGAGTAGTTGCATTTGTACAGTCCTAACATTACATTCGGCCTTTTGAAGGCAACCACGAGGCTCATGTGGTCCCCAGTGAAAATGGGTTTGACACCCTTGGTCTAGGGGTTAGGCATGTGACTCTGTTTTTTCCAGTAAGGCAAGGAGAAGTAAGTAACTCTTTCTGGATTTCTGCAAAAAACTATTTTTTTTAAATTAAAAGACAGACTGGCGAGGAGCAAACCCATTTTTTGCCTTTTCCCTTCTTCCTGCTTTGAATATTGTCTTGTAAATGTTCAATATGTATAATAGGATGTCCTCATAAGCTATCAGGGACAGGTTGAAATGTTCAGGAGAGTTTCAGAAATTACATCTATAGCTTTCCTATGTTTGATCTAATCCTAGAACCATCCACTTGTGAGATTCCTGTCAAGTAAAGTTGTGTAGGCTGGTATTATTTAATTCACTTTTATCTGGGTATTCTCTCACTCAGAGCAGAAGAAATTCTAACTGATCCCTAAGGCACATGTGGAACGATAAGCTGCATACAGGTGCAGCCAGGGATGTCGCAGCACCTAGAGTACTAACTGTAAAACTCCCTCTTTCTCTCTTCCTCTTTAAAAACCGTATTAGAATAAAGTGAGAGTAACACTACTGCATAAATCATTTTGAACTTGCTCTAATTTAGAAAACAGTTATTTGCAAATTTTATTACTTTAAATACTACTTACAAGTAACAAATAACATGGACACATTCACAACTGAGTGATAAACATTAGTGCTGCGTAAAGTTGTGTTGGGAACTTCAGATACAGACAATCCCCCCAGAGATTTTGCTTGTCTTGTTAGCCTTGTAGATAAGGACCCTAAATAGGCTGTTCCAGAGGCTAGACGATTTTCCCTGTGAAGAGCCTGAGAGTAAATATTTTTGGCTTTGTGGGCTATATGGTTATCTGCCACCACTACTGAACTCTTCCTCTGCTGTGTGAAAGCAGGCATAGTCTGCAATCATGGCTGGGTTCCAGCACAACTTTATTTATAAAAATAAACAGTAGGTTGATTTTGGTCCTTTGGCTGTAGTTTGCTGCCCCTTGTCTAATCCACCATTTTTTTTCTCCCTTACTATTTTCTGGCTGATATTTGAAAAAAAATTCCCATTTTATAGGTCAGAAATTTGAAGTTTAGGGAAGAAGTTCAATAACTTGTCCATGGCCAAGTCACAGGCAAACTGGAATTCAACCCCAGTTCTAGTTTTTAAACCTGTGGTCACCACAGCACCCTGACATTCTCCCATATTTGGGACCTTCTCTGCAGATTAGAAAAGGCCATTTTAGAGACTGAAATCCACTTTGGTGGTACATCAGAGGGTAGTACCTAAAGGGCTACTCGCAAAGAGTGAAATTTTAATCAGAGAACTCAAAACTAGAAGAGTTAGATTATGGTCCCTCTTCCTTGATCTGGGAATTATTTTCTCAACTTATTTCTAGGAATAAGAAGACTGTTTTTTGTCCCAGTTTGGACCCACCTAGCTAGTATCTTTTCATGTTTATCAAATGCTGACATGGGCTCTGCCTTTGAGTCCCAGCCCAAGCAAACTGGCTGTCCTTGCATGCTAACAAGACAGCATTTTCCTTGGATCATTTGTTCTCCAGCCTGGGCCACCCCTGAGCCCATTTCTGTCAAAGACTCTTCTACCTCACAGGCCAACTCCTCTCCTACAAACTCTGAAAGGGCCTCTGAAGCCAACACTGTTTACCAGTTTGTTCTTAAACATGTCAGAACTGTAATCAAGATGAGGTCAAGCAACAATTTTCACAGCTGTTACAAAACATTGCTAATTGCTCTACAGGCTTCATAGAAAACACAATGTTGCAGCCTGGAAATGGTAATTACTGTGACTCAGGTTTCTTGGCCTGAATTCCCTGGCTGCATGTTTTCTTCCAGCTAAAGGGGGAAAATTAAAAAAAAAAAAAGAAAAGAAAAGAAAGAAAGAGAAAAAGAAGAGCAAAACACCAAAATACCCCAATTTTAATAATATTAATAAATAATAATACAAAACTGTAAAAAGTACTCCTACCATGAAGAGTTGTTCTGACTAAAATTGGGATCCTTTGTTCAGGAACCAGTGTAGATCTCATGAGTGGAAAGAAACTCTGAAGATTTGGATTCTCTACCTCATGTTAAGAAATATTGATTGCATCCCACAAGAAGGCTTTCACTTAACCACATTTTTAAAAGCTTTCATAAATATTGCAATAAAGTGAAATTCATTGCTAGTTAAACTCTAACACCAGAATGAGCTTATTTATCATCCAGATGACTGAGCTGCTGGCGAGAGGAAACAGAGGGACAGTAGAGGATTTATAGAGCACGTCTTGAAATATCTTCTTGCAAGGTAATAAAGGCCGTGCTCCACATTAGAATCTAATGGCCAATAAACAATTTTCAGAAAAAGAAAAATAAAGGTGGTGGAAATAGAGTGCATTGGGAAATTCCATTTATACTACAGTCAATTATTGCAGAGCTCAGCTATATTATAAACTTTTTTCCCCATTAAGCATAGCTTGTCAGAAATCCTATACTGAGGGAATAAAATGTCAGGATGGTGCCCAAATCATTACAGCATGTTCCTCATAACAGATTCTCACTTAGAACCTCTAAATGATTTGTGACAGTGTTCCTGACATTTGAAAGTAAAATTAGTCAAGTGATATTTTTAAATAAAGAATGTTTGGTAATGTTTGAGTTAAGCCTGCTGACACTTAAACCTGATTTTTTTCTGCCATGCTTCATTCACAAAGTGAAAAGTCCTGTCTAAAGCTATACTTACATGTGCATCTTTGAATATGATACTGCTTTAATAGAGTTTATATGCCCCTAGTCATAAAAAAAAGAATATAAGAAGGAAAGGTAAGTTTATCATTAAAGAGCTAGATGAGATTCTCATTTCATTTGAGGTGCCTTTAACTTTAAAGGTGAAATAAAATATAGACAGTTGAGAAAGTCAAGGTAGAGGGAAAAGAAGACAGAAAAATATGAAAAAGAGGAAGTTGTTGTACAAAATATATATATTGTTCATTAATTTCCCAGAGGTCACAAATTTTATTCTGAGCTTCTTGGTTTCCTAGACAAAAAAGGTAAGGAGTCATATGATTTTGGGCCCATAAAATAAACATAAAGTGATTGTTCGTGATAGACATGTGTTTTGGTATTGAGATCAAATGATGAGAAATTTGTTTTACGAGTTCTTACAAAAAGAAAATTTTATAAACTAATAAACTATGTCCTTGAAAACATTATGACAGTAAGTAAAGTATCTCATAAAGCTCTTTCTCATAGTATCTCTCAGCCTAGGTCAGTGGCAGATTGGTGCAGCATAATTCAGCTAAGGGACCTGTGGTGGAGGAGAGCTAGACCAATGCTGTGTAACTGGAGCCAGTGTGGTTTCTCTTTGTCCCTGTCCCTCCCTATTTCTGTCTGCCCTATTAACTTAATTGGTATTTATTTTTTTCATACTTTTTTTCTATGTTCCCTTAGGCTCACACACACACACACACACACACACACACACACAAATACCTGTTCTTGGAAATACTAGTAGAGAGCAGATTTCACTTATAGAGTTATGGTCATATGGTCATGTTGGGACCTAATCTGCAATATATATGTGTGTGTGTATATATGTGTATATACATACACATATAAATCCTTAGTGAAATTGAATTCACAATAAAAAGATTAACAATCTGTGAGCTGACAGATAGCAAGAAAGAAAAGAATCAATATTCTAATGGAAGGAAAATAATATAACATTATTTTATAACATGTTTGTATACAATATATGAACTTTAGGAGGTCAAGGCAAGCAGCTAGGATTCCTGTGTAAAAAGGACCTGAAAGTTTGCCCAGTTTCTGGTGTAATTACATTAGTGCCTCCTTTCATGCTCAAAAGTATCTCAGTTTGGAAGTTAAGTACTGTGGTCACCTCACCTCTAAACACTCTAGAATCAAAAGAGGGAGGCTAATGATGCTGCCAATTAGTTTTCCATGGGTCAATATGGCAATTACTGGGGAACATGGCAGAAATTTCATGGCAGAGGACATAGTCAACCTGCAGGATCAAAGCTACCTTTGAATGATCCTAAAGAATTGGAGTCACTGGGCGACCCAATTATCTGTACCATATCACAGGGTAAGCCCTTTTCTACTTGAAACAGAAAGATCTCTGATTTTTATGGAGATATGAGAACTTGGATCCAGCAGCTGATTAGGAACTGCAGTACCATTTATAGCATCATTAACACAAGGGCACAGGATAGCATTGAGTAGTGGCTGAGATAGGAACAGTGGCATTTAGTGTCTGAAAGCAAGATTAGAAAGGTCATGAGCCATAGGGGATATAGAGGAAAGGAGAGAAGAGAAACTCTTCCTTGAAACTACATACATTCTTTATTACTACCTAACCTGAGAATTATTAGTGAACCTGATTTCTGTGTGTGTGTGTGTGTGTGTGTGTGTGTATGAGAAAGATTGAGTGTGAGAAATAGCAAAAAATGAATGACTAAAGATGGGGACTGGAGAAATGAGAGTTTGCTGGTGACTAATTTGGAGACCCAAGGACAAAATTGAGAAGGGCCAAACATCCCTGTGACTGTAAACCAGGCTGAAGGGAAATAGTGCTACAAACACACTTGACTTTAAAACCAGTTCAACAAACAATGCAATGAGGCTTTAGAGAAAAGAATTTTGCTATTTCCTTTAAAATTCTACATTAAACTGTAAATTTGCTGCCTTTGTTTCAACTAGCAAAAAGAAAGAAAGGACTGGAATGCCAGGTAAAGCAGGTAGATATATAGATCCTAGTGATAGGACATGCTCACATGGGAGAGATGACCTTGACCTAGGTAAGGTGAAGGAAAATGGATTTGTGTCCCCTACATAAGGACCAGAGCCTCAAAAAGTACTCATGAGCAAATAGCTGCAGAAGTAGATGTTTGCTGGATTACTTTGTTCCATGGACTTTGTTGTGTCAGAACAATCAACCAGGAGAAATTGAAACTAAAGGCTTCTAGCCTGGGTAAGCAAACTGTATTTACACAGTTCATGCAGTATAGGAACTCCAGACAGGAAATTAAAATAAAGTATATCCAAGATAGTTGATAAATTAGGGATTTGACAGAAGGAAAGGAGAATGGTTGTGCAAAACATACTGAAAATACAGGGCTAATAGAATTCCCAAAGATAAAAAATCCTTAGTGAAATTGAATTCACAATAAAAAATTAAAAATCTATGAGTTGACAGATAGCAAGAAAGAAAAGAAATCAATATTCTAATGAAAGGAAGACAATATGCTTTGTTGGAAATGACTACACATTAATATTTTTAGAATAGATTAAAGAAATAAAGGGAATACTGGACACTATAACAACAATGAGTGTGCAAAATAATGTAGGGTATATAATAAATGGGTAGACAAAATAACAGTTTAGAAAGAAGCTCATTAGGAATGGTGGAAATGAAAACATAGTCTTTGTAATTAAAAACTCAGTGGGTGAGTTAAATGACAGATTAGATGCAAGAAAGTAAGACTGAGGGAATTGGAAGATCAGTATAAGGAAATCATCCACAATATAGAGCTCAGCAATGAAAAATCTGAAAGAGCAACTAAGATATATGAGAGAGAGCATGAGAAAATATAAAGTGCATGTAATGTAAGTTCTAATAGGATGGAATAGAAAGAGTGAAAAAAGAGGCAACATTCTAAAAAAAATTTTCATGTTTCAGGAAAGAATTACATCCTCTAATTGACTAAACACACTAAATCTTGAAAAGGATAAATAAAAACCTAGACAGTATGGGAAACTTAAGATAATCAAAGAGAAAGGTCTTAAAATCAATCAGAAAGAAAAAAAGAATTTTTTCTAATAGAGGCATTACTATAAGATCAGTGATGAGGTCTGTCCAGAAAAAGTCCAGCCATTGCTAATATAATGAGAATGGTCTGTGTGACATTGCTGTAACCTGGAATCCAAGGAGAGTGGACTGGAATGCTCACGTGTGAAAAATGACAACTTCACTGTACTAGTTGGTGGGGGCAGTAGATGCCATTGATGAGCATCTGTACTGTGTGGCCATCGTGTTCAGAATGACTGAGCGAATAGATCAATGAATCTACATCAAATGTTGCATTAAGCTTGAATATCCCTCTGAGGAAACTATTTGGATAATTTCCAAATAGTTTGGAAACAGTATATGTTTTTCCAATAATGTGTGGGCAACAGCTATGGGAAACTGGTGATTGGCAGCTTCATCATGACAATGTGCCCGCCCATGCATCATGTCTCATGCAGGGTTTTTTGGCAAAAGAACAAATCACCCAGGTGACTCAACCCCTTTACAGCCCAGATTTGGCACTCTGAAACTTCTGGCTTTTATCAAAACTAAAGTCATTTTTGAAATGGAAGAGATTTCTAACCATCAATGAGGTTGAGGAAATTATGATGGGGCATCTGATGGCAACTAGGAGAACTATGTGAGGTCCCAAGGTGCCTATTTTGAAAGGAACTGAGTCATCATTGTCCTATGTACAATGTTTTTCCAGGTTTGAAGGGACACGCTAACCCTTATTTAGTAATATGAGTAAAACAAAGACATTTGCACAGAAAGAAGTAAGGAGTTTACTAATCATAGACTTTTGTAGGGAATTATTTAAAAGCTGTTCTCCACTGTCTTTGTTTTCTTCTAGGATTTTATGTTTTCAAGTCTAACATTTGAGTTTTTAATCCATTTTGAGTTTATTCTTGTGTATAGTGTAAGAAGGTGGCCAACTTTCACTTTTTTGCATGTATCTGTCCAATATTCCACAAACTATTTATTGAATAGACTATCTTTGCCTCATTGTATGTTTTTGCCTCCTTCATCTAATATTAATTGACCAAAAGGCATGGGTTGACTTCTGGCCTCTCTGTTCTGTTCTATTGATCTATATGTGTGTTTTCATACCAGTACCATGGTATTTTGATTACTGTGGCTCTGTAATGTAATTTGATATCAGGTAGCATGGCTCCAACTTTGTTCTTCTTTCTCAAGATTGCTGTAGCTATTCAGGGTCTTTTGTGGTTCTATAGAAATTATTGGAATATTTGTTCTACTTTTGTGAAATATATCATTGATATCTTTATAGGAATTGAGTTGAATTGATAGATAGCTTTGGGTAGTATGGACTTTTTAATGATGTGTAGTCTTCCTATCCAGGAACATAGTATATGTTTCCACCTATTTGTGTGTTCTTCACTTTCTTTCTCCAGTGACTTATACTTTTCTAAATGTAGGTTTTTTATATCCTTGCTTAAATTTATTCCTAGGTATTTTATTTATTTTGATGCAATTGTAAATGGGATATTGTTCTTAGTTTCCCTTTCTGGTAGTTCATTATTGGTATATGAAAATGCAGCAGATTTTTGGATATTTGTTTGGTGTTCTTAATTAATTTATCAGTTCTAGTATCTTTTTGTGCAATCTTTAGGTTTCACAATATACAGTAAAATGTCATCTGCAAATAATGATGGTTTTACTTCTTCCTTTACGATTTGGATGCCTTTTATTTCTTCTTCTTGTCTGATTGCTGTGGCTAGAACTTCCAGCAGTATACTGAAAAAGAGTAGTAAAAGTAGATATTCCTGTCTTGTTCTCAATCTTAAGGGAAATGTTTGTAGCAATTTATTTTCTGATATAGCTCCTTCGTCAAGGGAAACAAAAGAAAAATAAACAAATGGAACTATATCAAACTAAAAGGTTTTTGCACAGCAAAGAAAACCATCAATAAAATCAAAAGACAGCCCACTAAATGAGAGAACATATTCGCCAGTGATATATCTGATAAGGGGCTAATATTTAAAATTTTTAAAGAAACTTAAAAAAGAAACACCAAAATATCAAAACAATCTAATTAAAAAATGAGCAAAGGACCTGAATAGACACCTCCAAAGAGGACATACAGATGGCCAATAGACATATGAAAAGATGCCAAACATCACTAATCATCATAGAAATGCAAATTAAAACCACCGTGTGGTATCATCTCACACCTGTCAGAATGGTTATCATCAATTAATCCACAAATGACAAGTGTTGGCAAGGATGAGGAAAGGGGAACCCTTGTGCACTGTTGGTGGAAATGCGGACTGGTGCAGCCACTGTGGAAAACAGTATGGATTTACCTCAAAATATTAAAAATGAAACTGCCTTATGGCCCAGTGATTCCACTTCTGTGAATACTACATCTGAAGAAACCCCAAACCCTGGAAGAATATATGTACCATTATGCTCATTGTAGTGTTATTTGCAATAGCCAAGATTTGGAAGCAGCACAGCTGTCCATCAGTAGATGAGTGGATAAAAACACTGTAGTACATTTACACCATGGAATACTACTTGACTGTAAAAAGGAAGGAAATCTTATTCTTTGTGGCAGCATGGATGAATCTGGAGATAATAATACTAAGTGAAATAAGCCCATCAGAGAAAGACAAGTATCAGACTGACAGCTGTTAGAAGGGAGGGGGTTGGGGAGCTGGGTGAAAAAAGTGAAGGGTTTAAGCAAAAAAAATTCTCATAGACACAGACAATGGTATGGTGGTTGCCAAAGAAAGAAAATGGGGTGGAGGGTGGTAGAAGACAGTAAGGGGGAATAAATGGTGATGGAAGGAGACTTGGCTTGGGGTGGTGAACACGCAATACAATATACAGATGGTGTGTTGTAGAGCCATCTATACACCTGACACCTATATAATTTTATTAACCAATGTCACCCAGTAAATTCAATAAAAATAAAAAACAAAAGATGTTCTTCAGTTAAAAAAGGAACTGAACTGAAAAGGAAGGAGCAGGAAGCAAAAAGAGATAGTAAACAAAACAATTGTAAATATGCAAGTAAATCTAATTAAGCATTCAGTGTAAAAATAAAAATCTTGTAGGAGATTCTCATTTGAAGGTTAGAATTTGTTAAAAAATAAGTGAAACTGAAATGGTGAACAATAGTAATGTGAAAGAAAAAAAAGGATCACTTAAATTATTCTTAAGTTCTTATATTATTTAAGAAGGAAAAGGAGACAATGATTAGTTTTAGACATTACTGAGCCAAATGAGATTTTTACATGGTAAAAAATTAAGGGTAGCTCATAACAATAGAAATAGAGTGTCTGCTATGATACTGATTGAGAGGGAAAGAGGAGGAATAAAGCTTTATCATTCCAACTGGAGAATGAAAAGAAACAAAGAAGGAGAAAATGAATAAAAAATGCAAAACAAAGTGGCAGAAACCCAAAATAATTAGGAGCCACAACACAAATGGTATAAATTAATATGTTGAAAGAAAATTTCTTAGATTATTCAATAGTGGAACAAAAATGCAAACCAAATTGGTAGCAAGATATTCACAAGGGCCAAGCTAATGACACTGAGAGATCAGAATAAAAGGGATATAAAGATCTACCAGAGATGACAAAGGATCTTGATTGTCTATTCAGCGTTCATTCTAAATGCCCTTCTCTGTGCTTTCTTCTTTATGACAGAACCCTTATCTCAGTCTAAAAAATAAAAATACTAAGTTTTCAGGTGACCAATCTTTTTTAAAACCAGCACAGAAAGGCTCAGGTCTTCTGGTCTTTGTGTTTTTACCTCTTGCCTAGATTTTTCAGCAGCCTCATCAATTCTGACAATATGTCTCCCTCTTCCTTCCCATTTTAAAAGGTGGATTTATATGTTAACTATGTTATTTTACTACTAGAAATTTAACTTATTTTACCTTATAATTTTATTTTATTTTCAAAAATTAAAGTATAGTTGATGTACAATGTTATATTAGTTTTAGGTTAAAACATAGTGATTCTACATTTATTTGCCTTATTATGTGATTGCCACAATATGTTCAGTCACTGTATGCATTTATTGTGACATTATTGACCATGTTCCCTGAGCTGTACATTATTTCTCTGTGACTTATTTATTTTATAACTGGAAGTTTGTGCCTCTTATTCCCCTTCACCTTTCACCCCTATCCCCCCATCAGGCAACCATCAGTTCACTCTTTATCTATGAGTTTGTTTATGTTGTGTTTTGTTTGTTCATTTGTTTTGTTTTTCTTTTTTAGATTCCACATGTAAGTGAAATTATGTGGTATTTATCTTTCTCTGTCTGACTTATTTCATTGAACATAATACCCTCTAGGTTCATCCCTGCTGTTGCAAATGGCAAGATTTCCTTCTTTCTTATTGTTGGTAATATAACGTTTATTTTTAACTATGCTATTTGTTTCATTGCAATTGCTGTTTTCATTAATATTCTGGTTGCATATGCTTTCTATTAGATGGAGCTTTCAGAAAAGCCTGTTTTCCTGATGTAAAGGCACAAATTCAACAGGCAAAACTTGCTTCTTGGAACATGAATGCCTGTATGTGGGGTCACCATTTTGCAAAAGTGAGGATGAAGGCAGCATGCCAAGGATAGTAGAAGAGGTAGTTAGAAAGAACCAGGGACTTTTTGAATTCCTCAAGCCATGGAACTAGCCTTGAGCTGCCTGCCTCTGGACTTAAATGGAAAAAATCTGGTTTAAGCCATACTGTTTGAATTTTTGTAATCCTAACCAATGCAAGGTATATATTCTGAACACTATTAAGCTTTAATGAATAATAATAATTTGCATTTTAATAGAGCTCATGGGCTTTTGTACCCTCTTTTAAACTTGATCTTCTGTAGAACTCTATGAAGTGAGTATGAGAGCCAGTGTTATTCTCATTTTCTAAATGAGATCATTGAGGTTTGACAGATTAAGTGTTTTCTCAGGGGCACATAGCCAGTCTTTGGCAAAGTGGCCTATGAGCCCAAGCATGCAGGTTTCTAGTGTAGCTTATGTCTACAACATCGGCTTATGGGAGTCTGCACAGTTGTGGTTAGGTAGAAATGTACCTTGTGCTCTCACCAACTCTACATTCAAACCCACAGAAAGGTACAAGGTTCATATGGGTGTTCAGATTGACTTTTCATAGCTAAATATAAATCATCACCCAGAATAATAGGTTCCTTTCTGGTCTGCCATTACCAGCAGGGTCCTCCTCTGCTTGGGTGGGCTGGTTCTGGGGTATAGCCTCAAGGTGGTCCATGCACCAAGTGTGTGAACTTATGCTAGGGCTCTTTCTTCTCTCTTCCCTCTTAGAGGTTGTGGTCTCTATTCAGGGGGGATAATGATCCTGCTTAACCGGATAGTCTCGATGTGGTTTTCCAATAAATCAATACTTCCCATGGAAGGAGAAAAATGAGTCGCGAGGAGGAAATTTTTGTGTTTGCACATGCAAAATGTGCCACCGAGATTTAAAAAACCAAACATCCAAAGCTTGTCTTGGAATTGGAAATGTTTTATTTAAGAAAGAAGCACACAGTTTAGATCAGTGCTTCTCAAAGTTTAGCGTATATCAGAATCTTCTGGAGGATCTGTGAAGATGGAATGTTGAGTCCTGTGCAGGGCTTTCCCAATTCAGTAGGCCTGCAGTGGGCCCAAGCATCTGCATCTCTAATGAGTTCCTGGATGCTGCTGCTGCTGCTGTTCCAGAAAGCTCCGTATTAGACTAACCAAAATCAACTTAAGTCAGAGGTAGAGGAGACATAAACTTTTCTCCATCCCATATCTTAGATATATCCTACAATTTGCTCGAGGTTACATGGCAAGTTAATGGCAGATACTACCTTAAATTCTAAATTACCTGATGCCCAGACCAGGAGCTTTCTATATTTGTTGCTCTGCTCTTGAATGAACTAATGGATTTGCTTTGCTCTCTTCTAGAATATAATAATTCATAATTAATATATATAGGGGTGTATGTTTATAAGTTTCTAGCAAGACATGATTTTTAGCAAGACATCAGTTTGAGCACATTCTATTAGCAAGGCAAAGAAATAATACAGTTGCTCGGAATAAGAGTTTCACATGCTTTTGTGCTTCTAAACTACCTAATAAAAAGAAGGGAGTCCTCTGCTTTTCTTTATTTCCCTCGCTGTACATCTGAACTGTGCTCAGTGCCACTCTCTTGTGACCCCATGCTCCTAAAAGGTGACAAGTATGAATGGCTGATAAACTGATGTTCTTACTGGAGACACCTGACCAACCCTACTACTTCCGATAAGAACAGATACTACACTTGATCTTAGTCAAAAGACTGAGAAGCAATAATCCTACTACCTCTTACCAACTTAAACATTGCTGCACCTACCAGCAGGTGGGAAGTCATTGCCTAAATCAGGGATCATTAAACTTTTTCTGTAAAGGGCCAAAAGGGAAATATTTTAGGGAATACTGTCTCTGTCACAGCTACTCACTCAACTCTGTTGTGCCAGAGTAATAGTGGTTGCAGACCAGACATAAATAATGAGCACAGAAGAGTTCCAAAAAACTATATGAACATGGAAATTTCTATTTCGCATTTTCATATGTCACAAAAAATAATCGTATTTTGGTGGTTTTTCAAGCATTTAAAAATATAGAAGGCATCCTTAACTTGTGGGCCATCCAACAAGAAGCAGCAGGCTATATGTGGTGCCTGGGCCACAGTGTGCTGAACAGTGAAAAAGAAAACCTCAAGTGCTTCCTTCCCCAGTTTCTCTCCCATGATCTCTTCCTTTTCCTTGTGGGTCTACTGGTCAAAATGCATTTCTTTTATGCCATTAAGATTCTATTACTTGTAATTTTAACATGTAAAAAAGAAGATTCAACCTGAAACACAAACTAAAACTACAAGGAAATGTCACACTGGTTTTGTAAGGTATGGGAAGATTATAATCAATGTTAATCAGGGACACTAAAAAGAGCTCCCTTGTGAGGGAATTGGTACAGTGTTTCTGGAAACTATTTTATTTACTTGTATGCATCAAAGATCTTAAGATGTTTGTACTCTTTTACCCAGACTATGTCAGAAAAGAATCCATAAAAATAATCAGGGATAAGAACAAAGGATATTTGTTTCCTAATGATCAAAGAAAGGGAAAAATATATTTATTAAAGTGTTATATTGGGTTGACCAAAAAGTCTGTTTAGTTGTTTCCGTAAAATAAAAGACATTTTTCATTTTCACAAAGAACTTTATAAGTTTGGATATTTTGAGTATGTTGGCTATCTCCCACATGGTATAATGTTGATTGTTCTAAATTAATGTCTTGATTAGACTGCTATTAACTTCAGCTGGTCTACCTGACCATGGAGCATCATCCAGCCAAAAATCTCCAGTATGAACCCTTGCAAACCACTTTGGACACATTTGATTAGTCACAGCACCTTCTCCATACACTGCAAATCTTTTTTGTGTGTTTCAGTTGCATTTTTACCTTTCTTGAAATACTAAAGCTTAATATGCTAAAAATGTTGCATATTTTTCCATCTTCAATGTTAAAATGACTATACAAAAATTCACCAGGTTTTATGTTTTTATTATTTTATAGTTTGAATTATTTTATTGATTATACTATTACAGTAGTCCTGATATTTTGCTCCTCTTCACCCATTCCCTCAGGCCAACCCCACACCATTGTTCATTTCTATGGGTAATATGTATAATAAGTTCTTGGCTTTGCTTTACTTTACATCCCCATGGTTATTCTGTAACTACCTATTTGTACTTCTTAATCCACTCATCTCTTCACCCATTCCCCCATACCCCTCTCCCATTTAGCAACCATCAGAGTGCTCTCTGTATCCATGATTCTGTCTGTGTTCTTGTTTGCTTATTTTTTTCTTTGGATTCAATTGTTGATAGAGTTGTATTTATTGCCATTTTATTGTTCATAGTTTTGATCTTCTTTTTCTTAAGTAAGTCTCTTTAACATTTCATATAATAATGGTTTGAGGATGTGAACTCCTTTAGTATTTTCTTGTCTGGGAAGCTCTTTATCTGCCCTTCAATTCTAAATGTTATCTTTGCTGGGTAGAGCAAGCTTGGTTGTAGGTCCCTGCTTTTCATGACTTTAAATATTTCTTGCCAACCCCTTCTAGCCTGCAAGAGTTCTTTTGAGAAATCAGCTGACAGTATTATGTGGATGCACCTGTAGGTAACTAAAGGTTTTTATCTTGCTGCTTTTAAGATTCTCTATTTTTAACTTTTAGCATTTTAATTATGATGTGTCTCAGAGTGGGCCTCTTTGCATCCGTGTTGTTTGGGACTCTCTGTGCTTCCTGCATGTGCATGTCTATTTCTTTCACCAAATTAGGGAAGTTTTCTTTCATTATTTTTTCAAATAGATTTCTAATTTCTTGCTCTTTTTCTTTTGCTTCTGGCACTCCTACAAAGTAAATGTTGGAATACTTGAAGTTCTCCAAAAGGCTGCTTACACTATCCTCATTTTTTTTTCTTTTTTTTTCTTGTTGTTCTCATTGGTTGCTTTTGGTGTCCTTATGTTCCAAATCATTGATTTGATTCTCTGCCTCATCCACTCTACTGTTGTTTCTCTGTAATTATTTATTTCAATTAGTGTATCCTTGAATTCTGACTGGATCTTTTTTATGCTATTGGGGTCCTCACTAAGTTACTTGAGCTTCCTTATAACCAGGGTTTTGAACTCACATCTGATAGATTGCTTATCTTCATTTCATTTAGCTCTTTTTCTGGAGTTTTGATCTGTTGTTCCATTTGGGCCATGTTTCTTTAATCTCTTCATTTTGGCAGCCTACCTGTGCTTGTTTCTAAGTATTAGGTACAGTTTCTTTGACTCTTGTCTTGATAGTGTGGTTTAATGTAGTAGGTGTCCTGTAGGGTCCAGTGGCACAGCCTCCCCTATCACCCAAACTGGGTGCTCTAGTTGCACTGTTGGTGTGGGCTGAGTACACCCTCCTATTGTAATTGAGCCTTGATTGTATTCCTCAATTGGAGGGATTTACCTAGGCCAGTCAGCTGCTAATACTGGCTATGATCACTTACTATCAACCTCTACCCACCATGGAGGATCAGCTGTACAGGGGCAGGTTGGTGGGGCAGGGGCAGTAGTTATCCATTGGATGTACAGGCTCTGAGATTTCTTGGGTAGTGCAGGCCCAGGTCAGCCCTCATCTGTGTTGTGCCTGAGTCCACCCAGCCTGAGCTATAAAGCAGTCTGAGATGGCTGCTACTTGTGCTGGCTTTGGAGATGCCCAGGTAAAGCCAAATTGTGCCTCTAGTCTGGCTGCTGCTAGTGTCAGGCCTGGGGCCACTTAGCAAGAGATATGGGGCCTGGGGGATCATAGAGGCCAGCTGTTGCTTGTTTGATAAGATTTAGGAAGTTGTGAAGCATGAGCCAAGACCAACCATTCATATTGAAAAGTCATGGTTAACAGTTTGTGTGTGCTCATTAAGTTGGGTGGGATGGAGTCTTAAGGGATCTCCAGGGTGGGACAAAACAGTGTTAGTCAGGTTGATGGAATCTTAGGCACCAGTCCGCAGGCCCAGTGGCTTTGTGGAGTGTGGACTCAGAAAGGGACAATGGCCTCCTCCTGCTTTCCATCCAAGAGAAAACTGTCCTCCAGCTCTTCCCCCAGTGCCAGACACCTCAACTCCTCCCAGCATGCCACCTATGCCCCTCAAGCTGCTATACCAGTGCTGGAGCCCAGAGAGAGTGATCTGAGTAAGCCTGTGAGTTCTTTAAGGGGAACTGCTTGGGACTCCAGAAGTTTCTTTCACCAACTCAGTCCCTGCTGGCTTTTTCAGACAAAAGTTATAGGGACTTATCTTCCTGGCACTGGAACACTGGGCTGGGGAGCCTGGTGTGGGGCTGGGACTCCTCTCTCCTGAGATATCCCTCCTGAATTTTTATCTACCACATGTGGGTATGGGACCAGCTTGTCTCTATGAAACCACACCTCCTACCAGTCTGGATGGCCATGGTTTCTTTAATTACATAGTTGTCAGACTTCTATTCAACTCAATTTCTGATGGTTCTGAGTGATGGTTGTTCCATAGTTTAGTTGTAATTTTGATGTGGTTGTGTGAGGAGACAAGCCATGTTTACCTATGCTGCCATCTTGATAAGTTTTTTTTAATGCACGCTGATATGACAGGTGTCACAATACAATCTAACAAAATTGTTTCAAGTGAAGCTAAAGACAACTAAATACTCCTAGAGCCATCTTATGGAAAAAAAAACAAATGAATTTTTTGGTCAACCCAATAATTTATAATGATCAAAAATTGGAAGGAACCTAAAGACCCAACCACAAGGAAGTGGGTAAATAGATTTTAGTTTATCCATGAAATGTTAAGAACAGTTATCTCTCTGTGTAGTATTAAGTGTAAGTTTTTATCTGTTTACACCGTTCCATTTTCTTCAAGTTTCCCACAGTAGGTATTTGACTTCTAAAATCAAGCAAGATTTAAAAAATAAAATAAAATAAAACCAAGCAAGATTATAATGAACAAATACATAGAAATTTAGAAAATTCCATATGATAATCAGAGTCAATATTTTATTTGCCTGTAGCTTTTTCATTTGTGTTATAGCCAGTGTCCATATGAAGGCCTCCAAATTTCCTGAATTTACTTTATCCCTTTGGTGCATATGAGATCCCAACTCTTTACCTTGATATCCTCTCTCCCAGCTCCACAACTCTGCTCTAGTAATTCCTCTTGATTTATGATAGAAAACACCTTTTGCCACCAGTTGTACAATTCTTCTGCTAGGAGCAACAATGCTCCTAGTATTTATACTTCTCTTAATTTGGACTGGTTTCTTCATTCCTTATTTCTTGAGGAATCCTGATTTCCTGATGCTTGGGTCAAGGAGAAATATAAGTACTCACACAGTCATGCATCCAAATGATCTCTTTCCTCCATAGTCAAACACTCTCCCTCTATAGAACATGGGTTTCTTAATTCACTTGTGCTATTGGATATTATACCAAGCAAGTTGGAACCTTCCTGGGAGTTAAGTGGGAGCCTCTGCATCTCCTTTTCTATATTCCTCCCTAGTTTATTCTGTTCTGATGTGTTTCCCATAAGAGATATTAGGTTTCCATTAAAATGAGTCCCTCAGGGGAGTAACTGAATAAGAGAGTTGGAAAAGATTTTAAACCATTGTTTTCTAACATTTTTTTCATGCTAGGGCAAACATATAAAATGAAGATGATTTTACAATACATTGGAATAAACAGAGAAGGATGCTTATAGCTAGAAATGCTTGGCCTTAAGGCTATAGTCATTGCCTAGTCATCATGGAAAAGTCTAATCTCTTAGAGACATACCAGAGTGCCTTGGCATAGCAGTTGGGAAGCTCTGCCTTAAAGATCAATTAGTTCATTCCACCCTTGCTTTCTCTGCTTTATAGATTAAGAAAATGAGACCCATTCCCAGACCTCAGTGATACCATGAGGTCAAGATTTTGAACCAGTGATCTGGGGAAATGGAAGAATTGGAGACTAGAAGGCATTTTGTCTCTCCATCTCCACTTATTCATGTAGTCTCCTACTTACAATTTTCTAATACATACTTTTTAAGAGTATTTTTTCCCCTAACAAATACAAGTCTCACCATAATAAGAAACTCCAAGCTGCATTGAAAAGTAAGTGGGGGTGGGGAAAGTGGATCTAACTGAAGGCTTGTTAAATCCTATAACATTCTTCAAGTTGGCATTTTTCATAAGGTAAAAGTGTTGTGCTATTTTCTTAGAGATTTGGTAGCAGAAACTAAAGATTTGTCTCAGTTGTAGTCTTTGTGTACTTATTCTAAATACAAATTTTGTGAAAAATACTGAGATGAATTTCCTGTGAGAAGAAAAAGTTAAGCAATCACCCATTTAGGATTACCAGGCTCAGAGGTTTAGTTAAAAGATCAAATGCCCTTTGTCCCTGACCAAAGTGCCTGCTCTCAGGGACTTGAAGGATGGTGCCCAAAGTGCCTGAGATAAACCCCAGTTGCAGTTCTTAGATGGCTATGAACTTTTTTCCCTACATGATGTGGAGGAGACAGAAAGCAAAGCTAAAACACTGACTTTCCTCTCCAGAGATCCAGTCATTGAACGAGGGACTTTGGATTTTTGTGAGCATCGATTGAGTGTTTTGAAGTACATTTCAGATTCCTCACCTTTAAAAATAGATGATAGGCAAAGGTATAGGAGAGGAGGTGTGAGTCTCAGGCTTCAAGTGAATGAGATCATTCTGCAGACTTCCCATTTCCCACACTGCAGATGTCACAAGGTGAGAATGAATCCTCAGCTTGTTCTGGTTTCCAAGTTACAATCCCTCTGCTTTTTCCCTACTCCCCTTAGGAAATCTGTGGAGTCTGCAAAAACACTTGACAGACAATCATTCTTACAGACAGCAGACACACACATTATTCCACTGAAACTCTCTTACCCAAGAGTTGAAAGCTCTTGTGCATAATAGGTTTAAGTATAAACATGTGCTTTTACCATTCATCTTTTTTTCTGTCTTTGAGAAAGCCACATGTTATCATATTCTGGGAGGCAACACAATCGACAGCAGGTGGGCTCTATAATTGGCCTGCTTGGGGAGTAGCAGAAGTTGGGTTCAAAAGGTACTGACCTTATGGGTTTGGTGAGTAGGAGTTTGTGAATGGGGCTGTAAAACCTGAACAGGGAACTGGGCTGCCTCTCAGACCCATAGGGGAACAATGAAAACCAATGTGAATATTTCAGAGGAGGGACAGAGAGAATGTGAAGAGGTTGTGATGTTGAAGGTCAACAAGATTTTGCTGCAAAAATACTCATATTTATCCCCACAACAATTTTATATATGGCCCTAGCTGCAAAAATACTCGTATTTATTCCTACAACAATCTCATGTAGAGCCCCCTGGGCTCACTCTGGACCTTTACATTTCTTCATTCATCTTTCTTTCTGGAACACATTAGGGCAGGGCTGACAGTGACAGAGCACACTGAGGCTTGGGCAGTGTCCGCTAAGCCACCAAGGTTAATGGCAGAGCCAGCACATTCTTGTTCTCATATCTTGGCTGTTTCTGTTTTGATCAGAAACTAAATCATAGAAAGATAATGTCAGAGCAGTGTACATGCAGCAAAGTAGTGATAAGGTGATAGCTGATAAATTTTGTCATAAGCAAACTATGTAATTCAAGTTCAAATTATCCATTTTGGTACACCATTGAAATTAGCTAGAAGATAAACAATTTGCTTTGTATTCTTGAGGAATCAGTTTATTTGTTGAAATGCTTTCAAGATGGGATTTCTAAAACTCATTGATTCCACTAATATTTACTGAGTGCCTCCTATATCCAAGGTGCTGGGAACAAAACAATGAAAGAGACTCAGGCTTTGCTCTCAGCAGTTTATGGTCTAGGAGGAAAAAAAGATTTGTTAACAGGTCATCTAAGTTTTCCCTGATAGTCATTATGGAAGTACATATGAGGAACATCAAAACCAGCTTGCCTGTGGCAGTCAATGGTGGGGAAGCACATTAGGGAAGGTTTTCTGGAGGAATAGCTAAGTTGAAACATAAAGGATGGAAAAAAGTTATTCAATAGAAGAGGGTGGAGAAAGAATGTTCTATAATTAGGAGTTGGTTAAAATGTTTGGGGTAGAATAGAAAAGAATGCCTCCCATAACCTACTAGGAATTCAAATATGTGAGACAGAAACATTAAGGGGCAAAATCATAAGGGTTCTGTGTGTCTAGTGGTTCCATTGCACTTAGAATGCATATTAGTCCCTCTTATGGAGAGTACTCCATTTGGGCTTTACTATATTTTGCTTCTGAAGCTCTGTTCCATTAACTTAATACAAGGAGATATGCATTAATGGTTTGGGAAAAGGGACATCAATTAATCACCTCTCTCAGAGAGGGAAATAAGGTTCCAATGGAGACACCAGAAACAAAGAAATGAGAGATTTTGGGTATCAGCAGTGCACCAGAACAGGTAAAGTTTCTCCTAATGGAGACACCAGCATGTTTCAAATTTTCATAAGCAACCATTGTTAAGAATGTAGCTTAGCTCTATTTTATTGTGTTACATTTTTAGATTACATGCTGGTATCAATTTCTAGAAGAAAACATTATAAATAAATGATAATTTTTCCAGAAGGCTATAACTGTAATTGGCATGAACCACATTTTTGCTGTTTTTTTCCTTCTGCTTTTGTTATTACTTTAGGAACAATAATCATTGTTATTGTTGGCAGATTTCCCAGATTTAACCTATAGCTTAACAATAACAACAACAACAACAATAATTTTTTAACATTAGAAGAACACTTACGGAGTATAAGGCGCTTCTATAGGCTAGTAGTCTCACTTCTCCCATTTCCGTGATGCCCATCACCTACATGGGCATGTGATTAAAAGATAAATTCTGGCTCCATTTTCTCATGAACTTTCCAGGTCATATTCAAATATTTAAACATGCTTTGGATTTGAAACCAGCTCAATGATTTTTATTTTCTCACCTAAAAGTTCTGTTCCCAATTATAGCAAATTGTTGGCTTCCTCTGTTATATCTTTGAGAAGCATCGGTTTCTACTATATCACTTTATTTGCAAAACCTCTGGTTTATCCATGAGGAGTGGAAAGAAAAATGTGCAACCATCAAAAGAACAGGAAAAATGAACTGTACTTTGTTATTAGTATATATGGACCACTTATTGAACCACAGACTAGGCATGTGAGAGAGATTATTTTAATCCTTACAATAAGCCTGCAAGGTAGGCTCTATATTTCCACTTTTAATGAAACACTTTCAGAGAGATTAAGTAAATTGCCAACATCTATGTTGCCATTGTAATTTACACGTGATTTCCAAGCCTTTACTCTCTCCACTGTGCCATCCTCAAAGGGTTCCCATTCCAAGGTGACTTGTTTTAAACCATCCAGAGCATTTGGTGTGCTAAAACTTATTTGAACCTCTGAATATCAGGTTAGAGGCTACAGAACTAAAAGCAAAGGGAAGTGCAAAATCACTCCATTAAAATGACAAATAATCCAGATGTAGCAAATTAGTATGATAACCTATGTGTAAAAAAGAATTGTAAAATTAGAGCAAATAGCCTTGCAATGCCATTAACCAATATTATAACTCTTCACATGATCTCTGCCCCTCCTCCCCACGATGAGATGGTCTGGCAAATGCCTGATCTCCATTTGCTCTGTCATATGGTGCAGCTCACCAGTGCCACACACTACTGTGAATACTGTAGTTGTTACAGTGCAATATTTTTTATCTCTGCAAATTGGTAAATTAAAATCATTTCACCTGGGGCAATCCTGCATCAAAAATATACTGACAGCAGTTCTGTTATTTTCCCTCTCACATGTTATTTGCATAATTTTTGTTTTCATTTCTGCTCTGAATCACCTACTCTAGGATGTAAAGATCCAGATGGGTTAAGAGGCCAGTGTTGTTTATCCTGAAAGCTTTCTCCAAGAGCTAGACTACTGGGAAGGAGGAGAGCTGTTTTTCAGATGATGAAATCAACAAGCAGCAGGCTGGAGTTAAGCCATTACAACTCTAAGAAGGAACATTTGTGGGCTAGCAGGTTTGGAATAACCTGGGAGAACAGAAGTGCACATCACATCACAAATGAGGCTACTGTCAGTGCATTCAATGATTGCCATAAAAGTAACACAGGAAGCAAGAATGAGTGAAATCAGGTTTTGTGATCGTAGAGAAAGGGTTTGGGGAAGGTGGCCAGTTTGATCAGGTTTGGTTCAGGAAATGACAGCACAACTAATATAAACTCTATCTCCTGTTTGTTGCTCATTTCTCATCTGAACACTCTCTTCCTCCATTTTTACATTTTTACCTTGAAGCCTTTCATGACAATTCCCTGTTTTCCAAAAGGGATTTCAGATTTCAACTAGAAAGCATATGGTGCTGGAGGCAAAAGCTCCAGTTAATGAACTTGGGCCTTGTGAAGTGCATATGGGAAGAGGAGTTGATTTCTATGTAAAATATATCGTTGACCCACGAGAGCCTATGATGTTTGCCGTCATGTTACATGCTTTCTGATTTTACTCGGAGTTGAATTTGGTTTGTCACAGTTCAAAAGGACAGAATCTGCATGGTGTCTGATACATAAGGGACTCTCAAAAAATAAAAGGATAATTGAAAAGATTAATTGATACATGCCTCAATGCAATTAAAATATGTTAACATGAGCTGACAAAAGATCTTGTCTCTATTATAAACTAGAAATGAAATGTGATTTTTCAGGAGGAAAGTACAAGAAATATTCATTCAATCACAAACTCATTCAGATTTAAGTACTAGGCTAGGCTCTGAATATAGAATAGTAAGTAAAACAGAGATGGTGCTTGCCCTCAAGAGTTTATATTCTAGTGGTGGACAAATAATATCAATTTATACATTCATAAAAGTGAAGGCAATTTTTTAGGGTGGGTAATATTTAGATAATGCAGTTATTAAGAAGGGCTTGTCTGCAGAGACTTTCAGGAGAGGGCGGAGCCATGCTGAGAGCCTGAGGTAGAGAGTTCTGCAGGGATGGACGGTCTGGACAAATGCTCCAAGGTAGGAGGGAGCCTGTGGTATCCTAGGACAAACTGGAGAGCGTGACCAGCATGGGCTGAGCTAGGGGAGGCTGGCCAGAGAGGAGACTGGACAGTACGCACACCAAATGGTACGGGACAAAATCTCTTCGTAAGATCATTGCAGGGAATTTGGAAGACTTGTAGAAAAAAACATTGTGTGTGATCCTTAGTCGGGAATCTGAAAAAATCTGTTTAACTTATAATATCACTACAGTCAAGCCACCAGAGATTTCGGGTCCAGCAGGCAAAGGCATTTTACAGTTTATAACAATAAGGGGACCCTGTCTTCTTTCACAAACCTCAGCACAGACACCCTCCACACTGCCTTCAAGTGGGGGCTGACTTTTCAGATCAATGTTCATCTTGCTTACCATGCTAAGGTCTCTCATTCCTATTCTATCAGGAGTGGTTTTTTTCCTGTTATTTTTTTATTTTTTAATTTAAATTATTTTATTGTTCAATTACAGTTGTCCATATTTTCTCTTCACCCCTCCTGGCAACTCCCTCCAAACCTTCCTCCCTCCCTTGCTTCCACCCTCCCCCTTGGTTTTGTCCTTGTGTCCTTTATAGTAGTTCCTGAAAACCCTTCTTCCCACTGTCCCCCCCCTTCTCCCCTCTGGCTATTGTTAGATTGTTCTTAATTTCAATGACTCTGGTTATATTTTGTTTGCTTTTTTCTTTTGTTGATTATGTTCCACTTAAAGGTGAGTTCATATGGTATTTTCCCCTCACTGCCTGGCTTATTTCACTTAGCATAATGCTCTCCAGTTTCATCCCTGCTGTCCCAAAGGGTATAAGCTCCTTCTTTCCCTCTGCTGCATAGAAATCCACTGTGTAAATAAATGTACCATAGTTTTTTGATCCATTCATTTGCTGATGGGCACTTAGGTTGCTTCCAGCACTTGGCTATTGCAAATTGTGCTGTTATGAACATTGGAGCGTATAGGTTCTTTTGGATTGGTGTTTCAGGGTTTAGGGTATAATCCCAGCAGTGGAACTGCTGGGTCAAAAGGCAGTTCCATTTTTAGTTTTCTGAGGAAATTCCATTTTTATTTTGTTTTTCATCATTAAGTATACATGTGGAGTTTTGCCAAATGCCACTTCTGTAATTATTAATTATTAAATTTTAGTGGTGGAAGACTTTTTAAAGAAAATAGCTGTGGTGGGTTATTTCAATAGCTATCTGTCAAGGTTCCTTGTCCCTATACCCTGTTTTCCTTCCTAGCTGGGGCCCTGATCCCTATCTGTGATTTACCTTGGGTCTGGCTCAAGCACTAGGATTGCTACATGTAGCAAATAAAAATACAAGATGGCCAGTTTAATTTGAATTTCAGATAAAAAAACAATACTTTAATATATGTTCCATGCAGTATTAAAAATTACTAAAACTACAAGAAGTTCATCATGTATCTGAAATTCACTTAACTGTGCATGCTTTATTTTATCTGGTAACTCTAGATAATCACGCCCTTGGCTGAAGTGTGAGACCCACCACATGAGGCTGGTGGTTCAGCTTCACTCTTGTTCCTCTACTGGCTTTATCTCCAGGCTCAGTAACTGGACTTCTGCCTTATACCCTCTTTCCCGATGACTCAAGTCTTTACGTAATGTCCTAGTTCTTCCAAAGGCTGAGGCTGGCCTTTCCCTCCTTTGTGCCTCAGGGACTGGAATCCTGTACCCAAATAAAGTCCCTGGGTGAGTCCCTGCCACTTGCTCCCCAATGCTTTCATGTGCAGAGAACTTTGGTTCCACTTCATTGCAGAAGGAGGGCAGAATAGGCTTTGAGGGTAAAGGTTAGCTGAATTCCTCCTGCCTCTCTTCACCTGTGAAAACTTATGTTTAATGTCTCTGAGCTTCAATGTTTATGATCAGCATAATGGAGAAATAATAGTAAACTTATAGGACTATTAATAGGCTTCATATTGTGGTCGTTCAAAAATGTGAGAGATCTCCCATCTGCCTCGATTTAGACCCTTGTTCATTGAAAGTCCCCTTTATTCTGTTTTCCTATCTAACCTCTTCCTGTTGACAGATGCTGGGGATGCCCTAGCACCCAATAGGGCTCTGTGAAGTCTTCTATGGGTCTTACTATATTTTTCAGCATTGAAAATAAATATTTGTTAAATCAATGAACAAAACATCTATTCCACTTATTCTGTCTGCCTGGTCTCTGGGTCCTAGCCATCTAATTCCTGTGTCCACATATGGTCTCACTCCGCCCCTTAATATTGCAGGTTCCTGTGGGGGCCCACTAATTTCCTTCCTTCTCCACTAGTCCTTAGTGGCCAGTGGGAGAGTTGATTGGGCTTGCCTTCCTGCAGCAGAAGTGGTCCTTAATACCCTCCCCACCCCAGGCTCTTTCCTGATCCAGCACAAGACATCTCTTCCATCACTGGACTTGTTTGCCTCTTACCTCTGAAGGATTTCAACTTCAAGTGAATTTTACTAATATTTGCTCAGATCTAAGTGTCTGTCTGTCACACCTTTGCAGCCCCTCTACCTCCTGCTCTCCTCCTGTGAGCCCTTCTTCATTCATGCGCCATGCCTGACTGAGAAGGTCTAGTGGGTATGGGTGTTTGCTTCTGCATCCATTGTAGGTGCTATAGGTCTTAACACTGTCCTAACATGAATCTGGAATGTGTTTTATGAGCAGTTCTACCCAACCTAGTTGATATCAGCTCTCTGTAAACAGCCATGAACATTTTTAAAATCTTCATTTTTGGCTCTGAGATCCTATTCCTAAATTCCATATTTTCTACTAACTGAGATAACTAGCATCTCGTGGTGTTGACTGTATGTCTGTCATGTTGGTGCTGTGTTCTGAAGCTAGGAGTGACTGGGGAATATGAGAGAGACACATTGGGCTGTTTATCTCACCTTGAAATCTTTCCTGCCTTCTCCCTCTTCCTGGACAAAGAATTCCCTAGGGCAGGGGTGTCAAACTCATTTTCACTGGGGGCCAAATCAGCCTTGTGGTTGCCTTCAAAGGGCCAAATATAGTTTTAGGACTGTATAAATGTACCTATTCCTTAACAGTTAAGTGAGAGCTTGGCAATGCTGCTGGGTAGATACAAGGTGCTAGGCAGGGCCCAAGAAAATAAGGTTGAGGGCCCAAGACCCACAGGCCTTGTGTTTGCCACCTGTGCCCTAGGGGGAATAGGGACTTTCCACCTGCTCCCTAGCCCTCCCTCCACTGGATACCCCTTGTTCACTTTTCAATAATGTGATAGGAGCCAAAGTAAAGGGGAAAAAAGCGTCACATTTTAGCACTGGAGATTAGGTTGTAGAAAAATAAATCCTGCTACTTTTTCCACAAAAACAATGATAACAACTTCAACCTGAACTTCTTAGTTTTCTGTTTCCCAGTCAGAAGTCTCTAACTTTCCAAGGAATGTTTAAAATAGAGTTAAATTTTTGCCTCTAGGCAGCTCTACCCAGAGATGGCTTCTAGCTAAGTGAAGCTGGTAATTTGCAGGTAAAGACTTCTTTCAATTATTCCCTAAAACCTGAAATTTCTACAAATTACCTCTGACACAAACTGTTACTGTATCTTATTGGAAAAGAATTCCTATGACTCCAATTCTAGGGAAAACCATGGTCTGATCAAGAAATAATTTTACACATAAATATTGACCCACAACTACCAAATTCCTTTCTTCCTCTTAAGCTCTTCTGGGCCTCTTGAATCACTTTTTCTAGGACCTACTAAAGGGTTTTACACTGACAGCAAAACTCACTGACTATGGCTCGGATTGATTAGGGCCCTTTAATTTTACCCATGTCTAGTTTGATCATAGTTTGTTCTGGGTCCCTCAGCCTCGGCACTATTGACATTTTGGGTCAGATAATTCTTTGTTGTGTGCATGTGAGAGGGGGCTGTCCTACACGCTATAGGATGGTCATCAGCATCCCTGACCTCTCTGCTCACTAGATCCTGGTTTTACCCCTTTTCCCTTGTGGGACAACCAATATGTCCCCTGGCAGATAAAGTCAACCCCAATTGGGAAACACTGGTCCAGTTGTATCAAGATTAAGCTGAATAAGAAGAATTACAGATAGGAAAGGGGGAGAAAGGCTATCTCTTAATACATATATTTGCTTTATGTCCTTTGGAATTTACCTTCTGCTCTCCTTATTTCTGCTTATGTTGAATATCTCTGTTCCTAATATAGCAGAGGTGGGTGCCTGGAGATACTAGGACATTTGTTTTTAACAGAACAGGAAAATTAAATTAAAAGCATGTTTCAGGATGGGAATTACAGAGCCTGGAATAGAAATAGAGGATGAATACATCCTCTCAAATATTCTCTAATTTCCTCACAGCTTTCCCAGGAAACCCATGTTTACAAGTGAATTATATCCCTGTGTACCTAGTGTGAAAGTAATATGTATTAATTAATCGAATATGTACCATATACTAAGTTTTCTTGTCACATAGGTTTTATCAGTTAATTTTCTCAATAATAAATATCTAGGTGAGTTCAGTATTATAATGCCCATTTCACAGATGAGAATGAAAAGAGTCAGAGGGATGAAGCTACTTGTCCCAGGTCATGCACATGCTAAGTGGCAGAGATAGGTTTCAAATGGAAGTCGGCAGATTATTAAAAAAAATTTTCCCCACTTCACTATATTGTTTGTTGTGCTGATTTTAGAACTCTCAAGTCACAGGAAAGACCTCTTCTGTTTGGCAGACTTTATATAAGTTAGTTTTACAATAGATTTATTACGCCAGGGAATAATATATGCATATCCCTATGCCAGCCCCCCCCATTTTTATAAAGGAGTTTTTGAATATTACTAACCTTTTGTGGTTATCTGGTTAAGGACTATTTTAACCTACATAATTAAACTGTTTTTTTCTACAGTCAAGCATTGTTCATCATTTTCTGCACAGCAGCATCTCTGCCTTTAGAATAAATAACACCTAAAGATAACTCCATAAAATTTGCATAGAGGATGTATATTTAACCAACAATATATGTTGGATGAGGTGTACCTTCTTACTATCTAAATGTTTAAACAATGATAATTAAAAAAAAGCTCTGGCTATGTTACATTGCCGAAGCTAATGTTTATAATAGTCATTTACAATGGAGCATAATACAGTCTTGTAAATAACAGAAGAGTATTTGCTGGCCCCTTTTTTTCTCTGCAGAAGTATAATGAAATTATTATTCTCCTCTCTGTTCTGACATACAATTTTAAATAAAATTATAGAGTTATAGAAGTTGAGAACTATAACAGTAATTACAGACTTGGCTTCAGTCTAGGTCAGCTACCTACAAGATGTGCCATTTAACTATGTGAGTCTCAATTTTCTCATCTTAAAACTGGGATAAAATTATATACCTCAAAAATATGTTAGAATGAGTAATGAGTAAATGTATGTGAGAATACAGTGTAAATACTAAAATATTATATGGCTTTTCAGCAAATATGAGTATATAAGGAGCACCTACTATACAAATCACTTTGCTATGAACTCAGAAATTAGTGAGAAGAAACCTTTGACTTCAAGGAATTCTTCCTCTAGGGGAGGAGGGAGACATACAGACAAATAAATGTAATGTAAGTTATGCTGCAAGCCTTTTAAGAAAGTGCAGCAGAAACAACAGAGGAGAAAGGGACAACAATGTCTAAGGTTGAAACACTTATGAAGATGAGACATTTGAACTGTGTCTTAAAAGGTAATTAGGGTTTGGATGGGCTAAATAAAGAAGATGGTAATCCAGTCTTAGAAAATGACAAAAGTCAAAGCACAAGTATATGAAAACAGATGGAATGTTTGGGAATGAATAGTGAGAAATAAGACCAAAGATGTCAGTGGGGGCCAGATTATATGTGGCCTTGAATGTCCACATAGAGTTTAGTTTTAGAACGGAGGACAGCTATGCTTTCCTGTGAGGCAGGGCTCAAACCTCCAGCTCACTAAATGACGGCTATTCTTTGGACCAAATACCTTCAGTAATGACTAAATTGGCCAGTAAAAATCTTCTAATTTCTTTTTTAAATTTAGTCTTTATTATATTTTTATATTACCTCTTAGTGCACTTATAACCCCTTAATTTCTAAATGTAATTTCAGCAGTCACTTTTCAGAGCATCACATAGTTGTATGGAATAGGTCCAATGTCGTTTTGTGATTTCTCAGGAGTGTACTTGTGTTTGGAGATTGTGTCACAGCCATCCTCCAGCCTCCCCACCTCTTCCCCACCCAAAGCCTGCATCCTCTGCAAAATGAAAGTCAGAGAGTTAGAAGGAGCTGCAAGCTGTCCCCTTCCTTCCTACCTTTCTTTGTGCTTTACTGTTGCTATTTTCAAAGTGGTGCATGAGGGCAGGAGAGAGTGTCAGTCTCCCCTTGGAACACATACTGAAAATGGAAAATAAGATGCATTGTGACATTTTAGCTAAAGACCTTTCTCTGGCTTTGGGAAAAGCCAGCTGAATGGGCACTCATTGTCACACAGCCGGAAGAAAACCACACAGCCCAAATGTCACCTCGGAGCTTGTTTGCTGTTATATTTGCAGCGTACATTTGATTATTCTTCCTTTTCATTTTTTAAGGATAAGGGGTCAAAGCCACTCTAGCTTTGCCTTTCTTTTCATAAAAGTCTCCCTCTCTCTTCTCATAAAATCCACCCACATGAGAGCAAGACTTGCATAGCTTTTTCCTGTTTCAAATTGGCAAGGGTACATTTGCAAATGTATTGTACCTGAATGGTGTGATTCAGTTAAGCTTATTCATAATTTTTGGAGAAATTGACCAATATTGCCAAAGAGATAAAACTATATTTTGGGCATTTCATGTCCTTTGCTCTAAGCACTAATGTCTAGTGCTCTCTTTCCTTAATCTTCTCTTACTTCTCATACCTTTTAAGGAGGCAACATCTTGTTGGTGGAAAGAATGAAAACTTTGACAGCATTTGGATCTGTTTCCCTCTTGACATCCTAATTTACTAGCTGCATGTCTTAGGTCCACTTCCATTAAGCCTTGGTTTCCTCATTTAATAAATGGGGATAATAATAGTACTTATCATATGGAATTACATTGAAAATGAAATAAGATAATGTATGCAAAACATCCAGCCTATTGCCAGTAAATGTTACCATAAGGCCCCCTGACCCAGCTCATGGTGATCACATGTAGTCCAGGGCTTCTGACAGAAGATGGGTGCGCAGGGCTGCGTGGAATAGAGGCTCCTCTGTTCTTTGATACCACTGTGGCCTGAGGGAGCTCAGGAATTAGGATGGTCAGAATCAGAAGAGTATGGTCCCCGCTAGAGTTCCAGGTGAAGACCTGGAATACGGTGGGGCGCCAGGCTAACAAGTTTTCACTTCCCAAAGGCTTGTACTCATATTTCTGGGGGCCTCATGGAGGCGGTGTGTTTGTTCCAGGTACTGGGGAGGGAGAACGGTGCTGAGGGTAAAGACTCACCTCTCAATTCTGGAGCCTTGGGTTTGATTCCAGGTTTGCCATTTACTAGTTCTGTGCTGTGGGCAGTACATTAAACCCTTGTGCACCACCAGCTACCACATCTCTAAAATAGCCAGAAGATTTACCTGGTAGGGTTGGTGGGAGAATTAAATGGGGGCAGTAGCAGCTAACAGTTAACAAGAACTAACATTTTTAGAGGGCTGACTATGTGCCAAGCACAGATCTGAGCACTTCACATACATTAGCTCGTTTAACTCAGGACAACCCTGTGAAACTGGTGTTACTATTGTCCTAATTATATAGGGGAGGTATGGAAATATAAAAGAAATCCAAGCTATCTAAGATTACTCAGGTTCTAGGTGGAAGAGGCAGGGTTCAAATAGGATACTTGGCTTCAGAGTTGTGCACTTAGAATGTCTGCGCTACTGTCCAGACCAGTGGTTCCCAAAGTGTGGCTCTTGTCCAGCAGTGCCAGCGTTGCTGGGAACATGTGAGAAATACAGGGGGCTGGGAGGTAGGGGTGGAGGAGGGTGTTGGGGATAAATGGTGATGGGCAGAGGCTTGGCTTGGGGTGGTGAACACAAAATACAGTGTACAGACATTGCAGAATTTTGCACCTGAAACCTGTGTATGTTAATTAACTAGTGGTACCCCAATAAATTCAATAAAAAGGAAAAAATGCACATTCTCTGCAGGACCCCCAGACCTACTGAAACAAAACCTCTGTGTTTTAACAAACCCTCCAGGGAATTATGATACAGGCTTAAGATCAAAGACTATCGCTCTGGACCAAGGGTGGTTAAACACCATAGCACCTGTTTTTGTCAAAAAGGTTTTATTGGAACATAGATAGGCTCATTCATTTATGTAGTGTCTGTGGTCGGTTTTTGCTATAATGCCAGAGTTGAGTAGTTAGACCAGAGACCATCTGGCCCCAAATCCTAAGACATTTACTCTCAGACCTTAAGAGAATGTTTGCAGACTGCTGGTCTAGACAATACAGTGAAAGCTCCTAGCACAGTGCCAGCACATAGTAAATGCCCAATAAGTGGCTATTATGAGTAAGTGCTTCGGAAGCAAAACCTGCTGATTCATAGGGATCCAAAGTGCTCCCATGGCACTGTAAGGGTAGGCTAGATCAGGGCAGAACTGGACTACAATGAATGAATTGTTCCTTAATTATGATCCAGGTGTGGCCAAGCAATTTGGTCATGGGGCTGGTCGTTTCTTACCAAGGTGGGGAGAGGAAAGGAAGATCTCCTTGTCCATGCCATTATCTAGCTGCATTTTCCTCCTAATAATTGTCCATTTTTTTTAGCTGGCGACTGTACTTTGAGTGAGTCAGTATGTTACCCAGATGTGGAGGCTGAGGCTCAGAGAGGGCGGGGGACTTCTAAAGGACACAGAGCTAAAGTGCTGTGGTACCCAGACTCAAGCCTGCATCTACTGAGTGTGGACTCAGGCCTCCCCCACCTTCTGCCTGCTGTGGTTATGATTGCCACTCCTGCCTCAGGGATAGATTAACCTTGTAGGAACACCCATGTCTTTTCCCTGAGGACTCCGTCCTTTTAGGGAAAAGACTCATTCTTAGGAGATCAGTTGTGCTGGGCTGCCCTTCTCTCTGCAGAAGAGGGTATTGGGTTGGGTTTCTGGCAGGATACAGATGGCACACTTGAAGAGAATTTGATAAAGGGACCAGGAGCAACTACATAGTTTGGAGGGGGCAGTACACATTGAAAATATGGGGCTCTTGTCAAAGCATTAAGAATTTCAAGAGTGTGGAGTTCTAAGCATAGGTCCCTGTGTGAGTGCCCAAGCCACACTGCTTATGAAGGCAGCCCAGAAAGAGACTGTTTGCAAGGTGTGAATGGGGTTTAGGAAAACTAATAAGACATGATGCAGTGCTCTGGGGGATAGAAGTGGAAGCTATTGCTCCTTTTGTGACCGAAGGGGCAAAAAGAAGGAAAAATTCCTAGAACCAGGAGAGAGTAGCTGTGTTGAAGAAACCACTAACCTTTCCAGGATTTTCTCCCTCTAGTTCCCTATTTGGACACCTCTCAAAAATGACCATCACAGCATCACCAAGGGAAGGTCCTCAGAATCCCCTTTTTTTTCTTAAAAATGTATTTGAAATGTGTAACACAAGTCATAGGAAAATGAGTTTCTTTTGATGAAAAATCAGTTTCCCCAGACCCCCATTTTTCAAATATTCAATAAAAGTGACAGATTGTTGGGCCCTTCCTTGTGCTGGGGCTTTGGCAAAACCACAGAAACCCTTGCTGGAGAGCTGAGGTTTACCTCCTGATGAGTCTTCCTGCCTTCTCGTCTCTGTGGCAGACTGGAAAGAGGTCAGGTGTTGGAATTGAGCTGATCTGGGTTCCAGAGCCTTCCCTCCCCCCCGGATCATTTACTTTGCTGGTCCTCAGTTTTCTCATCAGTCAGGATGACACCTGGTTTGTGGAATTGCCTTTTATTAAAACAGACACTGGCTGATTGCCAATGTTTCCTGGGTGCTGAGTGTGACTCATGTCCACATCTCCCCTGCATATTTCACCCAGTAGGTCCTCAACAATGTTTTTTGCTTGACTGGTATTCCCAGGGAAAGCTGTGGTTAAGTAGTGTCCTCCCAGGGCAAAAGGCTGTGTCAGGCACTCAGGGCTGCCTGTTGAAGCTTGGCTGGTCCCTGGCTGGAGTTTTTGACTCTTGGCCTCTCATTTTACCCCTTACCTCTGAGAACAGGTCATTCATTGAGCTTTAGAGAAAACTTTAAAAAAGACTTTTCTCCATGCTCAGTGCCATGGCCTTTTTGGTTTCAGGATCTCCCATGGCTGTCTAGAAATACACATTAGCTAAGAGCTTGGCTTCAGATGCTGGACTGGGGCCACTGGGCAGGGGTGTGAACACCTGGCAGGTGGGTTTCAGAGGATTCATTGCAGCAGTTGCATGGCCCGAGTGCTCCAAGCCCATTATTCATTTTACATAATTGTTGACTTTTCTGTCTCCACTCTCCATGGAGAATTTCAAGCCATTTTCCAGAGCACAGATAAATATCTGAAGTGCACAGTGGTGCAGGAGACTGTCAGCATCAGCTGTATATTCCCTTGTGGCAGCAGAATGGGGGAGGTAGGAGAGCGTTCCTGACAGGGGAGACTCCAGCTGGAAGGAGGAGCTGTAGGAATCAGGCAGCTTCAGGGGATTAGACAAAGGAAGCCCACTTGTGCTGTCACTTATGGATATTGTCTATATCCTTGTATAAGTCAGGTGTCACCATGACATCCCCTGATGACCAGATGTACAAAGACCTTCATAATTGGATTCCATCTTTCCTTTCCAGACACATTGCTTTGTGCTTAGCTTGGAAACTCACATGTTTCCAAGAGACATAGCCACAAGAGACTCTTGGTGATTCCCCAGAAAAGCTATACATCTTCATGCCAATTGGCCTTTGGATGTGTGATTTGTGCCTCCTAGAATGTTTCTTGCCTGCTAAACTTCTTTACTGACTCACTTTGGCTGAATCAGTCTCCTTCCCATAGCACCCTCTACTATCACCCATATTGCATTGTGTTATATATGCTCACATCTCTATCTAACATTCATTTTTCAATTCCCAATGCCTGGTCCTTAGTAAGCATTCTGGAAATGGTTAAAAATGAGTGAGGAAATGAGTAAATTTTTTTTTATCTTAGATGCTACAGACCTACGTTATATCTGTTAGGACTCATTATGTGGTGAGAAACTCAAAGTAGTTTAAGCAAAAAATGAATTTCTTTTTTTTTTAAAGATTTATTTATTTATTTTTTAGAGAGGGAAGGGAGGGAGAAAGAGAGGGAGAGAGAAACATCAATGTGTGGTTGCTGGGGGCCGTGGCCTGCAACCCAGGCATGTGCCCTGGCTGGGAATCGAACCTGCGACACTTTGGTTCTCAGCCCATGCTCAATCCACTGAGCTATGCCAGCCAGGGCTGCAAAAAATGAATTTCTTGGTATGTAAATGAAAAACTCAAGGAAGGCTGGCTTCAGAAGGGGCTTGACTCAGGTTTCAAACAACATAGCTGTCAGGTGTCTGTCAGTCCTGCTTCCTATAGGTGTTGCCTTCATCCACAGCCTGGCACCTGTCAGAGTATTAATTGAGGTGGCTGGAGCAGACACTCTCCTTCTACTAAGGCCAGAGGAAGAGAGAGTGTTTCTTTTCCCCAGAAGGCCCAAACAAAGTCTCAATGGCTCTGACTGGGTTATGTGCTAATCCCTGAGCTAATCCCTGTGGTCAAGGGGCTGGAGGATGTACTGGCTCAGATCAACTGGGATTTACCTTTGTCCATCCCTTTCAGTAGAGTAATGACAGAAAGTGGGAGAATTCCCCATAAGGAAATCAAAGTAATATTGCTCCATGAAAGGAATATGGATGCTGACCAGTCCAACAATCAATTTTCACTCTATATATCCAGTCCTGTAGGCTTAATTCAAGAGAAAAATAAACAAGCAAAACCTTTTCAAAAAGTTTAGCAGCCAGATCCAAATTTTTTGAACTAAATTCAAACCCTAAAGCAAAATGTATAGTCAAGACTTAGGCTATAGAGTTAAAAAGTCCCAGTGAAGGCTCCATTTCATAAATCACACGATTGGGCCTCTTATTGTTAAATATTATTTTTTATTACAGTAGGTATCAGATGTGTCATTCTTTTCTTTGGTCAAGGTGTATTTTCTCTTGCAATGGTTCTCACTTTTATGCTTTGGGTCCATGACTAGAGAATTTTATGTTTCCAACATACATCTGTGCTTCAAATTGGTGACTGGGGTTTTTAATCTTTTTCTTTTTCTACAGCAAGTGTCACCAATTAAGAAGGAAAATAAACCAGAGTAACATGAATAAATCTTTATCTTTTTAGTGGTAGTATGAAAATCCCTTCCTGGGGAAAGATGAGTAATGTCAAAAAGAAGGGCTGGTGAGCATGCCCTGAGGTAGAGATGAGTTGTAATGGGCACAGGTCCCAACACCCAGAAGAAGGAAGGACTTTTATGATACAGATAGGAGAGGAAGGAGCAGTCAGGCAGAGTTAGTGGAAGAAGACAAAGACCCAAGAAAGAGAGAAGAATTTCTCCAATGGGGATTTTATTCTTTACCATGATTTTTATTTTGCATGGAGTATAGGATTAGTGATGTGGTATTCCTTCTTCATATCTCCTAGGACATTTTTAGTAAAACCAATATTGTCCATAACACTTGGGTAGAAACATTTAGGAGAAATCTTAAGAAGGGATGATAACTTCTTCAAGGTGGATGTGAACTTCTTTTTTTCTTAATTTTATTTTTCAATTTACTAGTTTTTTTTTAGAGATTTTATTTATTTATTTTTAGAGAGGGAAGGGAGAGAGATAGAGAGAGAGAGAAACATCAATGTGCGGTTGCTGGGGGTTATGGCCTGCAACCCAGGCATGTACCCTGGCTGGGAATCGAACCAACCTGGGACACTGGTTCCCAGCCCGCGCTCCATCCACTGAGCTACGCCAGCCAGGGCTGTGAACTTCTTCTATAGGTATATATGATGGTGAAATTTCATGTTGTTTGGAGTCAACAGAGTGCCGAGAGAAAAGTGACCTGTCAAAGTCACTAAGAATTATTTGTCAGGGGAAAAACTCTTTGCTACAAACATTTGGAGGACAATTTGGCAATATGTATTAAAAGCCTTAAAAATATTTGCACCTGATGATAAAAATTGGAATAGTGGTAATCTCTAGGAAGGTTATTGCCTGGGAAGGGGCTTAAAGGAGCCATCTGAGATGCTGGGAAAGTTCAACATCTTGATCTGGATGGTTTAAAGGGTGTGCATATGTAAAAAAAAAAATAATCTGTATGTACACTTAAGATGATTAACTATATATACTGTCAAAGATGTTTTAATTAGAAAGATATATTTGGAATATTTGAACCAAAAAAGATACAGATATTTAAAAAAAAAGATTAAGGGCAGATAGGACCCCTTACCCATACACAGAGTTCAACATCTACAATCATTTGTATAGGGTTCATAGCATACCTAAAAGAGAGGGTAAAATCTTGGAGCAAGTCTTCCCAAGGTAGACTATTTAAACTTTAGAGATCTTTATTTCCTAAGCCCAGTAAAACCATTAGGGCCTGCTGGCCCAGTACATCACAGAAGGATAGGGCATGCAGAGGGGCAGGGACTCCCTTCTTCACTGATGGTTAAGTACCAAAGACATTAGACAGTATCTTTGTCCTCCTTGTAGTTCTTTTACTGTTTCCCAGATAACCAGAAGAAAGGGAAAACAAATAAAATTCCTTTTGTAAAAGACACCTCTGCTTTTGCTCTTTATTAATCCCTAATAACCTAGGACTAAAATTGTCTATTGGTTAAAAAACAAAAACAAATAAACAAATATCTTTCATAAGAGTTTTGAAATTTAAATTCAGCTCAATGGGATTGTTCAATATATTGGAGTATTTTGAAAAATCTCTCCAGGTAACTGCACTTTACAAATAGCTACATCTTTCCATCCACTTGCAACTTAATTCATCTGCAAGTTTGAGAGATGTCAATTTTGAATCCTGAGTATTAAAGACAGACCATATTACCCTGTTCTGAATCCATTGCCAATAATGAGTTTTCACTTTCCCCCAGGAGACAGAAGTGCATTTGGTTCTTCTTGGATTCACTGTCCATTTGTTGGCTTCATTTTCTTTAAATGCCTTCAAGATGTCCCAGCTTTAGTCAGCTTTGCACAGAGCTGTAAGCTTAGAAAGCGGCTTTCCCTTGGCTCTCCCTCCAGGTGGGGGATGAAGCGGCTTCTACCTGTGGATTTGGGGATGAGGCTTAAATCTTCTCACAGGCCAGTTAAAAGTCACATTAAGAGAGAACTGTTCCAGCAGCCTTATTTGTGTTCACCGCAAAGAGATTTCATTTCATTAAACTCTAGACTTCACTCTTTCTCAGCAAGGTCGGGAAAATGTTACCTGTAGCACTATTCCTCAACTCCACTAATGGCACCAGTGTTTGATTTATGGCAGCTGAGCCTTTGTGAGCCTCAAAAGGGCCTTGCTGAGGAATGCTGGCTTCCTCTGAAATTAAGGGGTGCAGACAAAAAGCTGGATGTGAGTTTGTGCGTGAGCAATGGAAACCTCCATTCATCATTTGAACTGGGACTGGGGAGGCTGCTCTTTGAAAGTCCAAGGAAATTTTAAAAATTTTGTTCTCTTTTGTGTATTTATGTTTGGGCACACAGATTGTATGAGTGTATGTTAAATCTCAAGCTTGAGGTTGTCTTATTTTTTAATACATTTTAATTTTTTAGAGTAGTTTTAGGTTCACAGCAAAATTGAGTGGAAGGCACAGAGATTTCTATACCCTTCTACCACACATGCATGTGCAGAAAATATTTTAATAACATGTTCCTAAGTCCTAACTCTAGTTATCTCAGCTAATTGGCCAAGGAAACCATGAGGACACTTGTGGGTATATGGTTCAGGGGACATTGGACTACAGATGTCAATGCTGCAACGTATCTCTGAGGAACCTATAATTCAGGCTTTATAGAACCCAAGCTTTATTTTGACTAAGGACCATGCCTGGACTTAGCCTTTCCAAATTCCAGATAGATATTAATCTTCAGGGTTTGTGAATGAGGAATCAGAATTTTAGGCATTATCAGGTATATCTGAAATCATGTCATTTAAAAATATGTCTAATATTCCTTGTGCTATTTATTTATTATTAAGGATATCTAGTAGTTTAAAAAACAAGAAATATTCTAGTAGAATTTACCAAAAAATATAGTCTATAATGAATATTCAAACACTGGAAAACACTAGTAACATAGTTAATATGTAGTGTCATCACATGTGGTGTTCATATAATTTAATACTTTATTTTCTATCAAAGTGAACAGTGACTTGCCAATTAAGGATATTTTTCTTCCAAAACTTCTTTATGTGAAGTTTTACCACTCATGGGACCTGTGTACTTCCCATATACAACCATTACTATTTTTATGCAAGCATAGTTCACTTTAGCAGCTAGACAGGGACACGGACACATGCTGACAACATGGCGAACGCCTGTAAGTGAGACCAACAGGTTAGATCTCGATCATTTCTTCCCTGTGCACTCTTCCTCTAGTTCCTAGAAATGCTGATGTTGACTTTTGATTCCACGTGTTAGTAAATTTTTGGAGCCAGTAATATCTCCAAGTTAGTTGTTAAATTTTAATCTCACCAGAGAATTACAATACTTTGTCCCAGTTTCCCAGTTTCTCAACTGATTTTTTTTTTGGGGGGGATTTGATATTCAAAAAGCATACATTTCTTAGGTAATGCTGGGAAGGAGTTTCTACATGGACATGCTACCTGGGTTATAGCTGCTTTCTCCATTGTGCCTGGAGCAAAGCCTTGTAGAGTCAGTTGTATAATGTGACATATCCATTCCTAAAAAATCACTGTTCTGTACAAAATCACACAAGAAAACACCACAGGGCTTCTGTGGAGCAATGGGGCTAGTAATAGAACTCTTAAAAATTTCAACAGTGACACATATAAAAAAGATAAGAGGCAAATAAAAATGGTAGCACAGCCCTGGCCAGGTGGCTCAGTTGGTTGAAGCATTGTCCTACACACCAGAAGGTTGTGTGTTCAGTTTCCCATCAGGGCACATACATAGGCTGCAGGTTCAAACTCTGGTCAGGGTGTGTACAGGAGGCTTGACTGATGTTTCTCTCTCTTGCTATCTCTCCCTTCCTCTCTCTCTAAAATCAATAAAATGGTGGTACAGTTTCATACACAGTTTATGAAGAAGACATATAAAAATACTACAGTAAGTATGGCCCTTTAATTAAAAAAAAATCTTGTAGTTTCTGGAATTGGGTGTTGAAAGAGTTGCATCTTATGAGTTACTGTAATGTGGTGGAAGGAATAAGGACTGAAATAGAATGGAAAGTTGTAACACCAGATGTACATGAGTGTGGCTCATAACACATGGTGAACTGAGGAAGTGAGCAGATGTTTGAGGTGCGTGTGTGTTTTGTGTATTCTTCTGCTTGGTTAGCTGAGTGCCCTTTTCTGCATTCTCCTAGTGTTATTTGCATACCAACTCACACATAAGCAAATGTGAAATTCATGTTATGTTCAAATTGTTCCTGATTATATCAGTCACATTAGAACAAATTTGAGTGTTCAAAACAAGCATTACAGCAGAATTGATCATATATGTAGAATTAACTCAAGTTGCTGTACAAAAGAATGGCTCTTCAGACTCTTTTCCACTTATTTTCAAGCTACCCTTTAGGTTGGTTAGGAAGAGACACATTCCCACAGTGGAGCTATCCATCCCATGGGAGCCTGGTGGGTTTGTGCTTGTATAGATACTGTGTCCTTGATGTCTGTTCTTTCCTCTTTCTTCTCATCTCAAACATCAGTAATATGCCAGAGACCCAGGAGAGAAGGAATATATATTGTCAATGAAGTTCGTGCCCTTGGAGTATAATTTAAAGGGAGCCAAAAGTCCTGCTTACTTAAGAATAGCAGTCCTGCCAGCCTCATACAGTAGCTTAAATCACCATTATTGAAAAACAAGTTTTCGTGTCCTATAGTCAAAAGAGATAAGTGACATTGAAATTGGGCACATCAACACTGCCTATAGCTTCTTATAGAAGTATCTACTATACTCAGCAGTGAAAACAGACTTAATGATTAGTATTCCTCTATTTTTTGTCTTCAACTGCATTATATATTTTATCCATTATAAACAATACATATTCATGAGAGAACATTTTAGAGAAGTAGATAGAAAAAACTAATAAAATTATATCCATCTTCTTTGATAACAATTCCATGCATTTCCTTCCAGTCTAGAGACAATAGATTTAATGGTGGAGAAAGAGTAGAAAATGGAGTTGGTCATGTAGCAACATTCCTTGCTGGTTTCTTTACTCCAACATTGTGTTCATTCATGAATGTAAGGGCTGAATGAAAGAAAGATTTGGGCAGCTTCAGAAGGATTCCTCCTGATCTCCTGGCTGCTCTTTCTGGTGGAACTTCATTGCCCATGAAAATCTAGACTTTCCATCTAGCTATGGACCTCAGCTGGCTTTGAGCACAGTATTGGTTTGGCAACTCAGCTCCTAGATTTATCTTCTCAGCTCTTGAATTAGGCTTGTGTATTTTTCTTGGCTAGTTGTGGAATTTCCCTCTTGGTTTAGGAACCTGGCTCCTTCCAGCTGCCTAACTGTGGATATAGTGTATTTGTAGACTTGGTTTCAGTTTTAGAGGATGCCTTTGATGTGAATAAACTGGCCTGCACTCTAACCACCATTATGAGCTACCTAATTACTTGACTGGGCAAGCCCACCACTCGCCCCATTCTTAAGGGAGCCAGATTGGTTAATTCTACCCCATTATCTGGGAAAGCAGGTATTCCTTGGATACCATAGCCAAAGAACCAAGGACAGCTTCAAGATGATGTACATAATCTTCTAAGGTCAGTAGTCTTGCACAAGGCTACTGACAGTCAATGGTTCCTGAAGACTTCTTCAACTTTTAGGCTTTACCTTGGTAGCTTGGCTGGGGATAAGAGGAAATAAGGCAGTGTTTGATGTACTATTTGGTGATTCCACTACCTTTGTAAGAATACCCTAATGCCCATTGACCAAAACACTTTGATTCCTTTGTCTAAATATTACCGGGATCAGATTCTTTTGTGAGACCCAAGTCACAGGACAATTCTAAATGGAATGGTCCAAATAAACTGGGAGTTCTGCTGATTCCTCTGTTACCTCAGCAGCCTCCTAGTCCCTGGGTAGTGGCTGCCACTCTCTCCCCATGATTATGCCTTGTCTATCTGCCACATTTAGACTGGCAGCTCCAAGACCCAGGAAATCATCCAAGGCTGAGGGAGTCTGAGGTAAGACCATTGTGCTACACCCAATTAGAATGGAATGGTATCAGGGACCTAATGTAATCCTGGTGTGGTGGAAACATTGTAGGGTGTTCTGGTGAACAAACAACTACAAAAGGAACAATAATGATACTGAAGTCTTGCATTTGTATAGGGCTTTATAGATTACAAAATATGTTCACTTTCATGATTGTATTTTATAAATGCTAAAACTCTGAGAAGGAGGCAAAAGGGGATGAGGATGCTGAGAGAGGTTAGGTGACTTGCTGGAAGATGCACAGTTAGATGAATGGGATCCAGATTTTTGAGTCAGGTCATCTGATTCCTACTCCAGGCTTCATTCTGTCATTGTATATCACAGTAGAATATTCAATTATTTCTTAATATCAGGTCAGAGTTATAAATTGAGGATTAAGGTAATTTCTTTCTTTTAATATGTATACTCTCATGCAACACAGAGAACCCTGTGGGACCCACATTACTTCTAAACTGGCTTATTCTTCCATTTTTTAAAAATCCCACCATTCTCCTTTCCTGAGACTCACAGAATTTTAGAAGTAGAAGGAACTGTAGATATACAACTTTGTCATTCTAGTTTATACAGTAAATGGAAAGATTGAGGCTCATGATATCTAAGCCAGCCTGTAAGTGGGAGGGCTGGTGATTTGATCAGTTCTGACCCAACACTTTCTCCTACCTTAATCTGCCTGGGCGACAGCAGCCATCTTCACTGCTTCTTCCTCTTCATCTCTGCCAGTCCATCCACACTGCAGGCTTACTGTAGTCTTAAAGGGCCTGAGGCTCCTCAAGGCTCTTTCTTGGTTTAGTGCTCTGGACAAGCCAAGGTATTTGGATAAAAGTGAGGCCGGTGGTAAGGCATCATTCCCCTTATGGACATGGTTTGGCCTCAGTGTGACAGTGAGCACATGTGGCTACATAGCTGAGCTGGCCAAGGCCTGGCCTCACACATGGGCCAAGGCCTGGCCCCACGCATGTTGCTGAGTATGATTACATGTCTGCTTTTAGTCCTGTCTTTGTTCCTTTTCTCTAGGCTCCCTGCTCATGGGTCCTTGGCCCATTGCCACAGTCATCCTGGTGGGTACTTGCACACCTGATTCTGGGCCTGCTCCTTCAAAGGTAACACGGGTCATGGAGTCCTGAGTTCTTTGGATGCAGAAATTATCAGAGGAAGAAAGGGAATGGAGAGTCCTTGCCATCTTTTTTTTTAAGTGTTTATTTATTTATTTATTTATTTATTTTAGAGAGGGTAGGGAGGGGGAAAGAGAGAGAGAGAAAAACATCAATGTGCGGTTGCTGGGGGCCATGGCCTGCAACCCAGGCATGTGGCCTGACTGGGAATCCAATCTGCAATCCTTTGGTTCGCAGCCCGTGCTCAATCCACTGAGCTATGCCAGCCAGGGCAGGCCTTGCCATCTTTATTACACCTCTTTAGGGATACCTCAGATAGCTCAGCTCTTAAACTTTTACAAAACTTTAGAATCAGAAGGGAAACAGCAACCAGTCCTCTAGGTGGAATAGCCAATAGCATTCACTGAGCCAATGTGCTGACTGACTGACTTTCTAATGTTATTTAATTCTCTTAGAAACCTCATTTCTCAGGTGAGGAAACTGAACTTCAGAGGGTAAGTGATTTGTTTAAACTCTCCTTCCTTGTGAGGGTCAATGTCATGGTTGAGTTGAAGGTCTGCATTCTTGCCACCAGAGAGAGTAGTGCATGGCAGCACTGAAATCGGTGACAGCCAAATGCCTGAAGCTGTGGAGGATGCGCCTGAAGGGTGAAGGGCATGGATACCCAGAATCAGGCTGGAGGATTGGGGCAGGAGGAGGAGAGAACTTTAAAAACTGTCATTTCCCTTCAGTCTGAATTCCCCCCATCAAAGATACTTGTTTTTTTTCTCCTTTTCTTTTGGTCTATCAGATACATTTTACACAGGCAAGGGAACTTTCTCAAGCATCTGTGAGCCCAGGGTACTGTAGATGTGTCCTTGTCTTTTGTCACAGCCTACAGGGTTAGCTACCCACTGTTTATACACTGTAGATTTTCCCAGGAAGGAGCCTTAGTTTATAATACTGTGATGGTGTCTTTGCAGTTGTTTTCTTTTTTCAAAGCATCAATTTGCCCCTTACCAAAAATGGGCTCCTCTTCATCTCTTGTTCTCAGTGATCATGACCCTAGTGTGAGCTAAGACATTTCCCCAGCAGTCACACAGGCACACCCATTCTGATATCATTGTGGTGTACTTGACTGTCAAGCAGTGGTGTGTGAAGGGTTCAGCTAAAATGCCTTCATCAAAAGGCAAAATGACCTGATCTGGGTGGCACATGCCTCACAGCAACAGGCAGGATCTTTGGTAACCTGGATTTCTTGAACAGCAGGGTGAGGTGAAATGGCTGCATTTACTGTGTAACTTTGGGCAAGTTTCTTAACCTCTATGAGTTCCAATTCAAATATGAGTAACACTTATCACTAACTTCACAGAGCTGTTAAAAGGACTAAATGAGCCAAGTATGTAAAGCTGGTATCAATGAGACTGCTACATACTAGGTACCCAATAATGAAACGTTCCCCTCTGATCTTGCTTTCCTTGATTTCTTAAGGCCCTGAAAGACTAGTAATCTTAGGAGATTCAGAATGAGTCTTGGGCTGGCTAAGCAGGTGTATCATAGATGTGAAGTTTCTGTAGGCCAGTCCCTTCCTGCTTTCCTCAAGAGATCTGCTCTGGGAGGGGATTCCATGGGGGAGCCTCAGGGTTCCTTGTACCTGTCCCAGCCTGTAGCTGTTAATCCACAGGGACACAGAGATGCCCTAAGGTGTGAATAGCACCAACAGTTCTACCCACCTTCTCTCCCCACAGCTGTTTCCCACCCACCCTTCCCAGCATGAGGGCAGAGAAACTAGGACTGCTTTGGCTCAGATGAATGCAATGTCTGAGAAACCTTTCCCTTTGCTCCCAGGGAGGGGAGTGGGAAACATAGCGTCATAGATATCATCAGCAGATGATATTTAAGGAAGCCCTCTATGAACCTGGTGTGGAGTAACATTATAGAGAAGGAGAAGAGAAGCCTCCAGCCCTGTCCCCCAGGAGTGGACCCTCATGGACAGACAATGCACAGGCACAGGTTTTGACACCCCTTTATCCTCTCACCACTCACAAACATACCTCTGTACTTAGGTATTTGATCAGCCCCTCAGGTCTGTTTCCCTAACACCTGTTTCTTTAAAAACACTCTAGGCTTTGGGGAAAGGGGCACTCACAGAAAGGAAGCAGCAGCTCCACCTAATACTGGTGGGATTTGGAGCAGTGCTGAGCAGCATGTCAGCATTTTAGCAAACATGTATTATCCCTAGATGTGCCAGAATGTCTCTCTTATATGATTTTATTTAATTCTGACAACTGGGTGAGACAGAGTGTATTTGGTAATATGAGGGGGTTGGCCGGTGCCATACCACCTGTCAGTGTCACTGAGCACTGGTAACCAAATTCAGCTCTAGCTCTGTCCATTCCTCTGCACACAGCCTCACAGCTGTCACTGAGGAGGTTGCTCTGTAATCTCCAAGAAAGAAAATTGTCACTGTTTTTCCCAACTGTGCATTCCCCCATCATTAAGATATAATTGACAAATAACATTTTTAAAGTTTATAGTATGCAGTGTGATGATTTGACATATATATCTAGATCTCTTAGCCTTATTGTCATTGCCATAGGAGACATATTAAAAAAATATTGCTTAAGACCAAAGTCAAAGAGTTTATTGCTAATGCTTTCTTTTAGAAGTTGTATGGTTTCAGATCTTACATTTATATATCTATTCCATTTGAGCTTATTTTTGTATGTAGAGTAAGAAGATTGTTTAATTTCATTTTTTGCATGTATCTAAGTTTTCCTAACACCATTTATTGAAGAGAATGTCCTTACCTCATTATATATTCTTGCCTCCTATGTTGTAAGTTAACTAACTGTGTGAGCATGGGTTAATTACTGGGCTCTCTGTTTTGTTCCATTGATCTGTGTGTGTGTGTTTATGCTAATACTATGCTCTTTTGATTATTGTAGCCTTGCATAGCATAGTTTGATAGTAGGTAGTGTGATACTTTCAACTTTGTTCTTTCTCCATATTGATTTGGCTATTTGCAGTCTTTTGTGGTACCATATTAAAAATAGGATTATATGTTCTAGTTCTGACAAACATGTCATTGGTATTTTGATAGGGATTGCATTGAATCTATAGATTGCTTTGGGTAGTATTAACATTTTAATGATGACAATTCTTCCATTTCATGAGCACAGTGTATCCTTTCATTTATTTGTATCTTCACCAATACTTGAAGTTTTCTAAGTATAGGTCCTTTACCACCTAGGTTAAATTCATCTCTAGGTATTGTATTCTTTTTGATATAATAGCAAATGGGATTGTTTTCTTACCTTCTCTTTCTGCTGGTTTTTTATTGGTGTATAAAAATGCAATGACTTCTGAATATTAATTTTGTATCCTGCTACTTGACTGAATTCATTTTATTAGTTCTAATAGTTTTCTGGTGGAGTCCTTAGGGTTCTCTTTATATAGTATCATGCCAACTGCAAATAATGACAGTTTTCCTTCTCCCTTCCAATTTGGATCCCTTAAATTTGAGATAACTTTTAGACATCCAAGCAAAAATGTTGAACAATGTTTGTATATATTTGTCTGCAGTTCAAGCTAGAGCTTAGTTTTGGAAACACAAATTTGGGAGTCATCATATGAAAGCAGTATTTAGAGTCACAGGATTGAATGAGATCATCTGGGAGGAGATTGTAGGTAAAAAGAGAAGAGATTTGATGCCTGAGTCCTGGAGTGTTTCAGCCTGTAAAGGTCAGTAAGATGAGGAGAAACTAGCCAGTGGATCTGAAACCCAAGAGAAACAGTGTTCTACCCAGGGCCAGGTCAAGAAAGTGATCCAAGGGGAGGGAGTGACTGTGTTACATGCATGGGGAGAGCTATGTTGAGTGGGAGGTGAATGCCTTTGGTCTGTTCATAAAGTGCCAATGAAAGAAAGTACTGGTTCCATGACATTCATGTAATTGAGGGTCAGAAGACAGTCATAATTGGCTTCAGAGCAAGGCTGAGATGAGAGAACATTTGAGGGAAGATGGATGGTCCCTGAGAAACAACTGTAATGGGTTGCCCAGGTACTTTATAAAAGATTAGAATGAAAAGAAAAACTTCAAGGACAGATTTTGCTTCAGTGACTTTCCATTGGGGTCATTGTATATGTTAGTTGGTGCTCAGAAAAATGTCTGCCTAGACGTAGAGAACAAATTCTATGTGTTTCTTAATATTTAGATTTTAAAAAATTAATCAAGAAATAAAATTATTTACAGTTCTGTAAATTTAGTAAAACTAATGAAACTACACCTGAAAAGGATAAATATTACTGTATATACATGGTCTGTCTGGAAAAAGTGCAGCCATTGTTAATATAGTGAGAACTATTTGTGCAACATCAGTGTAACCTGGCAGCCAAGGAGAGTGAACTGGAATGCACGTATGTGAACAATGATGACTTCACTGTACTAGTCACTGGGGGTGGTACCTGTTCTTGAGTGAGCATGTGTACTGTGTGGACGTTACATTAAAAATGACTGAATGAATAGAGCAATGAATCTGCATCCAATTTTACATTAAGCTTGAACATTCCTCTATAGAAACTATTCAGGACTTCCAGCCAGGATGGAGGCATAGGTAGACACACTGTGCCTCATCACACAGCCAAAATAAGAAGAAGAATTTAGAAACAAAAAACAACCAGCACTGACAGAAACTTGAACTGCATGGAAGTCTGACAACCAAGGAGTTAAAATAGACACATTCATCCAGACCAGTAGGAGGGGTGGAGTTGGGCAGCCAGGTGGAGAGGGATCGCAGCAAAAATAGCGGGGGCTGTCAGACCCAGGCACAGGGTGGTGGCGGGCAAACCCAGCAGGCGGTGATTGTGGAGGGGCATGGCACACAGGGCAGCTGGCAGACCTGGCAGTCCCACATTTGCTCGCAGATAAACCAGGTGAAACTGGGGAGCGGAATGGACTGCACAACCCATGGTTCCAGTGCAGGAGAAATAAAGCTTCAAAACACTGAATGAAAACACCTGTGGGGATTAATGTGCTGGGAGAAACTCCCAGCCTCACAGGAGAGTTCATTGGAGAGACCCACAGGGTCCTAGAACATACACAAGCCACCCACCTGGGAATCAGGACTAGAAAGTCCCAGTTTGCTCGGTGGAAGCAGCAGAAAGGACTGAAATCCAGCAGAGAGAGGAACAAGCACCATTGTTTCCTCTTGAACCCCTGCCCTACATACAGCGTCACAATGCAACAATGTGGGTTGCCCCACACTGCTGAACATCTAAGGCTCCACCCCTCACTATGTAACAGGTGTATCAAGACAAAAAATAATGACCGAAATGAAAGAAAAGATCAAAGCTTCAGAACAAATACAACTAAGCAATGAAGAGATAGCTAACCTATCAGATGCCTAGTTCAAAACACTGGTAATCAGGATGCTCACAGAATTGGTTGAATTTGGTCACAAATTACATGGAAAAATGAAGGCTACACTAAGTGAAATAAAGGAAAATGCACAGGGGACCAATAGTGTTGGGAAGTAAACTGGCATTCAAATCAATGGAATGGACCAGAAGGAAGAAACAACCAAACAGAAAAGAATGAAGAAACAAGAATTTAAAAAAATGAGGACAGGCTTAGGAACCTCCAGGACATCTTTAAACATTCCAACATCCGAATTATAAGGGTACCAGAAGGAGAAGAGGAAGGGCGACAAGTGGAAAACTTATTTGAACAAATAGTAAAGGAGAACTTCCCCATTCTGGCAAAGGAAATGGACTTCCAGGAAGTCCAGGAAGCTCAGAGAGTCCCAAAGAAGTTGGACCCAAGGAGGAACACACCAAGGCACATCATAATTACATTACCCAAGATTAAAATGAAGAAGAGAATCCTAGAAGCAGCAAGAGATAAGGAGACAGTTACCTACAAAGGAGTTTCCATCAGACTGTCAGCTGATTTCTCAAAAGAGACCTTGCAGGCAAGAAGGGCCTGGAAAGGAGTATTCCAAGTCATGAAAGGCAAGGACCTGCATCCAAAAATACTCAATCCAGCAAAGCTTTCATTTAGAATGGAAGGGCAGATAAAGTGCTTCTCAGATAAGGTCAAGTGGAAGGAGTTCATCATCACCAAGCCCTTATTATATGAAATGTTCAAGGGACTTATCTAAGAAAAAGAAGATAAAAAAATATGTACAGTAAAATGACAGCAAACTCACAATTATTAACAACCACACCTAAAACAAAAACAAACTAAGCAAACAACTAGAACAGGAACAGAACCACAAAAATAGAGATCACATGGAGGGTTATCAGTAGTGAGGGAGAGAGGTAGAATGGAAAAAAGGTACAGAGAATAAGAAGCATAAATGGTAGGCACAAAATAGAAAGGAGGAGGTTAACAATAGTAAAGGAAATGGAGAAGCTGAAGAACTTATATGTACAATCTATAGACATGAACTAAGGGGCAGGGGGAGGTTAGGGGGTGGGGAGGTACAGGGTGGAGAAAAATAAAGGGGAAAAATATTGGGACAACTGTAATAGTATAATCAATAAAATATACTTTTAAAAAAGAGTATTTCTCTCTGATATAGGAGAGTTTCCTTTCTAAATAATAGATAGTAGAAAGGATACTGTTATGCTAACACAAAATCTATTACATCTAGAATCCAGAACATCTAACCGCTAAGTGGGATATGCTGCCTGGATAGTACTCCAGAGAAAACTTGGTGCAGGAATAATTTCTGAAATAGCCTATGAAATGCAAATACCTAGACATTGTACCCATGCTAATACATTTTTGCATTGCTACAACCATAACTAGCATCTCTGTCAAGGATGTCTTTGTAGTAAAGGGAATCAAACAGGGTTGGAAAGTTTTTGATGGGTAGTTGGTAAAAAATGCAAGGAAATTACATAGCAAGCAAAGAAAGCAGGATCTCATCTCAGAATCAAAATTTTTTTAATATAAGCATAGAACTTCCTAGAAACTCTATGTGACACATGCCTTAGGAGAAGGGCATTCCAAAGGGTCCCTTCACACACTGTGTTTAGTTGATACCAATCATCTAGCCGGAGAGTAAACCATTCAGTCAATCAACCAGATGTTTAGTCTACCCTCTGCAAAACATCTGGGCGATTGATGGGGTCATTTCCCTTTTATTAGGAAGCCTGGCTGCAGCAATGCAGACATGCAATCACAGCATGAGAACACAGAATGAGGATGACAGATATCTTGACCCACCAGGATCTCAAAGTAGGATATTTTTCAGGTCAGTGTGGGTCAGTTCAGCATCACTTTAGCCTGAGATTTGTGGGCTGCTTGTTGTTCTGAGACACTTTGATGCCAACATATTTTTAAATCCCTATTTCATAAAGAGCAGAGGCCCTGAGCTGAAATAGAACACCTTACTGACATTCAAGGGTAGGAGGCCATTGGCTAAAAACTACATTGGTTTCCTCCCAAATTGCCATTAAGTGACCTCCCTCTGCTGTTTTAGCTGCTGTGGGGAAAAGGTGCCGACATTTTGTTGGCACTGGCCTAAGAATTCATAACAAGTATAAAACTTGGCTACATTATAAAACATAATTCATCTGACAAAGGGAAATCATTTAATAGGCACCCTCTTAATTATAACAATTTGGAAAAGGAAGAAGTTGAGGACAATAGCAGAAAGCATAACAAGGTCACTTAATAAGAATTTTGTCTTTTGACTCTCTTCTGATGGATCAGCAGCCTCAGGGGTTGGAAAGGAAAATGAACATTTACCAATATTTTTCTTATCAATTCTAATCAAACCCAAGAGGAAAAAGGAATAAGGGAATAAGCTCAAGTAAAAAGGTGGGTAAATACAGACTTCATTGTCTCACATAATGAAGAATAATAGGATAACTATTAGCAATTGTAATTTATTATATTATTCTCTGGAATTTTCTTCCGGGGTGAAGGGGTCTCTGGAGAAAAGTTATTGACAACTACAGGTCATATCACACTCAGGAACATTGCAGGATCTGGTCTGGGAATCTCCAGAAAGCTAGATCTACAACTTTTCTGATAGCCTCAGCGGGAGACTGTCCCTCTAAAGAATAGAATGCTATCTTAGCCTGTCTTCCTTTCTTACAGTAATAACAATGGTAATGCTTTACAGGTGTTCAGAACTCTATAGTTTTCAAACTACTTTTGTACAGACAACTTCTTTTGATCTTTGCATTTTAAGGCACAAGGATCAGTATAAAGGAAACTGAAGAAAGAATACAACCAAATATGTACTCCAAATGGATTGGAGTGAGAAAATACAGAAGGGAAAGAAATCAGGTTTTGTTTTAATGTTATTTCAATGATAAACTCTTCTTCATAACAAGGACAGTTCATTCATAACAGAGCTTTGCCCACATGTAATGCATAACTCAGCCCAGATGTGCACTGGCCAAATTTGACGAGTGACATTTGGAAAAACCTTGTCACTTAGAGAAATTGATTGGAATTTTTAAAGCCACCTTACTGCAGAATAGTTTATGAGGTCTGTCCAGAAAGTATCCTGCCATGTAATATGAAAAATAGAGACATTTATTGAAGAAGATACAAGATACAAGAAACATCGTGCATAGGACAATGACACCTCAGTCCCCTTCAAAGTAGGCACCTTGGGACTTCACACAGTTCTCCCAATCACCATCAGCTGCCCCATCATATTTTCCTGAATCTCATCAACAGTCTGAAATCTCTTCCTTTTCAAAGGTGATTTTAGTTTTGTGGAAAGCCAGAAGCTGCAGGGCGCCAAATCTGGGCTGTAGAGGGGCTGAGTCACCTGGGTGATTTGATGTTTTGCAAAAAACTCTCCACCAGATGTGATGCGTGAGTGGGCATGCTGTGGTGATGAAGCTGCCAATCACTGGTTGCCCATGGCTGTGGCCTTCTGAATACTTTCTTTTTTTTCATTTTTTAAAATATATTTTATTGATTATGCTATTACAGTTGTCCCTCCCCCCTTCACTCCACTCTACCCTGCACACCCTCTCCCACCCACATTTGCCCCCTTTAGTTCGTGTCCATGTGTCATAAGTTCTTTAGCTTCTACATTTCCCATACTATTCTTACCCAAACCCTGTCTATTTTCTACTTATGCTACTTATTCCCTGTACCTTTCCCCCCTGTCTCCTCCTCCCACTCCTCTGTTGCTAACCCTCCATGTGATCTCTATTTTTGTGGTTCTGTTCCTGTTCTAGTTGTTTGCTTAGTTTGTTTTTGTTTTAGGTGTGGTTGTTAATAATTGTGAGTTTGCTGTCATTTTACTGTACATATTTTTTATCTTCTTTTTCTTAGATAAGTCCCTTGAACATTTCATATAATAAGGGCTGGACTTGCATGTCTATTTCCTTTGCCAGACTGGGGAAGTTTTCCTTCATTATTTGTTCAAATAAGTTTTCAATTTCTTGCTCTTCCTCTTCTCCTTTTGGTGCCCCTAAGATTCAGATGTTGGAATGTTTAAAGTTGTCCTGGAGGTTCCTAAGCCTTTTCTCATTTTTATGAGTTTTTGTTTCTTCATTCTGTTCTGGTTGGATGTTTATTTCTTCCTTTTGTTCCTGATCTTTGATTTGAGTCCCAGTTTCCTTCTCTTCAGTGTTGGTTCCTTGTATATTTTCCTTTATTTCACTTTGTGTAGCCTTCATTTCTTCCTTCATTTTGCAGCCAAATTCAACCAATTCTGTGAGCATACTGGTTACCAGCATTTTGAACTCTGCATCTGATAGGTTGTCTGTCTCCTTGTCACTTAGTTATTTTCCTGGAGTTTTGATCTTTTCTTTTATTTGGGCCATATTTCTTTGTCTTGGAACACTTGTTATGTTGTGGAGGGTGGAGCCTTAGATATTCACCAGGGTGGGGTAACTCGCTTCACTATGTTATGGCACTATATGTGGGGCAGGTGTTAGAGAGGGGATAATGTTGCTTGCTACTTTGCTCTGTTTTTGCCATACTTTCCATCACTCCCCTTGCTTCCCACAAGCAGATTGTGCCTTTTCAGTGCTGATTCCAAGGTGGGTGGGATTGTGTATGTTCTAGGATCCTGTGGTCCCCTCCAGTGGACTCTCCATTGAGACTGGGAGTTTCTCCTGCCACTGCAACTCCTACAGGATTTTACAGAGATTTTGAGGCTTTATTTCCCCACAGTAGAACCCTGGGTTGCATATTTGTCTCACTCCCCAGTTTTTCCTTCTGGCTTATCTGCATGAGAATGTGGGAAATCCCATCTGCCAGCCACCACCTTGCCCACCCTGCATAGCCAGATGCCACCTTGCCATGTCCTTTCTGCCTGGCTTTCATCTCTGCCACCCCACTGGTCTGAATGAATGTTTCTTCTTTAACTCCTTGGTTGTTGGACTTCCATGCAGTTTGATTTTTCTGGCAGTTCTGGTTTTTTTGTTGTTGTTGTTTTGTTTTGTTTTTAAATTGGTTGTTATCCTTCTTTTAGATGTGCAGGGAAGTAAAGTGTTTCTACCTATGCCTCCATCTTGGTCAGAATCCTGAGAAAGTCTCTTGTCTTGGCATCTAAAATAATATAGAGTTGGTAGTTTGCTGTGGTAAAAAGAGCACTGGATTGAGGCAGGGTTTGAGCAGTAGGACTACTTCATTAATTCACTCACTAAGTGAGACCTGGGCATCAGTTTCACTCTATAGGCTTCCATTTCCTGACCTAAAAAATGAACTTCATCTGAGGCTTGTAAACCTCTAAGAATCTGTGATTTGCTGAAACCCAGGAAGTGATGGATGAGGTATAATCAATGTCATGACACTGAGTTTGGATTGCTGCTTGAGGAAAAAAATTCCATGCAGGCAAGAAAAGACCTTGCACGATGAATTAGTGGTTCTGTTTACTTCCAATGTTTCTAGCATGGGCAATGTATTAAATATGATATTACCATTAATATTCTGGAGTGAATTTGTTAAGAAGCTTAATTCTTACCTAGAGGCACATGATAAATGTGCTTGAAGGTGGACATAAGGAAATAGTCAAAGGGTTTGAGATGAGAAAGATGGTTCTCATGCACTGCCATGGTGGAAGGTGAGGGACTGATGACTGATACTGGGAGGTAGGGGTAAAATGACAGAAAGAGAATGGAGGGGCCCAGAGTACTAACTTTACCAGTATCACTATTTTGTCAAGAACAGATTCTTTCTTAAATGCTGATAGATTGTAGTATCTAAGGGCCAGAAGAATCAAAGACCATAAAAGGTCTGGGTGTTAATTTACCAGAATTACTTAAATTAGACATTGCTTCATATTCTGAAACTGATGATAATTGTGTATATTCCTGAGTCAATAAAATGTATATTCTAAAAAGCCATATTTCTAAGACTAAATAGTGGTTTTAGAGAAAAGAAGTGAATCTACGGTTACTAGTTTATGATGTTTTCAGATTAAATTACTGAACTTCCTACTTATTGTTAAGCATTTGAAAACAGTATATATTTGTTAAATGTTCAATTTTAGAACACAGTTTGTTATTATCAGCATTATTCACTCTTAAGCAGACGGAGCTTAAAAAACCAAACTGCCCCATCTATGGGCCTCCAAAAATCAGATTGCAAAGTATAACTCTATGGCACTAACATACACTTAATGAAAATCATACTGTGAGCACTGATCATATTTTTGTTATTCAAAAATAACAAAAAGCCTGTTTTCTTGTCTCTTTCTTGGAAGGTCTGAAGTTTTTTCCTTCCATGGGTGTAGAGTATTCTACTCAATTTTCTAGTCAGAGTTTTCTTCTATCCTCATCCACCCCTAATTCTTACCTACTTCAGAAATGGTATGGGTCAGGGAAAAGGGAACATAGTGAAATTCCCATTACTTGATTTAAATACTTTTTCTCTTAGAAATAATACCTCAGCTAATGACCCACACCTTCAGAGAGCTTTCAAAAGTGCATCTCATCAAGGTGGCCAATGACTGGGAAAAGACTGGAGTTGGGGATGTGGGTGTTCTCCGTACTATTTCCTTTGTATGCAAGATAACTTCTCATCTGTCTAGGCTGGATTTGGGCAGTTCTGCCTGTGGTTCTGGGGCCAAGGTGACTTCTCAGAGGTCCCTCTGTTCCTCTGGTTCCACAGCAGTACCCAAGAACTGTTCAAACATATGTAGCATAAAAGTCCATATGGTTTCAATTACATTTACTGCATTACAGCTTTTGCTCTGTTTGTGCACAGACCTGCTGTACTCAGAATTCCTGCTCTGCTGAGCCCCTTCTGCCACAGATTTAGGGGTGGGATGAGGTTAAAACAACACCAAAATGGAAGAGAGCTCAACCAGCTCATTCTGTATAATAAACTCCATTCCACTGAGGTCCTAATTTCATCAAGTAATACAAGTCAACATCGAACATTAATGAGAGAAGGTTTCCAATTAGATACAATCTGACACTGGCCCTGCTTCTCAGTCACCTTCAATTGTCAGCAATAAAAAAGGACAGTTCAATATGATATGGATCATTCACTCCAAATCTCCACAACTCATTTATGACAAACACAACTAACAGAGCATGAGGAACTGCAGAATTGTTTTTCATTATCTTGGCACATTGGCTTCCGACTACAGCTGTAATGATCTTCAGTGGTTTTCTGTAGAACATGCTGTTAATGATGGCCTAAGATGTGAAGGCTACCAGAATTCTAAATGAAAATCTCAGGAATCCTTTAGTTTTGGGAAGAACAAATGGATCTCCAGAAAAAGAAAAGGAGAAAAAAAATTAAAAGGAAAAAGTGTTTTGTTTTTATAAGTGATGTAGCTTTTTGTGGGGCAAGGCAATATCCCGGCTGTATTTGAACAGGAAGAAGAAGTTGAAGTAACCAAATCTGGAGCATTAACCCACAGAGAACTGTGGAAATGACCACATACTCAAATCACATTGTCTGAAGTAATAGGATAAGCCGGGGTTTTATGAAGGCTTGTCAGAGTCTTTGTAAATTCAACATGATAAGTAGGGCCTAACCCATACGATGTCTGGGAAGTAGTTTATTTAAATACAATTGTGTGTCATTACCCCAGGTGGTCATTCAGGATACCTCCAGTGGGTGGGGAAATGAGGCCAGGAAACAGATCCCTAAGATCTAAGGATGCAAAGGCTGTGGATCTTGGCTGAGGATCCAACCAAGCAGTCTGGGGTTCATTCATTCACTTATTCACTTAAATATTTATTCAACACTCACTCATGCCAGATACGGTGCTTCAAAGATTCAGATGGTGAGACATACAGACACTGTCCTGGGGAAAGTAGGGGTGAGCAGGCAGCCAGAATCAGAGCTCTAGGCAGGGCACATGGAAGCCTTGGAAGTGTAGTATATACTGGCATTTCAGTACACTTAACTATTTTTCTCTTCACTTAGCAGGCATATTACTAAATCCTAGTTCTATTATTTTATATTACCATTATAACTACATCAGCCTCATTTTATAGCAAATCACATGGGTACTAGGGGGCAGTGCAGCTGACCACAGAATCAGGATCTAAGAGGGCAAGATATTGAGAACAAGATAAGATAAGCCCACTCCAGGCAAGCATCGCAGATGCTGGAGGGCATGGAAAAGCTATGAACTTGGTACTAAGGCTAATAATCTAGGCACCATATGTAAAATACCAACAATAAGCAGACGGTGATAGTGATATACCCTTTGCCCCATCCAGGGTGCTTCTTATATGTGTTGTTCTGGTACAATAGCAGGTCCTATTCAATTGTTCATGTGGGAGCAGACAGGTGGGTAGATTTGAGGGAAAATGGGTTGAACCCATCTATTCTCTCATGAAGCTGCTACATTTAATTTTCTCATTTATTTGGGAAGCAGTTTTATAAAGTCAATACTGATCATCCCCTATTTGGCTGAGTTAGCAAACTCATCTCTAGGGCACTGCACTAGACATAGGAGTTACAAACCCCCAGAGCTGATGACTCTTACTGCACACAGCTCCACAGCCTCAGCCTTCAAAGTGAATGGAAATAAGAATGGTGTTCCAAGATTACAAACATGAGAGACGAAAAAAAACCTGTAGGAGCTTGTGCTCTGGCTCCTGTGTGTTTGTGGAACATGGCCTCCTGTGACATTGACTTAGGTATTTTTGTCCAATTAGATTTTAAATGTCCCAAATGACAGACTCTACCTCTCATCTTGAAGACAAATCTAAAAAATGATCAATCTCATTTTTAAGTATTTCCTTATGTTCAACTTTGATTTTTCCTTAAAAAAGTGGGTTCTATTAATCCTAATGGTGTAGGCTTTTCCCTCCTTGATTTTAAAATATTATTACTTCCTCTATAGCATTTGTACCCTTCAAATATTTGTCAACTTCCTTGTCTTTTCTCAGCCATTAGGCAAGTCATGCATATTTAGCATTTTTAATCTTCTAGACTCTCTTCATAAATCAATGCCCATGTTGTTGGCATCATTTTTGGTCTTCTGCTTATTTGATCTATCTTTCAGATTCAGAGGTGATCAAAACTGCATTCATTTATTCCATTGCAAATGCCACTACTTTTTACATCTATCTCAATGAAAATGTTGTTTCTCATCTATTGTTAAAGGCACCCTTGGGCTCTTCCTGCAAAATTTCATAATTACCCTGGACCTATTTAATAATCTTCCTTTCAAGACCATCTGGGAAGCCACAGAGTTCGGTGAAAAGACCAATGTACAAAAATTTGGGTTCAAGTGCTGACTTTGCAACTAATTAACTGTATTCTTTTGGAGAAAGTCACTTTTCCTTTACAAGCCTCAGTGTCCTATTATTCAAAAAGAGGATTGAATTACATGCTTTTGAGTTCTGAAATTCTATGATAATCTTGATTCATGAATTAAATAACCTTCTTGAAATTATTTCGCCACCTTAACTTCTAATTTTCTCTCCTAAAATAAGAATTACAGTTTTCCTCTTATTTACCTCAGTTGTTTTGAAGAACAACTGAAACCATATATATGAAAGTGCTTTTAAAATTGTGAAGTGCTAATCAAACAGAAAACTTTCTCTTCTTCTTTTTATTATTATTATCACTATGACAATTACAAGTGTCACTCTGTGACAACCTGTTCTTTTGTCTTAGACTGAAAGTCACTCTTCTTGTTACTAGTGGCTTTGCTGAGGTCCCTGATTTCATGAGTAACATTAAATGATATTCAACTCTTCCAGGCATAGAAAAATTTTGTGGTTTCTTTCATTATTGGTGATGGTAAATGTTTTCATTTTCCTAGTCTGTATGTTTTTACTTTACAAACCAAATTTATTTTGCTTCATCTGATCAGTTATTTTAGATTATTGATTCCTAAGGAAATATCTTGCATTTCTCTTCTAAATTAGACCTCAATATGTTTTTGGCAGATAATCTGTATTATTTACTTGTTCTCTGTTGGGAATAAGGAAATTAAGAACTAAATTTCACCTTAGTAAACAAGAACCACATTGTAGCTAAAAAGAAATGATAAAAGAGACAAAGTGCAATTAAGCAAACATCCTGTGTTGAGCAGATGCTCTCCCCTGGGTAGGCTAGATAAGCAATGCTTTGTAGTTTTAATGAGAACCTAGCTAGTTAGAGCCAGGAGATTACTAGGTTAATGAACAAACATCCTGCCTTCCTGCCTTATGCAAGAATGCTTGGTTTGAAATTCCCACGCTCGGTCTTTGTAAGCAAATTGCTAACCGCCACGTCTGCTTCTGTATAACGCTTGCTTGCCTGCCCCTATATAAGAACATAGTTGTAAGCACTTGGCGCATCTCTCGTTTGCAGCTCCTTGTGGGCACTGTGTCACTGGACACTTTGAGAGTTCGCCCCTGCGCAGGTTAAACTTGGCCAATAAAGTAACATCTTTGATACCCTGAAAGTCTCCGATATTTGTTCTCACGTTTGCTGGATGCAACATTCTCTATGGTATTTCTACCACTCCTCACAAAAAAAAGCAGCTGAGAATTTCATCAATGTGCTGTTTACTCCTTTTTTACGATCGCAAATGAAATTAATTAAAAGGTTAGGGAAAAATAAGAACTCTGAAGTGTCCATGAATACTAGTCTGAATGAGAGTTTCAAGTGGTACCTTAAAAAAATCAGTTCATTAAGCAGAGAAGCAGCATACTGGAGTGCAAAAGTCAACAAGTAGTAGTAAAACTCAGATCCTCCAACTCCAAATCCCATAGCCTTTCTCTGGTGCCTGCTCTCCTTCTTAATCATAGTTCCAATTTGCCTACTTCTGGGGCATTGATCTGTCCTTGCCTATGGTAGCTTTTAAAAAGCAGACTATTCAGGGATTGTTTTGCATTTGAAAACTAAGTTTCTAAAAGAAATAATGACAGATGCTCTAGTATAGCAGAAAGAGTAGAAAGGTGTTCTCTTTGGCAGGAGAATCTCTCTGGTTCCACAAATAACATTCACAAGACAATTTCCATTACACCTACACATGCATAAAGCCTGTCCCAGCAGTGTGTCTTTTAAATGGAAGCTTTCTGAGAGGTTACAATGCATCGATGAAATTTTTCATAACAACCATTGGAACAACGGTACATACATTTATTGACCCCTTCTGCTCTACTCTCATGTGCTTGATGTATTTTGTAGAAAAAAGTCTTATCCCCTTTAATGTATACATCTCTAGTGAGAACTAGGTTTAAAAAAAGATAAAAAGCATTATTTTAAAGAGAGCTTTGAAAATTTTACTCAGTGTAAACTTTGAATCTTGGAATTGGAATTAGAAGTCCTTGTTTTCTTCCTGTCCCCTAGTTACTTACTGTGTTACTTTGGACAAGCCATTCCGCTACCCTAGAAATTCAGTTCTTTGTGTGTGAAATGGAAGAGTGATGCTTGTTTGGACTGCATCACAGCATTATGAAAATTAGATGAAATCACTGTAAAATGGTAGGGCAATGAGATGGCTGTTATTATTTCCACTTAGAAAGTTTTAAGCAAGTGAGTCACTTATTATGCTGCTGGTGTTTAAGGAAAAAGAAATCAAACTAAAACATGTCTAACATGTACTTTTGGACAATAAAGTTGATGAAAGTTTAATTCAAACAATTAAGAACTCAGCATTGAGGAGAGCTGGTTCAAGGACTTATGAGGAAAGTGAAGAACCCCAAAACAACATTAAGGGAGGCAACCAGATTCAAGTTATCTGACACAGTCAAGTCTGCTCATGGTGAGTGTGGTCTAGGCAGCTGGACTCACAGTATGCTTCTGGACTAGTCTGAGTGGAAACAGTTTTCACTCAGTTGTAGAAATGGGGTTTCTAATGGTGGCACTCTAGGTAAAGTAGCAATTGTCTGTCTCTATGTTTTACAGCTTAACAAGTTTTGCTTAAGTACTATATATGTTATTAGTATCCACATATGCTATTAAAGTAATATATACATAATAGCTTATGTTTATCAATCATTTCATGTGCTCTGTGTTAGGTGCTCTGCTCCAATAAATTATTTAATTTATACAATAACCCTATGACCCATCCTTCATTTTCACCTCTGTGTTTCAAAAGAGAAAATGGAGGCACAGAGAAATTAAGTAACACAGTCAAGGTCACACAGCTATTAAGTGGTGGAGTCAGGACTTACATCTCAGGAGGACCAGCTGTAAAGTCACTAAACAATGCAGATCTGGGTTTTGTGAGTCCTGAAGCTTATACAATGGGAGAATCCTCCTTAACAAAAAGAATAAACAAATTATTGATACATAATCACTAGTGCCCCTCCAAGGGCTTTGGAAATTTAAGGTTCATTAAATTCACAGTCTTCCTTGCCTCTACTGTGTATACCATTTTGACTGAGTTAAATTATTGGAGAAATAGCAATATTGATGTAATTTGCCTTACTAATCCACAAACATTTTCCCTTGTGGAGATTTAATAACTTGAAGATTCCATATAATGACAGTTAATATCTGAGGTTTCACGTCATAATTCAGAAAGCTACTAATATACAGTTAGCAGCAGGTACTGGAAATTACAGCTTGGTCCTAGAGGGAAATAAAAACTTTTGAAATGGTGTTTTTTTTCCTTTAGTCATGGAAGATTTAAGTAGAAAGAAACATTAGAGAATGGTTAGGGAAGACACCTCATCTCTGAGATGAAAGAGAGAGACTTAAAGAGCAGGCAATGTGGGAAACTGCTTAAGAACATGGGTCTCAAATCCATCAGCCTGGACCATGGAGTCACAGAGCCAAACTTCTCCCATTCTTTATGACTTTGTGCAAGTCATTTGACCTCTCCAAACCTCAGTTTTCTTATCCATTAAATGTCGATGATAAATGCTCACTTTAAAGGAAGTGGGGATTACATGAAGCAATAACTGAAGAATTCTTACCATAGCATCTAGCAAATGAAAATAGGAGCAGAACTAGAAGTTAATAATAGTTGTTGCAGTCAACATACAATTTCAAATCCACCAGATGTTTTGGGTGGAATTGGGGCTGGAGTCAAGATCTCTTGATTTCTTATCAAATGACTTTTCCAATCCTCTAAACTGTTTCTTTCTCAAGATGAATTCAATGATGGAAATGACACAGTCATAGTTTCAGGAAATCCAGGCATTTTTAGGAGACAGGGGCAGTAAATGGGAACAAACTCTCTCCTCTTTGGGCTCCCCAAGGGAATAGTTAAGCATTTTAAGAGTGGGCCTATACAACTTAATGAGGTGTTATCATTACCTAGCAAGACTGTTGGTAAAAATTTTGTTCCCTTATAGTTCCAGAACTTTTGGAGAACTGGAACTTATTGGTCCCAAAGGGAAAAACATCTTCTGTGGGAAAATTTAAATTTGGGGCCATGGATTTCCCTTTTTTTTTCTTTTATTTTTTTTCATTCTTACTACTGACTCACATGTTCAGTAAAGCCTGGTTAGAAAGTTACAATCTAATTTCTTGTAGTGTTTTGCTGGACTGGGCTTGCAAATTTTTAGACAAATTTGTTCCATGCATCTGAAATGAAGCTGGGGGCATGGCTAACATTTTTATTATTTTGATAAATGGCATCTCTAAAAGGACAGAAATACATAATCTGTTGGTCCTTTTTCTCACTGATCCAAATGGGTTACATTTTAATGGTGGAATTTTGATATTTAACCTGTATGAGCCTAATTTTCTTCATCTTTAAGTGGAAAAATGGTTCTTACTTTACAGGGTGTTGCCTTTATTTAACCAGATAGCAGGGCATCTGACACAGGAGGGGTTCCAATAAATTCTAATTCTTATTTTTACCCTCTTATACAACATTTTGAGGTTAATAGGTAATATCTAAATAGATAAAATACACACTTGGGGTATTTTATCTAAACAAGCTTGAGGAATGTTTGTTTGAATGACAGGTTTCTTTACTACAACATTTCCCAGAATCTTTATACTAATATGCATTATGAACCTTCAAGGGGGAAAGAAGCACAGTGTGCTGGACTTCACAACTCAATTGCTAGGAAAGATTTCCATGTAAATATACAAGTATTTTTTAGAACACATTTTGGGAAATGCTGCATATCCAGAATAATCCAGAATAATCTTTAAGAAGAAAAGATGATCTCTGAACTGTCACATCCAAAGTTTTGGCTCTTTACAGAGATTCTCAGAAGTTAAGCAGGAATCGTAGCAGAAATGGGTTATACACAACTAATAGATGAGCCAGGAGGTTGTATTTTATGATGGCCGTAAGCTTCATTTTTGGCAAAATGGGATTAATTTCACAGAAGTGTATATCTTTATTACCACTACCTCAAGAAAGAACACTGTGTTGGGAAAGCTTACTTTAACACCAAAATTGGGGCCAGTGTCCAAAGTCATTATGTAGAATAGACTTGCCTGTGGGAGTGGCCATATGACTAGTTCAGTGGAACAGAAACAGAAATGATGTGTGCCGGTCTGGGCCAAGACTTTTGAGTAGTGGGTGTGCCTCCCCTGGGTTTTCATTTCCTTTCTACTGTGTGGATGAAGAAGATGTTGTAACCCCTGGTGTGGTACCACAGAAGGGAAACCAGGGTCTCCGGGCACTGAGTAGTAAACTTGCATTGGACTATTGCACAGTGAAAAACATATATTTACTGTTATAAGACACGGATGCTTGGGGATAGATATATTTGTTCCAGCAGCTGGTAATTCTTTTTTTATTTTTTATTTTATTTTAATTGTTGTTCAAGTACAGTTTTTTGTCCTTTATTCCCATCCCAGCCCACCCTCTCACCCTCTCCCCACCTGACCTCCCATTTCCACCCCACCTAGTTTTTGTCCATGTGTCCTTTATATTTGTTCCTGTAAGCCCTTCCCATTCTCCCCTGAAATTCCCTCCCCTGTCTGCTCTGGTCACTGTCAGCCTGTTCTCTATTTCAGTGTCTTTGGCTATATTTTGCTTGTTTATTTGTTTTGTTGTTTAGGTTCCTGTTAAGGGTGAGATCATATGGTATTTGTCTTTCACTGCCTGGTTTATTTCGCTTAGCATAATGCTTTTCATCTCCATCCATGCTGTCGCAAAGGGTAGGAGCTCCTTCTTTCTGCTGCATAGAATTCCATTGTGTAGATGCACCATAGTTTTCTGATCCATTCATTTACTGATGGGCACCTAGGTTGCTTCCAGCACTTGGCTATTATAAGTTGTGCTGCTATGAACATTGGGGTGCATAGGTTCTTTTGGATTGGTGTTTCAGGGTTCTCAGGATATAATCCCAGCAGTGGAGTTGCTGGGTCAAAAGGCAGATCCATTTTTAGGTAATTCTTAACTAACACAATCTCACCCTCCTTTCCTTTTTTTTTTTTTCCAGAAATATTTTCTTCCTTCCAGGAGTGCTATTAAGCATAAGTTGAGTATGTAGTTCTGTGAGAGACAAGGGGTTGGGGAAAGAGAAGTACTGAGGTTCAAGACATAATCCTTTTTTTTAAATTGAAGCTTATAGTTTGGTTGAAGAAACAATGACCCAAGGCACATATACATAGAGGTCAGGATTCTCTGAGTTCCTGCAACTTCTCCCCCATCTTTGAGGTTGTCCTGTTCTGCACAGCAGCCTCCTAGGAGACATGGGCCCCCTGACTGAGTGTGCTTGAGACAGGATAGATGGGGAGCGAATGATGTACATGCCAGGGTTTGTAATTCCATTCAGACCTAGCCTATCAGCCTTCAACCTGGTGTTGAAAAGTCTCCAAATAAGTGGCCTCAGAGATGGCTTTTAGTTCCAGCTGAATAATTATTATTTTATTTTTTAATGGATAATTGTTTTTTACAGCTTTATTGAAAATAATTGACAAATCAAATGGCAAGATATTTAAAGTGTACAATGTGATGATTTGATATAAATTCATTGTAAAAAGCTTTCCCCTCATCAAATTAATGGGTACATCTGTCACCTCACATATCTACCTTTTTTGTGAGAACATTTAAGTTCTACTCTCTTCTCAAATTTTAATTGTACAATACAGTGTTATTATCTGTTGTCACCATGCTATACATTACATCCCCAGCTGTGTAATTTTCAGTTGTGAGTGAGAGAATTTCTTCTCAGGGATTCACTTACTTGTTTATTTTCTACTCATTAGGTTTATTTATTCATTCATCCATTCAGCAAATCTTTGAGCATATACATTGTGCTGTTTGCTTCAGATGAACAAAATTCCAACTTTTACTAACTGGAGTCACAGATTGGGAGAGAAAAAGACATGCCCACAATCTCAGCAAATGTGACAAAGGCCATAATAAAGAAGGACGAATTTTGCTTTTTAGGATGAAAGGAAGGAATGAGTGATACACTCAGCTAGAGGGAATTAGTAGGACTCTCAAAGACAGTGATACTTGGAGAGCACTGAAAAAGGAGTAGGAATTTGCAGGCGAATTGGGACAAAATGTTTGAAAGTGTGCTGCTCCCACATGCAACACAGATGAAGTCAAGGGATTGAAAAAAGCTGAATGTTGGAGAAAGGCAAGCAGCTAAGTGTAGATAGTACTTTAAATATCTTCTGTATGTATAACAGTACCTGTTACAGAAATGGTACTTAAGAAATATTTGTGAAATGTATAAGTAGCATACTAAGTAGAGGATTCAGATATAAACAGAAAAAAAATGCAGAAGATGAAATCCCCAAAAGCATATTATTTGATTATGAGACAGTAACTTAGAAAACTATGGCTGCAATATACATTTTCATTATGGGCAATAGAGATGAGAAGCTTATGATGTGCCTTTGAAATCTTAACTATGACATTGTTTGCTACTACCTCACAATATCGGGAGAAAGAACAGGCCCTAAGGAAAGCATTGAAGAGTACTGAGAATAAGAGTTGGTTGATGAGTTACTTATTGAGAACATGTGTGAATGGAAAATGGAATGTTGGAAATATTTCTACATTAAGTTGGATGTTTATCCTAAAGCACAATTAATCCTTATTTTACTCATATAAATAAAACCTTCAGAGTATCAGAAATGCTAGGGAGGACTTGAAATTTTGTTTGCATTCTCATCCACAGATGACGCTAAGAAAATAATGGTGATGAACTCATTTGCAGGTCTCAGGCAATGATGGAAAACTTATTTGGATTCAAAACCAAAACATCATTTTGAATTGGAAAGATGCTGTGTATGTATACAGACATATGCATTTTAGAATCAAGAAACTGAAAATGTCAAAATATGGCTATCTCTTCAGAGCTATGTTGAACCCAAAGAAGATGATTATTTGCAAATGGCACCCCTGCCCAGAATTTTGCTGGCAGGAGGTATAAGATCCCACTGGAAGCAGTGAACTTCACCTCCCACCAGGAAAGTCTGGGGCTAAGGGTTTAGTACAATAGGGTCATACAAAATATCCTGTGCCAACTATTTTAACTAGTATGAAAATAGTTCAATTTGAAGATGTATAAAACTTTACGTAGGAGTTTAGCTAAGAAATAATCTCTCATCATCTCCATTTTCTTTCTTTTATGGGGTGTTTTGGCAGAACCTCTTCTGACCATAAACAAGCAGGGCTAAAGGGGAGATCATTTTAGGGCCATTACCTGTGTTCTTTCTCTTGAGGAAAAATATGGAAAGAGTCCAGCATTCCTCATTCATAGTTCACTTTCCAGTGTGTAACAATCCATCCAAGGCTCATCTTTTCAAGTGCCCTCTGGATTTGTAGGGGAGTCTGCCAGGGGTTGTTCTGACATGATTCAAATTCCAAGTGCCCAAAAGAGTCCAGGGGAGTGAATTGTCACTGATGAGGGCTATCATTACACTCACAAGCATGTCTCAATCAGCAGGTTGAGAGAATATCTTTTTGGGTGTTGGTTCCCATGACCTTGTATGCTGGATAGGCTATGTTTGCTCTTGCGCATCTTCTCTCTACCTTGCTGTCTGCCCTGGGAGGCTGACAAGCATGGATGAATATCAGCAGGCTCCCTTGTCTTGTGCCTGGTGGATCCCTCCATCAAATCACAGACCCTGTCAGGCAGCTGCCACCTCTGCGAGGCTCTCTCTTACCTGTTCCAGGTAAGTACTTTCTTCTCTCACCTCATGAGGCTGGGGGTAGGCATTGTTCCCCACTGGTACTACCTCTGCTGTGCTGTGCTCTCCTCCTGGTTTCCATGTACCCTGCTTTCTCTTTACCAATAGTCCTTTTGTTAATCTCTCCTCAACTTATGCCAATTCAAGTATTCCATCTATTTTGTACCTTAGCTGCTACTCAAGTTAATGTTTGTTTCTTTCACAATTTACTCAACACATGCCACCTCAAGCAGCTGATACTATGTTAACACTCCACCTTCCCTACATTTGACAATTTTCCAGGAAGAAGAAATTATTTTATGCCCCTTTAATCTCACACAGCAACTAGCTTGGAGCCTGGTGCATGTAGGTACTCACTAAATGTTGGTACAATGATAGACAGAAGTGATAACTGACCATTTTGAGTCTTAAATTCTAAGGCCAATCAAGAATGGAACACCTCCAAAGAGATTAGAATACTTTTTGAGTGATTTAAAAATTCTCCAAACTTCAAAATTATTTACAGCAAGAAAACATACGTTAATTTTTTTTCAAGTCAAGTCAAACACTGTATATTTAAAAAGCTGGAATGATGATCTTTATCTTAACTACTTTTACATGATGTTATCAAAAGGGATTTTTATGTTGCTGGGTCTTAAGGTAAATCATTATAACAAAAGTGATTTTCAACAGTTAGGATAATAGCAGTTACTTTTGAGTTCCTAGCAGGTTTTTATTACTTTATAGGTCTTTACATGCACTTAATTTAATAATAGTGAAAACTTATTATAATTAGCCACACTTACAAAACATAAACAAAAGCTTAGAGGAAGTAGGTATGGCATCAAATGCATGTAGAAGATGATTTAATTCATCAAGCAATTAAGCTTGAGTTGCAATGTGGGTATAGGTACGGAAAGCAAGATTCTAATGGTTGGTCAAGAGGAAAGGGAACAGCCTCATCTGGGTTGGGAGATGGTGGAAAGTAAAGGAAAAGGGTAGGGATTTCTGAGTGGTGGAAACCTGTTTCCCACTTACATGCAGTGCCTGAAGTAGTGCTTGCTGTGAGAATCCTGTGGAGGCTGATACTGGTTTCCATTGCAGCATTAATCCTCTATAACATCTCTGCACAGCACTATGGCTTAACAGAAACTCTGTAGTCTTTGACAAACATCTCCCCATTTTCCTCACCCCCTGTTACGATTTGATAATACTGTATTGTGTACTTGAAATTTGCTAATAGAATAGATTTCATCATACATACATGCAATGGTAAAAAAAACACAGTTGCTTAAAACAGCAATCACTTATCCCTGTCTGGTGTGGCACAGTGGATTGAGTACTGGCCTGAGAGTGAAAGGGTTGCTGGTTTGACTCCCAGTCAGGGCACATGCCTGGGCTGTGGGCCAGATCCCCAGTTGGGGGCATGCAAGAGACAACCATACATTGATGTTTCTCTCCCTTTCTTTCTCCCTTCCTTCCCCTCTCTCTAAAAATAAATAAAATCTTTAAACAATAACAGTCACTTAGAGTTGATCACATACCAGCCGTTCTTCCAGGTTTTGACTGATCTGGTCTGTGCTCAGCTAGGTGGCTCTACTAACTGTAGGTGTGTGAGTTGGCTGGGGAGGCTGTGCTTCCATCTGTAGTTAATGATGCAGCTCTGCTCCACATGGCTCAACATATACTTAGGATGTGTGTGCTAGCTGGGGAATGTTCTCATGGCAATGTCAAAGGCAAAAGGGGACATGTGGAAACATACAAGGCTCCTTAAGGTGTAGGCTTGGAACTCCTCACATCATTTCCCCTTTATTCCATTGGCCAAAGCAAGTCAGGTTTCAACCTAAAGTCTAGAGTTGGGGAAATATACTCTGCCATTTCAGTGGTAGAAACTGAGAAGTTAAGTGACAAAGAATCAATCCTGGGAAGAGTGAAGCATTTGGGGAAATAACGCAGTCTACCACAGCTGAACAGTGATTTTGAGTTCCCCGATTTCAAATGACGTTGATGATATTTTGGTTTGCTTGTATGTTCTTTGTCCAATTTCTGTGGCATTAGTTTCCCATGGCCTTGAGAGCAAGTGGGAGGGTGTGTGTGGCCTACTGTGCAATTGGGAGATGGCATGCTGAAAGAGATGTCTCTGGGCCAAGACTGCCAGGCCACTACAACCTTCACATGAACACCACTATGCAAATTAGTAAAATCAATACCATGTAATTATTTTCAATCATTTTTTGACTTGAACTGTTTACCCCAGCTCTTCAGAGATCTAGTCACTTCAGATGTGGGGCACAGAGAAATATATTGGAAGAGGAAACCATAGGTGAATAAACTTGAAACTGGAAATAAATTGATTTAATATCAACTCCATTAGATTTGTGGTACAAAGAAACAGAAGCATTCCATGTTGCTTTGTCTTCACAAAGTTCCTCTGGTCTCTGCCCCCTGCCTTTCTCACTTGTTGCAAGTCCACATGGGAGCCTGTGCTCATAAATACCCATGGGGTATCTTCTCTCAGTGTACCTTGCTCTCTGTCCATAAGAATTATAGGTGCTGTAGGCTGCAGCAACTGACCTTTCTCACTATTTAGTATCTTTTTTTCCAGAAGTCTCCTGTTTTCATGCTCCCTTATGTATTGTTTGCTTATTACTGTTGTATACATAGTAATACATGTAAATAATCTGAACTAATATAAACATGTTTTCAAGAATAACAACAAATTTTGTTGGACCTGTGATTTTTTTTTTGCTCTCTTTGCCCCTACCCTCCTTTTTGAGGACTTAAATCTATTTCAGGTATAGTAATGCTTATTTGCAAAGTAACATGGGAATTTCTGGCATGCTTTGATGGGAACAGTTGGCCAAAATGTTTGGAATTTTGACTTTGTCTAAAAACTCAGGAGAAGGTTTGCTATGCCTCTTGTACAAAATGCTTGGTATCATTTTATAATCAGAGAAGAGGGTGTGTAAAACCTCTTGCTCATCTCAAGCCAATTATTTATGGCACTTTTCTAGCAGTGATAAAATAGAGCCAGGACATAAAATGTCATAAGGAGTGCTGGAAAGGAATTAAAAGTAACCCTTCACTTGTGCATGTTACCTATTCTCAGCAGCACTGAGTGATGTTGACCTTTGACAGGGATGTGTGTGTATGTGCTTGTGCGTGTTCATTACTCCAAATGGATTATATGTTCAACTTGCAAAAACTGATAACAAAATTATGACTGTCCATTAGGAATGATTTGAAATTCACGAAGCTATATCAAAAGACTCCCTAGCTCCAAATGAGCAGTAACTGAAATGAATTACATTATGGAACCTTCCCAACTGCAGCTTAAATCATTTAAGACTTGTTTGGTATGGCACCTGCTGCTCACTTATTTTTAGGAGAGAAAAATGTACATTCTTGAGCATAAGGGCCTGAAGGATTTTTATACTCAAGAAGAGCCTAAATGTGCCAAGATTTTGGGAGCTGAATTTTTAGAAGGGCAGCTGAATTTGCTGCTCTTCCTTGGGGTTTAAGATGCTGAGATCACAGTGAAAGAGCTCCTGGCATCGTGGCCCCTCCATGCCCCTCCTGCAGGAGCCTTAGTGGGAGGCCATTGTGAAGGCTGCTTCAAGCTTTTGATCACTTGAGCTTCAGACTTCACTACTGCCAGCAGAAGAACTGGCTTAAATAAAGAAGGAAAGAGACTGAATTCCAAATATTTGTTTAGTTTTCAAGGGAACTTCAATCTTCATGATCCTTCAGGGTGACTTTTACATTCCAGAAATGAGAATCCCTGACCTAATTACCTTCTAAGCTCACTGGAACTGTCATATCTTACACACCTAGTACTCTGCTGCCTTAACAAAAATAAGGATTAGCAGAGAGTGCTGAGCTGCATCTACATGTGAGAGGTTAAAGAGATAATTAGACCATGCATCTGTCATTTATGCCGCTGTGAGAGAGCTTGGTACACACCTGCGATGTCTAGTGAGGTCCTATGGTCACATGTGAATATCTAAATTTAAGTTAGTTAAAATTAAATATAATTAAATATTTAATTCCGCAGTCGTACTAGCCACGTTTCACTAGCTCCATGTGGCCACTGTATCAGACATCACAGATACAGAATATTTTTATCATTACAGGAAGTTCTTTTGGGCAGCAGTGGATAGATGTTCTTCCAAAAGAAAGAACTAACTCTTAGGACAATGAGATTTGGGCAAAGTATTTAAAGCTTCCTGAATTTAAAAACATTAATTAATTAAGAACCCATATAGCTGAATGATCTAATTTCTTCTACATTGATGTGTATGGATGTTTTGTGTGAAGTTTTTGGTGCTTTCCACTTACATATCGTTATCCTGTTACTCCTCATCTCTGACTTTCCACCCAGGTCTTTGCACAGTTTGCCCTGTGAGCTGTGTTTTCTCCCATCTCCTTGCTCACATCGATGGTTCCTGTACTTACGGAAGCCTGTTCTTCCCTTTTCTGGTTGCCATAAATCTGTCCTTCCTTGATGGCCTCATTACATTTTCATCCCCTTGTGAAGATTTCCCAGAACGCTATTGCACACATAATCGCTTCTTGTGATTGTATAGTTACTATATTTTCTTTTGGGGAGATATTTCGAGATGTAATACCCTCTTCCCCATCAAACTCTCCAGCTCCTAAAATTAAGCATCTATTGATAATTCTTGAGTTGGTCAATTTTTTACAATGATGGTTGTACAATGATGATTTTATAAATTTTTTGCCTCTATATTTTACAGTGAGTACTCTATTTATAAAAAAGAGTTTTCCCTTTTTGTTAATCTGTGTATTTGCTAGATGCTGCTGCCACCTCCGTCTCTACCTATCTCTCTCTCTCTCTCTCTCCTTATTGCATGGATTGATGGGTTCTATCTTCTTTAATAGGTTGTAATCTATTGTTGTCCTTCTTTATATCAATGGTCAAATTTTTGGATATGACTAGCAACAGCTCCTTCAGAAAAATTCCTATGTCCTTGTGACATACCCCCACTTTTTTTGAAAAGTATTATTTCTTACTTTCTGTCACAACAATATATTTCAGGTTTATCTTGAACTTTTTTTCTCCCAGCCTGGGAATCAGCCATATGTACGAAAAGCCAGCGTTCCTTTTAGTGGAGGATGGTATTTAGAAAACAAGTCTGAGTACAAACCTGCAATTTGGTCAGGGCTTTGTGGGAAAGTGTTTTTTTGGCTCATAGTGCAATCAGCCAGAGCATTGTGAGAGGTCCTCTCCCATAACAAGCCATGTCAGTTAATTTGTTCAAATCCACTTCTTTTGTTTTTTCTTAAATAATTTTCTTCATGTAGGTTTTGCATATTTCTTATTAAGTTTACTTTAAGAATTTTATTTTATCTATTATAAATAGGATTTTATTTCTCTTTGTATTTATTAGATTATTTGTGAATATGAAGGCTATTTATTTTTTCATGTTAATTTTAAAAGCCCCCCTACCAAAGGGGACTTTTCCAAATTAAAAATCTTCTGCACAGCTAAAGAAAACAACAAAATGAAAAGAGAACCAACCATATTGGAAAATATATTTGCCAATGATACCTGAGACAAGGATTTGTTCTCCAAAATATATACAAATCTCACAGAATTCCACACTAGGAAGACAAACAATTCAACTAAAAATGGGCAAAGGACCTGAACAGACACTTCTCTAAGGAGGACATACAGAAGGCCTAAAGACATATGAAAGGATGCTCAGCATCAGTAGCCATCAGAGAGATGCAAATTAAAACCATGAGATACCACTTCACACTTGTCCGAATGGCCATCATAAACCAATCAACAAACAAACAACCAGTGCTGGCGAAGTTATGGGGAAAAGGAACCCCTAGTATGCTGTTTGTGGGAAAGCAGACGGGTGTAGCACTGGAAAACAGTATGGAATTTCCTCAAAAAACTAAAAATGTAACTGCCTTTTGATCCAGTAATTCCACTGCTGGGAATATACCCTAAGATTACTGAAACACTAATTCAAAAGAACCTATGCACTCCAGTGTTCATAGCAGCATCATTTATAATAGCCAAGTGTTGGAAACCGCCTAAGTGCCCATCAGTAAATGAGTAGATTAAAAAACTATGGTTTTTTATGCTGCAAAATAGAACCAGAGGCATGGAAATAAAGAACAAAATGACTGAGAGGGGAGGGATTAGGGGGACAATGGGGAAAGAAGGGGAAGAGTCAAGGAATAAAGGGCAAGAGTCAAGTATAAATGACACACGGACAAAGACAACGGGGTGGGAGAGGATTGAATGGAGGAGGGTAAGGTGTGGGAGGGTAATGGGGGCAAAATGGGGACAACTGTAATTGAAAAATAATAAAAAAAAGAAAGAAAAATAAATAAAGCCTACCGGTTTGTTGAATATATTTAATTGTTTGAGTTAGTTTAATTGTTATTCTCTAAAGTTTTTCAGGTATACTATCATGTCATCTGCAAATGATTGTATAGTTTTATAGTTTTTACTTTATTTCCAGTTCATATGCCTTTAACTCTAGTTGTATTGGCTAATATCTCCAAGACAATTTTAACTGTGGTACAGATAGTTGTCACCTTGTTCTCAAGCCTTGTCCAGACATGTCTAATGTTTCTTCACTAAATGAGATCGTAGTTATAGGCCTGAAGTATACATATATATATTTTAATATGATAAGGAAGTATTATCTATTCTTACAATTTCAAGTATTTTATTACGGGTGCTCAGTTTTGTTAAATGCCTTTTCCACATCTTTGGAGATAAGTGTATACTTTTTAAAAATCCATTAATCAGATGACCTATTTTAATGATAAATTTCTTAATAATGCACAAACCTTGTAGTCTTGGTATAAATCCTGCTTGGTCATGGTTTGTTTTTGTAAGGTATTGTTGGAGTTTACTTGTAAATATTTCATTTAGAATTTTTTGCATCAATAGTCATGAATTATATTAGTCTGTAATTTTCTCTTTTTTGGTGCCATTTTATCAAGTTTAGGTATAAATATTATATTGCTTCCTAAAAGTAATTTGGAAGATTTTTTCTGTTTTCTGTTCTCCGACACAGTTTCTGTGGTATTGGCCTGCTTGGCCTCCTCTGAAGGCTCAGTGCAGGCGCCCTTGTGAGATGGCTCGGACTTGGGCTTTCCATCAGAGGGCTCCTTCGCAGCTTTGACTATTTCTTCTATGAAAGGTGGTCACTTAAAATTCCTAATTACTGGAGTAAGTTTTGGGTAATCAAATATTCATAGAAAACTATCCATTTCATCTAGCTTTCCATTTTTTTGTACAGGTGTACAAATTAACTTAGGATTTAAAGCATTTTTCCTTTATTAATGTTTATCCTTTGTCATTTCTCATTTTGTATCTTTTTATTTTCTCCTTTTTTCTTAATTAAATTAGCCACTAGTTTGTTTATTCTGTGATTTATTTTAAAGAACCAGAATTTTTATTTAATTATTTAATTTATCATTAATGTATTTTCTACACTATTAACTTCAGTTTTTGTATTTATTATTTTTTTCCTTGTCCTTTCTGGTTTACTTTGTTATCCTTTTTCTAGTTTTTTTTTTTTTGATGTGGAAATTTAATATCTTTTTATTTTAAAGCTTTATTGGTATAGATTTTCAAGCTATGAATTTTATTCTATAAGTTCTGATATATAGTTTATTATTATTATTCTTGTACATATTTTATAACTTCTGTTTGTATTTTCCCTTTCACTCAAAAATCATTTGATTAACGACTCTTTATTTTTTTCAGGCAGGAGGATGTTCTGGGTATTTGGTGTCTTTTTTTTTTTTTTAAGATTTTATTTTTAGAGAGAGAGGAAGGAAACCAGAAAGAGAGGGATAGAAACATCATGTCTGGTTGCCTCTCACATATCCCCCCACTGGGGACCAGGCCTGCAACCTTGGCATGTGCCCTAGACTGGGAATCGAACCAGCAACAATGATTTGCAGGCCCGTGCTCAATCCACTGAGCTATGCCAGCCAGAGCAGTATTTGGTGTCTTTTTAAATTTCTAGTCCTATTTCATTTTGATCAGATAATAGTTCCACAATATTTCTACTGTATAAAGTTATTCAAATTGTGTTGCACAATAATTAATATGTTATTAATTATTGTGAATGTTTCATGTGTGCTCGAGAATTTATATTTTATCAGGGTGAGTTGTTAGATACTCATAAGATCTATACTACCTACACATTAATTATATTCTTTAGGTCTTCTAAAACATTACATAAATGTTGTCATCTCAAACTGTCTCATAGTGAAAATGATGTTTTAATATCTATTATAATTGTGCTTTTGTCTACCTTTGCATATCCTATAGTTTTTGCCTTGAATTCTATTTGTCTGATATTAGGATTGCAATCCTGCCCTATCTTTGTTTCCATTAGCCATGTATATATTTTCCTATCCAATTATTTAAACCTTTTTGAATCACATTATTTTAACTGTGCCTATTGTATGATGCAGAGTTGAACTTGGCTTTTGAGCCAATTTTAAAATTATTTTGTTTTAATTGCCAGGGTAAACCTAATTATATTTATTGACATGACTGACACATTTGGTTTAAATACTGTCATATTGTCTTATATAACAACCTGTGTGTATCATTCTTCATTCTTTTAACAAATTTCTTTTAATGTTTAGAAAGGTTTGTATTATTGTTCTAATGGTTAACTTTGTATCTATACCTTTTATAGTAATCTTAGTCTTCTTTATTCTTACTTAACATTTTACTCTCTTATTTGCTGGTTTAAAAGATAAGCTTTGACTTCAACCTATTTTCTATATAATGACCAATGACCTGATTTTATTTTTTAAAAAGATTTTATTTATTTATTTTTAGACAGAAGAGGAGGGAGGGAAAAAGAGAGGGAGAGAAACATCAATGTGTGGTTGCCTCTAGCATACCCCCCACTGGGGACCTGACCCAAAACCCAAGCATGTGCCCTGACTGGGAATCAAACCAGTGACCCTTTCATTCGCAGGCCACTCAATCCACTAAACCACACCAGCCAGGGCCAATGACCTGATTTTGATTTTTTTTCCTTGCTCTCATACTGTTATTTTTTAATACTTTTTCAGAACACAGAATATTTATATAGTACTTTCCCATCCATGCTGCCACCTTTGTTTCAGTCTTAAATATTCAATTAAGTATATTAAACTCTCATTACCAGTCCTTCACTAAATTTTCCTAGTAACCTGTTGATTAGAAGGAGCTTATCCTATAGCTGATCTTTCCAGAAATGGTCCTAAGAAGAGCATTCCCTGAATTTTTGCACATTTAAAATTATCTTTCCATAGCTTTGCTGCTTGGAGAAGAGCTTAGCTGGATATAATTTTTTTGGTTCCTACTTTCTTTCCTTGAATTTCTTGCTATTAATGCTTGTCTTTCTTTGTATGTTCCTCTTGAAAACTTTGATGCCTGAATAGTTTTGTTACCACTATATTAATTATTTTTGCTTGTAAGTTCTGAGAAATGTGTCGTTGTCTTTATTTTTTTAATTTAACTATATTTTATTGATTATGCTGTTACAGTTGTCCCATTCCTCCCCTTCACTCCCTTCCACCCAGCATACCCCCTCTCACCCACATTCCACCCCTTTAGTTCATGTCCATGGGTCATACATAGAAGTTCTTTGGCTTCTACATTTCCTATACTATTCTTGCCCCCCCCCCCCCCATCTATTTTCCACCTACCATCTATGCTATTTATTCTCTGTACCTTTCCCCCTGTCTCCTCCTCCCACTCCCCTGTTGATAATCCTCCATGTGATCTCCATTTCTGTGGTTCTGTTCCTGTTCTAGTAGTTTGCTTAGTTTGCTTTTCTTTTTGTTTTAGGTGTGGTTGTTAATAATTGTGAGTTTGCTGTCATTTTACTGTACACGTTTTTTATCTTCTTTTTCTTAGATAAGTCCCTTTAACATTTCATATAATAAGGGCTTGTTGATGATGAACTCCTTCAACTTGGCCTTATCTGAGAAGCACTTTATCTGCCCATTCTAAATGAAAGCTTTGCTGGGTAGAGCAATCTTGGATGTAGGTCCTTGCCTTTCATGACTTGGAATACTTCTTTCCAGGCCCTTCCTGCTTACAAGGTCTCTTTTGAGAAATCAGGTGGCAGTCTGAGGGAAACTCCTTTGTAGGTAACTGTCTTCATATCTCTTGTTGCTTTAGGACTCTCTCCTTCATTTTAATCTTGGGTAATGTAATTATGATGTGCCTTGGTGTGTTCCTCCTTGGGTCCAACTTCTTTGGGACTCTCTGAGCTTCCTGGACTTCCTGGAAGTCTATTTCCTTTACCATATTGGGGAAGTTCTCCTTTATTATTTGTTCAAATAAGTTTTCCACTTGTTGCTCTTCCTCTTCTCCTTCTGGTACCCCTATAATTAGGATGTTGGAATGTTTATAGATGTCCTAGAGGTTCCTAAGCCTCTCCTCATTTTTTTGAATTCTTGTTTCTTCGTTTCTGATTGGATGTTTCTTTCTTCCTTCTGGTCCACTCCATTGATTTGAGTCCCAGTTTCCTTCCCAACACTGTTGGTTCCCTGTGCATTTTCCTTCATTTCACTTAGTGTAGCCTTTGTTTGTTCATCTAATTTGTGACCAAATTCAACCAATTCTGTGAGCATCCTGATTACCAGTGTTTTGAACTGTGCATCAGATAGGTTGGCTATCTCTTTGTCACTTAGTTGAATATTTTCTGGAGCTTTGATCTGTTCTTTCATTTGGGCCATTTTTTTTTTTTGTCTTGATGTGACTGTTACATAGTAAGGGGCAGAGCCTTAGGTGTTCACCAGGGAGGGGCAACTGAAGTTGGTGGGTTGTGATACTGTATGTGGGGTCGGGTCTGAGGGGGAACAATTGAGCTTGCTCCTCTCTCTGCTGGATTTTAGTCACTTCCCCTGCTTCCCACCAGCAAATTGGCCCTTCTGGTCCTGATTCCCAGGTGGGTGGGTTTGTGTTCATTCTAAGACCCTGTGGGTCTCTCCAATGAACTCTCCCGTGAGGCTGGGAATTTCTCCCGGCACCTCAACCCCCACAGGTGTTTTCAACTGGTGTTTTGAGGCTTCATTTCCCTGAACTGGGACCCTGGATTTCGAGGTCTGTTTCATTCCCCAGAGTTGCCTGGTTTATCTGTCTGCAAATTTGGGTCTATCTGTCTGCCAGGCACCCTATGACCCTTACCCCTCCACAGTCTGCTGCCTTGCTGGATCTGCCCACTGCTGCCTTGTGCTTCTGGGGTCTGCCATCCTCCGCTTTGCCATGACCCCTCTCTGCCTGGGCACCTGACTCTAGCCCTCCTACTGGTCTGGATGAATGTGTCTACTTTAACTCCTTGGTTGTTGGACTTTCATACAGTTCAATTTTCTGTCAGTACTGGTTGTTTTTTGTTTCTAAATTGTTGCTGTCCTTCTTTTAGTTGTGGGAGGAGGCACAGTGTGTCTACCTATGCCTCCATCTTGGCTGGAAAAAAAATTTCTTTGTCTTTAATATCTTCTACTTTGTTTGACTCCATGTCAGAATTGAGAATTCCAGACCAGTTTTCCTGGCCAGTCTGTGACATTGTGGTTGAGACTAGAGAAATTCACACGGACTACCAAGTCCTGTGGAGGAAAAGGGATGGTGTGGCTTCTCTCTCAAGGGGAGAGCAAGCCTCGGAGCACCTTGGCCACCCTCTTAAAAGGAGAGCACCCTAACCCTTGCCTCCACAGGCTTTTATTGGGTTCAATTTGCACAGGAATAAAGCTTATCAGTCATTGTCAGGCAAAAATGATTAAACAATAGATAACATTCAAAGAACTCTGAGGGGTTAGTCAGAATCAGGGTCAGATAGTTAAAGGGCCATAAAACTTTGGGGAGCAAGCTCACTTCCTGCTTGGTCCCTTATTATTTAAATTGAGGGTATTAGCAAAGTAGGTTTCATAGGATTCTATGCATTCTTTCTTAGGCCCAAAAGTCTTAGGGAACCTGCCCTTTCCAGCACAGGGCTGCACCCACCTCCAGCACTGTTTCAGGCTTAAGGCATTGTTTCAGGCTTAAGTCGGGCAGGGGAAGTAAGGCAGCCAAGAGATTAAGAGACTTCTTGCAGGCAGAATGAGGACTCAGGCTATATCAAAGCTGAGGGGCGAGAGTCCATCACCCCCTTTTGCTATAGCCCCTCCAGGTCCTTCCCTGGGGGCCCCTGTGAGCATGCTTGTCTTAGGTCATCTCGCTCTTGAGGAATCTTACCCATCATTGGCTAACTGATCAAGCATTGGGGGTCAGGCAGGGTGAAATAAAAGGAGCAGAGGTAGCACCCCTGCCAGGGAGATAAGCTTTGTCTCCTTAGTGGCTTTTGGTCTGAAGGTAGCTTACTCAGCCTTAGCCATGTGGGAGGGAGGGGGTGGTTACAGCTCCTGAAACCAGGCAGGGTAGTTCCTGACAGACATGGACAACAGTGTGGTGATTGCTAGGGGTAGGGCAGTATAAGGGGACTTAATGGTATGAAAAAAAGTACAGTAAAGATTAAGTTAAAAAGAAGAAAGATAGAGACATTTATTGAAGAAGATACAAGATACAAGAAACACTGTACACAGGACAATGACACCTCAGTCCCCTTCAAAGTAGACACCTTGGGACCTCACACAGTTCTCCCAGTTGCCATCATCTGCCCTGCTATATTTCCCTGAATCTCATCAACAGTTTAAAATCTCTTTCCTTTCAAAGGTGATTTTAGTTTTGGGAAGAGCCAGAAGTCACAGGACACCAAATCTGGGCTGTAGAAGGATTCAGTCACCTGGGAGATTTGATGTTTTGCCAAAAACTCTGCACAAAATGTGTGCACTAGCAGGTACGTTGTAGTGATAAAGCTTCCAACCATTAGTTACCCATAGATGTAACCTTTTGAATCATCCAAGTAGTTTCCATGGAAGAATGTTCAAGCTTAATGAAAAATTTGATGCAGATTCATTGGCCTACTTGCTCAATCATTTTGAAGGCAGTGTCCACACAGGACACATGCTTACTCAGTGGCATCTACTGCCCCCACTGTGTATATGCATATACAGTACATATATTTTTTTAGTCCCTCTAATTAAACCTAAGTTGGATTTTCTTTGCCTTCTCAACTATTTTTCTCTGGCTGTTTTAAATTATTTTTCTCATTTTAATTACTTTAGCTGTTTTCTTGCCTTTATTCACTGTCCCTTATAATAATTTAATTCTGTTCTTCCTTAAATACTTTGTAGTTTTCCAAGATTTTTTTAAAACATGTCTTTCTGAACTTCATTATATTTTTTGTATTATTTTCACTTTTGTCTTTAATATTTGAATTTTTGATTTGGGGTATTTTAATATCTCCAAGTGATTATTTGAGGAAATTTAATTATGTTTAGAGGCTTGGTTTACAGTTTTTATCCCATGTTTATTTTTTGGGAGGGAGGTTATTATCAGCTGAAATGTTTTAAGTGTAATTTTTTTTTTTAATTTTTACTGTGGCTTTACATAGAGTTAGCGTGAAGTCTTTCTGTGTTTTTACTTTTGCTCTTTTTTTTTTAATTCCAAGATTTTTTAGAGACAGAGATCATCATTGAAGAATAAAACCCTCTTGTGCCAGAATAATGAAATTCAGTTTATTTATTGGGTAATCTTTTTGTCGAAGGTGTTGGGGGAGGGATTGGCCCAATGTTTCTCTCTTTCTCTTTATCTCTCTCTCTCTCCCTCTCTCTCTGTTTTTCACTTTTTCTGCTGCAGGATTCTAAATTTTTTCCTTCTTATTTCTTTCTGTTGCTTTAATGCCACATTGTTGGATTGGTACTGTTTCTCCTCCATTTATCATTTTCTTCCCCCAAAATGCACTGTAGAGTTATTAGTGGGAACTCTGGTTTCACTCACTTTCAAGCCTCCTTTCTAAAGGCAATACTGTACACTAGACACTAGTAAGACCCCAATCTCCGTTTGGTATTTTAGCACTCAGTATATGCACTTTATCTTCCTAGGAGTTATATTTATCTGTGTTTTATATAAGTTTATATACACCCTTTTCTTTTCCCTGGGGACTCCTAGGGCAAGTACCCATTCACCACACCCACAATCTTGTAATGGCCTTGAGATCCTGTTTGAAATTTGATGCTTATTTTTTCTACTTTAGGTAATTTGGAATTTTTGCTATTGTCTCTCTCCTAGTGAGAGCTCTTTTGAAATTTGATGCTTATTTTTTCTACTTCAGGTAATTTAAAATTTTTGCTATTATCTCTCTCCTAGTAATCCTAAAGATGTGGTTCATACCTGATTTTATTTGAGATCCTTGTTGAGTTTAAGACCTTCTGGGAAGATGTGAGGAATTGGTCTTTATGCTAGGGCTGGCCAGATCTCTCCCCAAACTTGTTTTTCTCTTTACCCTTGATGATCTATATTGTACTATAATAAATCAAAATGTGGATTTATTTTATTTATACTTCTGGGCACTTGAAGTGCACTTTAAATCTGAGAACCTAAATGTTCTTCAATTTGAAAAATTGTCAGCTGTTCTCTCTCTCAATATATATTTACCAATTCTTTTGGTCTTTTTTTTCTGGAATTCCTAGATACATGGCAGAGCTTCCCAAATTCTCCTCCATGTTTTAAAATTCATTTTTTCATATTTTATTTTCTGTTTCTTTGAACTGTGCCTAAGTAAATGTCTCAGTTGTTTTCTATCTCTCTAATTTTCTTTGTGCCAATATGGAATTTATTTCACCTGTTGACTTTTTTATATTTTAGTGATTATAATGTTTAGTTCTAAGATTTCTGATTTTTAATATTCATTTGTACTTTTAAAATTTCTAAAATTTTTAACTATTTTTATTCCTTCACTTTTTGAGCAGCTTAAGTATTTTTATTATATTTTTATTAAAATGTTTTTTTTAAATAATTTTTCTGGAGTCATTTCATGTTTGTATAGTTGATCTTTTAGGGTAGAGGGAACCATCCTCTTTAGCACTATCTGACTATATATTGTTGAATTCTGGTTTTTTTTTTTTGAGGTTCACTTGGGGCTTGGCATTATTTGGATTTTGCTTTGTTAATCTATTTCTATGTCATCACTCTTTTTTAATGTAGTATTTTCCAAAAATTTAATTATAGTTGGTATACAGTCTTATATTGGTTATATTATATTAGTATACAATTTAGTGATTTGACTTTTTTATACCTTACAATGTGATAACCCCACTAATTCTAGTAGTTATCTGTCACCATCTAAACTTATCACCATATTATTGACTATATATTTATATTTAATCTTTATTATATTTTTCCCATTACCATTTAGTCCTCTTATACCCCTCACTCCCCAGCAGTCATCACACTGTTGTCCATGCCCATGAGTCCTTTTTCCTTTTTACTCAATCCCTCCACCCCTTAGTCTCCCCTCACCACTGGCTGTCATCTGCTCTTCATCTATGAGTCTGTCTCTGTTTTGCTTCTTAGTTCGGTTTGTTCATTAGGTTCCACATATGAGTGAAATCATATGGTGTTATCTTCCTCTGCCTGACTTATTTCACTTCGCATAATACTTTCTAGATCCATCCATGTTATGGAAAATGGTAAGATTTCATTTTTTATTGCTATGTAATATTCAATTGTATTATATCACATCCTCTTTATTCATTCATTTATCGATAGACACCTAGGTTGATTCTATATCTTGGCTATTACAAATAGTGCTACAGTGAACATAGAGGTGATAATATCTTTTCAAATTAGTGTTTATGTTTACTATGGATAAATATCCAGAAGTGGAATTGCTGAATTGTATGGTATATTTGCTTTTAATTTTTTGAGGAATCTGTTTTCCATAAGGGTTGCACCAGTCTGCATTCCCACCAGCTTTGCACAAGGGTTCCCTATCCTCCACACCCCCACCAACACATGTTATTTGTTGACTTTTTCATGATAGCCATTTTGACTGGTGTGTGGTGGCATCTCCTTGTGTTTCTGTTTTGCATTTCCCTGATGATTAGTGATGTTGAGAATCTTTTTCACATGACAGAAATCTGTTGCATTCCCATACAAAAATAACAACCAGAGAGAAGGAGACATGAAGAAATTAATCCCACTCATGATTGAATCAAAAAGAATAAAATACCTAGGAATAAACTTACCAAGGAAGTGAAAACCTATACTCTGAGTAAATTGAACATTGAAGAAAGAAACTGAAGAGGAGACAAACAAGTAGGAGGATATACTATGCTTATAGATTAGAAAGATTAGCATTGTTAAAATGACCATATTACCCAAAGCAATTTACAGATGCAATGCAATTTATGTCAAAATACCAATGTCATTCTTCTCAGAACTAGATTTATTCTAAAATTAATGTGGAACTACAAAATACCCTGAATAATAAAAGCAATCTTGAGAAAGATGAACAAAGTTGGAGGTATTATGCTGCCTGATTTCAAAATATACTACAAGGCTATAGTAATCAAAATAGTATGGTAATGCACAACACAAACACATAGATCATGGGAGCAGAATAGAGTTCAGAAACAAACCCTTGCTTATATGGTGAATTAATCTATGTAAACAGAGGTAAAAATATACATTGTAGTAATGACAGTCTCTTCAACAAGGGGTGTTGGGAAAACTGGACAGATACATGTAGAAAAATGAAACTGAACCAGTCTCTCATACCACATACAAAAATAAACTCAAACAGGTTAAAGACTTAAATACAAGGGCTGAAACTATAAAAATCTTAGAAGAAAACATGGGAAATAAATTATTTGACATCAGTCTGAGTAATATCTTTTTGGATACACCCCCTGGAGCAAGAGAAACAAAACCAAAAATAAACAAATGGGACTATACCAAACTAAAGAGATTCTGTGCATAGCAAAGGAAACCTCTAACAAAACAAAAAGGAAATGTACTTAATGGGAGCATATATTTGCAAGTTATATATCTGATGAGAGGTTGATATCCAAGATGCATAAGAACTCATACAACTCAATGTCAGTAACAGCAACAACAAAAATTCAATAGAAAAATAGGCAGAAGAGATGAAAAGACATTTCTCCAAAGAAATCATACAGATGACCAAGAAAGATGTTCAACACATATACAGTATTTTGGTGTTAGCCTCTATTCAGCCTCTTATACCCAGGTGAAAACCAGTACTTATAGTAATGGTCTAGAGTCCCCAGCCCATAGCACTGTTGGAGATAATGCAGATCCTGGCACTGAGCTAGCAGGCAACTTGGTTCAGTTTCTGGTATAGAAGCAGCCTTTATCTTTTAGCCTCTGTGAACTCACAGGTTCCTACAGTACACAGAATGAGGCTATGGTGAGCTGGTATTTTGTCAGCTTCTTCTCAGGGAGCCCCATTCATCTCCTAATTTCATGGAGTCTGGCTCCAGTCCCACACAGTGTGTTGGTTACATTTTTCCCTTAGTACCTCAGTATCTGTTTCTGCATCTCAAGCCTAGCAGTCCCATGCTCACCACTTTACATTTTCCTCCTATTGTCTGGCCATGTAAACAAATGTTTTGTTTCTTTTACACTGATAACAAATTTATCTAAGATTGCTAGATGTTTAGAGCAGAAGATGTGTGTCAAACCATGACTGCTGCATTTCCTTCAACACATAGATCTTTACTTGGTATATTAGCATCTAGGAGAAAAAAATAGATTATATATTTAAATTAGCTATTTTGAGAACATTTTAATAAAGGCATTACTTATATGGGTATAATTAGAGTATGGGAAACATCAAGGAATAGCAAGGTACAAGAAACCACAAAGGCTAGTGCAGTACCTCGGGACAAGTAACAGAGAGGAGCAGTTACCACCTCTAAGTCAGAAAGGGCAGGGAGCACAAGAGAGTATCTGAACCTAGAGACTGAGAGCTGGGTGGAAAGGCTGCCTGGTAGGATCTGGGGCCTTCAATTGAAGGGCATAGCCAGCTAAGGTGAACCTACTTGCAATAGGCTAAGGGAATGAATATACTGAATGAATTCTCTCCCTTCAATTTCTTGTCTATGCTCCCTTTAGTCAACCCAACAGGAAACCGGAGGACACAAGAGCCTGTTGTTGATGCAGTTCATATATTTAGCTTTGCCAAATAAGAGCAGGATGGACTGGATTTAGGGGAGTGTGGTTGATAAAGTTTTCCAGAAATGACTACAATAATATTTTCTGTCTCATGTTCTTCCATATTGTTGTCATGACACCATCAAGAGCTGGAGCTTGGCCATGTCTCCTTAGGTGAGCCTTCATGACTCTCTGGACTCATAGGATAAGGTGGAAATGAGGCTTTGTGACTTGAGGTGGAGTCATAAAAAATAATACAATGTCCACCTGGCCCTCTCTCTGTTGATGCTCACTCTTGGAAGCCAGTCTCCTTGCTTCAAGGAAGCCAGGGCATGTGGAAAACCCATGGAAGAGGAATTAAAGTCTGTGGCCCTCAACCCTGGTTGAGCTCCCAGTTGACTAATGGTACCACTTGTTAGCCTTTGTCATTGAGCCATCTTGGTGGACAGTCCTTTAGCCCTTGGTTGAACCACATGGAGCAGAGATAAGTGTTTCCTGTTAAATTCTGTTCATATTGCATATTTGTGATCATAATAAATAACTATTGTTTTAAGTCACTAAGTTTTAGGATAGTTTGTTACCCAGAACAAGAGGCAAGTGGGAAACCTTCAGAATACCTGGCTAATGTGAATTTATACTTCATGTTTTAGCTCAAACCTCATATCCTAAGAGATTGTGCTCTGACTCAAGTCTTTGTGTCTCAGGTGCTTCCCTTCTTCTCCCATAGCATTTACCTAATCTATCAGGGCATTCAACCTATTGCATTTTAATTACCACTTTGTTTCTCCTTTGCCCCATGCTGGAATACATGTTCCATCAGAGCAAGATCCTATGGCTTGATTCTCAATTTATCCTCCAGCCTAGTACAAAGTCTGAAACACAGTACAAGTTTAACATATACTGGTTAACTCAGTGAATGTGGATTTGAACCTTTTTACCCCCTAGTTTTAACTTTCTAAGAACTTTTATGGGTTGTCATTCATAGCCCTGGGTTGCAGATTAAAAAGTAGTTGTGAGCAACACCACAGCAGGAGGCAGCAGTTTGAGCAGTTTCCCATGATAATATACCAGCCTTCAGAGTGCCCCGTGTGACACCAGGAGCATTTTTGCAGAGTACCAATAAAAGATATTTTGATATCATTAAAAATGATTTCTCATATGCATTCTTAGGAGGAAAGAGAAATGGGGGAAAGGAATAAGGAGATTTTAAAAGTATTCCTTTTGAGGAAAGAAATAAAGAAATAAGAAAGGAAGAAACAAAGGAAGGAAGCGAGGAAGGAAGGAAGCAAGGAAGGAAGGAAGGAAAGAAGGAAGGAAGAAAGGATAGAAGAATTGAATGGAAAGAAAGGTGGTGTAGTCCTACATATAAGAGAGACAGTATTGAAAAGATGAAAGATCATGGATTTTAGAGTCAGAACTGAATTCAAATCCTGCCTCAGCTATTTAAAAGCTGTTGGGCAAGTCAACCTCAGTGTCATCCTTTGAGATGAACATGGTAACACTTATTTTACAGAATTGTAGAGGGTTGAGATACCCTATATAAAGGACTAACACAATGCATGACATATGGAGGTTAATTAACAAATGGGTACTACGTTATCCATATCACCACAATCATCATTGCCACAGTTGTGGAACTGACCAAATGAATGTCTGACCATTGGGAGTCTAGCTCTTATTGGATGGGCTATGGCTGATGCCTAATATTCATTTTTTTTGCCTCTGGTATAAAATATAAGATAGCTGAACTCTATGTCATTTCATAGCCATGTTACTTGCTGGTATATAAGCAAATTATACCTCTTGCACATAACAAAATGGCAAGGGACCCATAAAGTGAGAGAGATGAGTGACAATATAGAAATAGTAGGGGTGGTGGGATGGAGCCCTTCATCACTGATTTGGTCCTGAGGATCTGGGTTAGAAGGGGTCAGAAGAAAGAGGGGGATGACCCATGGCTTCTTTGCCATCAGACTATGATTCTTTCAGGTATTTTGAGCAGAAAGCATATTATTGAATAACCAGAAGACACCATATAACACAATCTCAAAGGGCAAGTCTGCAGCCCAGAGAATACCTCCAGGAATTATTTCAACACTTTTACATAGATTTATTTATTGGTTGAATAGGAAAAAGATATGATTTTGATTTCTAAGTTGAAATCCTGACTTACCACTTATTTCCAAAGGGGTCTTAGACAAGCTTTAATTTTCTACAGCCCAAGTTATCTCATTGGCAAAAAGGGGATAAGAATAATACTTATATAGTATGATTGCTATGACAGGTAGTGAGAAAAAATATATAAAGTACCTATTGTAAAGACAGTTGCACCCTAGATGCTTAACACATATTTTGCTAGAATAATTACGAGTAGACCAAGGAAAAACAAGAAGTGTGATGGGCTAAGGCAGAATGTTTGGGAGGGGAGAGTAGAAGAGGTTTGGGGTAGGCTGGGGATAGATTTTCAAAGGCTGTGGAGGTTCTGAAAAGTTTGGGTGTTATTTAGTGGATTTTAGATCTACCTGGATCAGATTAGATCTGTATTATAAAAGAAGTTTATAATTTAGAGAAAAAATCTGATGTGCAGGTACAGGATAGGGAAAGAGATGGCTGTTATTTGAGAGATGACTGATTTGATTGGACAGTGGAATTAGGTATGTAGAGGCAGCAAAGTATATAGTTCAGGAACAAAAATGCTGGAACCAAGCTACCTGAGTTTAAATCATGGCTCTGCCATTTATGAACGTAGTGATGTTGCTTAAACATCTCAACATCTCAGTTTCCTTATCTCTAAAATGGGAGTAGTTTTGGTAGTTATAGTGCCTTCCTGACAGGTTTTGTAAAACTTAAGGCAGTGCCTGGCACATGATAAGCATTTTTTTAGACAAAATTATTGTTAATAAGTTAGTTTCACTTGACCACAGAAGACTGGGAACACAGGAGGAATGAAAGACAGATCTGAGGTCCCATCAGGGAAACTGAGTGCATGATGGTGCCACCAACTGTCAGAGAAATACTGGAAAAAGAACAGGGTTGGAGGGTTTCACAATAAGTCTGAAACCTGGGAGAAGATCAGGGATGGAGATTTGGAAAGTGCAGGCTGAGAAGTAATGAGAGATGAGTTCACCCAACAAAACTAAGTAGTCAGAAAAGAAGAGCACCGTAGAAACATGGGGAACATTTATGTCCTCAGGTGGCTGGAGGACCATGACTTGAATGAGAAGAGAGCTAAAGACAAGAAGACAGCCAAGAGATATTGGGGGAGTCGAAGCCAAAATTACAGAGAATTACATGTCTGATAAAGTGGTCAGGAGGGTTAAAGGCCAAATAACTCCAGGAATTTATTATTACACAATTTACCTCCCAATGGGCCATGTCTCCAATGTTTCTGGTAATGAGATCTGCCTTTTTACCCCATGAATTTTCAGCTGCTTTTGATTTTCAGTCATGTAATGAGTCCCAGACCCACGTACATATGACCTGTGCAGCAAGGAGGAGAGCCTCCCACCAACACCAGCACACGTGCACACAGATACATGCTGCAAAGTCAAACCTGGGAAATAAATTAATTTAGCTAGAGAGAACTTTTTGGCCTTACATAGAACATTAAAATGTTTTCTATAAGTTTAGGGAAATGGTGCTAATCAGTTTGCTTGCCCCGCTTTCCAGATCTCACTGCTCCCCACCAAACCGCAGTGCCTCTGGAATGGTCTGGGTTTTGTACTTTGCCCACACAGTTTGTATAAGTCATACTGAGATGTTCACTTGATTAACTCAGCTTGCAGGATTAACACATTCTTAAAGCCTGAGGGACTGTATTGTAGAGGTGTCTCTCACTCTTCCTGGTCTCACTAACAATGGGATGGGTGGAATCTTGGGCACACCTTGGGGAAGGGCCAGCTCATAGCCATTGAATCCAACTCTCTGCTTAGGAGCAGAACTATCTCAAATGCCCAATAAAAAACCCTTTAGGTTTTCAGAAAATGAGCACTGTTTGATTCCATTAAAAAAAAAAAAAAGAACAACCTGCTTTGAGCACCAACTATGGGCACATTCCTGAACAAGTAGCTGAGGATGCTGCAGATGGTACCCTGGTCTTCCAACTCACATTCAGTAGGGGGAAGAGAAAACCAATAATAAGCAGCATTGGTGGGAGAAGTGCTTTGGGGGATGGAGGAGGTAGAACAAGTGCAAGGTAATTGTCTCTATTTTCAGAATGCAAATAATATGAAAAGATTAAAAACAGAGAAATGATATGCTATTGCCCCATGGCATATGTCAGGGTTGCCTTTTTGGAAAAAAAAGACAGTAGAAATTGGAATATGTGAAGAGAAATAATTTAGGCAAGAAGACTTTTTATCAGAGCAATTAGGAGATGTGAATTAGATCATTAGTTAATTCACTCAGCACGTATTTGTTACATGAGCATGATACAGAAGGAACTCTGTTAGGTGCTGGGGATGCCAACTAATCAGCAGCACTTTGGAGGGCTCTAGTATTGCGAAATGAACAACATGGGGTGGGGGTGTCGGTGCAGCAAAGGGTTCTGTGAAAAAAAAAAGGTTAATCTGTGTTCATCCAATTCTGTGTTCACAGTCATACTGGACTTTGCTGAACCTTGACTGAGTGATTGTTTTACTGATACATCAAGTATTTTTTTCCTCTCACTTCTGTCACGGTGATGAAAACCAAAAGGGTGGGAATGAATTGTCCATCCCACAAACCATTTGTAGAGATGTTTAGTAAATGGATAGAAAAGTACACAGTAGTTAAATGTTAATTAATTCCAATTTTGAGCAGCATATTCATTTTATGCTATTTATGAGGGTTATCTTGTAAACAGATTCCTATTACTTTGGTTCAACCGTTGAATTTTCCCAAGTCACTTATCCTAAATGTTCATTAATTTCAACCAGCTCTAGAGACTAAATTCTTACTGAACATTACCACAAAATGCAGCTCAAGGGCAAGGACCGTGCCTGCTTCATGTTCTAAAAAATGCCCGCTAAAGACAGAGAAGTGTTGAGGGAGCGCAGAAGACAGGGTTTGATGAAAATGATGATGATGATGATGATGATGATGATGATGATATGATGATGATAATGGGCGGGTAATGGAGACAGCAATGATGGTGATGACTATGTTGGCTCTATTCCATGTTTTAATGCCACATGAAGACAAGACCTGTAGTGTAACTTTTCTTTTCAGGTGTTTTAAAAGCATTTAGACTTTTTAAAAACAGGGGCACAAAGGAAGATGCTTGCAGGAGTTTGTTACACATCATTCTAGCTTAGAAAGGTAACTGAGAAGTAAATGAACCAAATGGACTTAGCCATCTGTCAGGAAAATCAAGTAAATCCTCAGCCAGTGTGGGGGAAGGATTTGAAGGCAACCTGGCCTAAGTACAAATCTGAGGTCAGTGTTCTGAGTTCAAGTGGTCAGTAAATGCTGTCTCCCTTTCTTATGTATGAATGGGATTACAATTACCTGCCTCTTAGGGCTGTTGTGAAGATTCAATTGGGTAATGTTGTAAAGCTTCCACACGCTTTGTAATGCATAGATTGCAAAAGAGTATTTTCATCCTCCTCATTTTCCTTGTGACCACCAGTTTCCTCACCTATAAAAATGGGCTAGTAATATGTACATCAAATGCAATAATGCATGTGAGGGCACTCTGTAAAGCAGAATATATTATAAACTTTCAAGGGTTAATTATATTCTGGTGGAATTCAGGCTGTGAGAGGTAAACAGGTCCTTTGGAAAGCCCTTACAAATCTCTGGGATTTTTTAAAGTTTCTGTGACTTTGAATCCAAAATCAATGTCAACATTATCCTCCAGTGTGGAACTAAAGCCATCCCTTTGAACAGTGGGATCCTGGGGAGGTTGGAAGGTAGAAACAGGGTGGGAAAGCAGAACTGCACCTTTGAGACTGAGCTCTGTCTTCCTGGCTGTGGAGGAAATGCTGAGTCCATCTGTAACCAGTTGGGGAAAGAAAGCAAGAGATGGGGGCACTACAGAGGAGCTGCCAAGAATTCATGAGGCTTTGCAAAGTTCATCTGTTCAATGTTGTCAGAAATGGCAGAGAGCTGAGCCTCAGCTATAGAGAGGGCACTCACTGGGGGGTTGTCACTGCCAGGCCCATGTGATGCCCTTTGAGGATGGTTCTGAATTGATTACTTCCCTTAATGGTCCAACAGAGTCAACTGCTCAATGTCCTAAGCTCTAACAATCTCCCACCCACTCTGACCATTTCTCCCTTGGAGAGAGCTGCATCTCAAAGTTCCCTGTGCAACCGACAGAGGGAGGGGAGAGAGGCAAGGTTCCTCCACGTAGCAACAGTACTATCTGTCTGCACTTTGGCTCCCCACCAGCCCTATCAGCATGCAAATAACTCCCTTTGTTCCTGCCAAATTTCTTTATTGAAAAATCGAAACATCTTGTCTTTATTTTAAATTTTAAACAGGCAAATTAATTTTATTAGTTAAACCACTCTGGGGGAAGAAAGAGCTTTTACCTTAGATCCCATGATATCATCTCATCTCTCACCTTTTAAAAGCCCCATGTTTGGAATTGAGCCTCTTGGCAGCCTCTGCATTGGGTGGCAGCAGCTTTAAAGAGAGAGAGAGAAAGAGAGAGGGGTGGGGAGTTGGGGTGGAGGGAAGCCATAGAGTGAACTGACGTTTGGAAGTGTAGTGACATGGCTACAAAGAATGGACAGGAGAGCCTGAGCCAGAACAGCTGCTCCAGCCTGAAGAGGCTGAGCTCCGGAGGCAGCCAGCTCCCAACACATCACATGCTATAACAGATGCAATTGTGGTGAAAGCATTAGTGGTTATTAAAATGGGGATAAGGTTTGAAATTGTGTTGGGGGCCAGGATGCTAAGGAATGGCTGTTCTTCTTTTCCATTGAAGTACCAGAGAGATTGACAACATCTAATCTAGGAAGGAATTAGTGAGTTTCTTGCATTGACTCTGCAAATAATCTGTTCTACCATTATTATTGTGGAGCTTTTCATTCTTGTAAAGTTCAATCAGTATGCTTCTCTTCCCCAAATCCACCACCATCATGGTTGAGGCTACTGGTTTTCATTGCTGGACTCCTACAATCCTTTGATTTGTCCTGCTGACTCGGGTTGAGTTTCCTAGGGAATAAATTTTGAGATGGGGATTTGCATTCAGGAGGGTTATTGAGGAGCACTCTGGGGGTCATCCCTGTGAGGGGTGAGGGTAGCAGGATAGGACAGAGGAAGTTCCTCTGTGATGTGGTTGCAGCATGGTGTCAGTTGATGTCTTAGGGAGCTCTAGAGATAGCCCTTCAGAGCCATGAGAAATGGAAGCCTTTGTAGCAGCATTGATCAGACATGTGATTGTAGCTATTCATGGGGAGGAACATAGTCTCCTATGGCAGCCCTTCAGTCAAGAGCTACCCCCAGAAAGGGTCTTACCTGTGAGTTTATCAACAGCCAACACTCCTGTAGCTGGGGGAATGGGCCTCATTCTGAAGGGGGTACCAGCAAAGTACGCAACGGCATCCACTACATTGATCTTTATCTACTCCTGTGCCCCATTCTCTGTCCTCTATTTTCTACTCCAAACTATCTTTGCAAAATGCAACTGGATATGCCTTCACTCTGATTATAAATTTACTAATAATGCCTTATTGCATCAAGGCAAAGTTCCAGATCCTTATAGGGCCTACAAAGACCTGCATCAGCAGGGCTCTGCTTAGATTTCCAGCCTTGTCCATCTCTCACAGTCTCTCCACGCTTCAGGCACAACACTGTGCACCTTGTTCTTATTCTCAGCAATATTCTCCTCCTCTCTGCCTTGATGGTGCACTTTGCTTCTAATTAGCTGTCCATCATTCCATGCACTTCCTAGTTTTAGGAACTCCCATTGTGTGGGTCAGCTTGTACATCTGGGTGTTCCCCACCCAGACTTTGAATCTGTAGTTGGTGACAGACAGACAAAAAGACAACGGGGTCCAATTACTGGCCTCAGTGGCAACATCATTGAGCAGGAGTAGCTGCAGGTCCAGAAGAGTCTCTGATGCCAATTTCCCTTGATTCCTCATCTTTTCTGAGCTTATTCCTTCAGGGTTTCCATCAGTTTGGTGAGTTACCTGACATCCTTCTTATACACTCCTATTCCGATATCCTTTTGCTTCATTACTCATACTTTTGACATCCTCTCATGAGTTACTTCCTGAGGGAAGCTTCAATGGTATCCCTACCCAGTGCAGGTCAATTTCCCTTGATAGCACAAGTTCTCTTCATTCAGAACAGTTACATATCTGTTATCAAACATTCATGAGAGTGACTACTTGATTAATATCTGTCTTTCTGATTAGAATTTGAACTTTCTGAGAACAAGTCTATGTCTATTTTTGTTCACAATTTTTTTTGCAGCTCTAGCACAGGGTTTAAAGCTCAACATGGAAGCCCAACAATTTGAGAAATCTCAACATTTGAAAAAATAAATGGCTAATGAAAGCCAGTGTCTGGGATTGGATATCTATAACAGTTTAAAAAGTGAGATAGATAGGAACATTGAGGGAGAAAGGCACAGAGTATTCTGAAGGACTGAGAAAACACAACGATTTCTGTTATACCTGTTCTTTTCGCATTTGCCAATAATGTCCCCAGTTTTTTTCTTCTCTCTCTCCCTTAATAAGTTGTCTTAATGGCATAATTGATCAGCTCTCTTACATTCTAATCCTTACCATACTTCAGGAGGGCTGAAAATTCCAGCTTCATATATTTTTTTTGATCTGGGTTATTCCATTGTTTAGATACAAGTTTGCTTTCCTTTCCTTCTAACCTTAATTGAACCTTTTCAAGAATTAACTGATGAAATCAATAGGCATGCTGTGTGTGGAGCCAGATTCCTTTACAGAGTCTTTATTAGGTTGCTCCAGAGAATTATGGTGGCAAAGATATCCTTTCAGACTAGAGAGCATCAGATGAAGAGAGGCTCCCAATTGTTCCCTTTTTGGGTCTCTACCAAGCCTCACATTGCCAGCTTGTGTGCCCAAATTAATGTCCTTTCTTTTTGAGCCTTGCCAGGAAGTTTGGTTTGGGGCTGGCCTTGGGAACTCAGGGGGCAGAAATGGATGAATGCCCTGCTGATAGCTGTCCAGGACCACACAGCTACCAGCATATTTGTGGGGAGGACGAAGGGGGTTGAGTTTCACAATCTGGAGGCCCCTTCAGACAGCATGGCCTGGCTTTAGCCCACATCAGAGCACATGAGATTCTAATGCATTTTCTCTGTAAGAGGTTCTGTTATATCTGGTCCATGGGTTCAAAGCCAAATTGGAAAAAGAAACTACTCCCTTCCTCTGTCAACCTCTCACCTCTCCCAAGACTGAGAAATTAATACCCAGAACTAATTTTTGTAACAGCGTCAATCATCAGGGCAACTACCTGTAGGGAAAGGAAGGTATTGCTTAAGAAGACAGCTCTTTCTTTTCAGAAACTACTGGTCAAAGAGAAGAGTAACAAAGGGAGTGTCCAGTGGGCTCCAGAGCTGTGCTGGGCAGGTACATGTGTTAAGTCTTTATAGCCTCATGCTGCCCCTGACAAATAGGTAGAATTATCCCTTCATTGCAGATAGAGTATTGAGATTTAGAGGGGTAGGTGAGTAGCCCACAATCACACAACATTAAAGTGACAGAGCAATGGTTAAAACTGAGGATTGACTGATTCAAAGTCTGAGCTTTTCCCACCTTCTGAACTGTCATGCTGTAGGGCACAGTGGGGCAGAGAAGCCCTATGCCAGGTAAGGCCTCCTTCCAGTGGCCACTGCTGCTTATACACAGCACTAGTCCCTCTTATCTAGAGATGTTGCTTGGCATTGGTTTGCTGGCACTGTCACACCCCATGTGCCTTGAGCTGTTTATATTTAGATTTTTTTGAGGGGGGTATCCTGTTTTTGATTGGCATGATATCTAAATCAGGCAGAATGATGTAAAAATTGAAGGAGTGTTGCTTAAAAGTTACAAAATCTAGGACTCAGAGCCCAGCTCTGCTATTTACTAGTTGTGTGACTATGGGCAAGTTACTGCATTTCTCTAAGCTGCATCCTTAAAATAAAAGTCCCCATGCCATTGTGGCAGGATTAACTTTGTAATAACCAAAGGCATGCTTCTTTATTTTCTTTAAATCAATTTAAACCTGATTCTGCATACCCTTCTGCCTGGCTTGTGAAACATGTGTTCTCAGACAGCATAGGGGCTCCCACTCTGAGTACTGTGGAAGAATTATGTGCAGATGATGTATGTAGTTTGTGCAAAATGGGTGAGGGGAGGTGAGATTGAAGGGTTGAAAATCTCCATATCAGCCATTTAGTCATCCAACAACCAGTATGTTCTATTCTGTGACAAATGTCAGGGAGAGAGTAGAAAACAGACTCAGTCACCATAGTAAGGATGAAAGACAAATAATGTTACAATAAATTGTTGTGAATTATTATAGGGGAAGAACATGGGGTACCTAACCTAGTCTGGGCACTGGGGAGTTGTCCACTAAGCCTGGCACAGAGGGCAATAAGGGAGAGTGGCACGAGATGGGGCTGAGGAGTTGGGAGGGGCCAGATATTTAAATATTAAGGCTCAAAACTACTGAGGTTCAGAAGGGTAGGTGATAGCTCACAGTCACAACAGTAAAGTGATTAAAATTGAAAACTAACTTATTCAGTTACCTGGCTCAGGCTTGTTATCATGGCTCACAAAGTTTTCCCTCAAAGGATTATACAACAGCCTTGTCTAAAAGGAAAGTTGGTGAAGTAAGAGAAATGCTTCGATGGAGGTTTGTTGGTATGATTTTTATATGTATTTGTCTATTTCTTGAGTGTCCTTCAACACTAATCATGTGTCAGACATGTTACTGCTGGCACCATCTCATTTGGACACCACAGTCATCTAATGAAATGTGCACTGTTATCATGCCCAGTTTAAAGAGCGGAAAATTAAGGCTTAGTGAGGTCAAGTAATTTGCTCAAGATTACACAGCTTGTAAATCATACAACCATCAGTTACATCTAGGTATTCTTATTCCAGAGCCCTCGTTTTTGCCCTTGATTTTCCAGCTAGTTGATTGGATAAGTTATCTCTTAGCAGACAGCAGTAATTTGGAGGTCATACGCATAGCGTATGTGTTTTGATGTGTTTTGATGGTGAGAAGAAGCTAGTTTTGGAAGGCTATATTAGAGAGAAAAGTGGGTGCTTCCCAAAGCAGCAATTCTGGTATTTGTGTGTGTGTGTGTGTGTGTGTGTGTGTGTGTGTCTGTACATGCATGCACCAGGGTGAGGTGGGTAATGTTGTAGATTGAGATCCTCTACTAGAATTTTGCTAACTGTATTCTGCAGAGTTCTAGTCTGACATATGTGAAGAGATGTTGTTTTGAAAGAGGTATTCTACAGTCAAATTTGTTGAGGAAACATTGGGAAACAAAAGTAAATTTCTTTATTGAAGGAGTACTCAGGCCCCCTAATATGCCATGTAAAATATGACTCTTCAAGAATGAATTAGTATTTTTCAGAGGGAATTGATACCAGTACCTGTTATTATTTTTTTCTTTGAACATCTATTAAGTAACACAATGCATGCAATAAGTTAGGGAATGTGGTTCCAAACAATCTTGATTTGATTATGGTAATTAGTACAATTCTATGTGTAGCTTTTGATAAATAGCCCCTGGAGGGTTGCTTTCTTTGAGATACAGGGATTATTTTTTATTGACTTGCTTGCTTTAATAAGAAAGAATCTTTATTATTGTCTTAGGATAATCTGAACCTAAGGGAAAAAACCCTTGCTCCTCCAGATATATTTGAACATCTGTGGATTATCTTGAGATTTAATATAACCTTCAATATTCTTTTACAATGTATCTGTAGAGGGGGATGAGTTTGGCAGAGGAGGGTTCCAAATTAGACTTTAAATCCAGGGGCTGGAACCTGTTTTCTTAGAACGTAAAGTCCTTTATGTCAAAAAGATTTATCCATGTTGCAAAGATGAACAGAATGAGAGGAGTGAAAATCTGGCTTTTGGAATTAGCAACAGTAGAGAATAGAAATGCAAACAGAATGAGAGAAGAAGGATAATTTACTGAATTGTAATTTCCTTTTAAAATCTGTTTGGAGGGGCCTTTGCTTTTATCGCAATGTTCATCCATTTAGCGTTCCTTTTTTAGCAGTGAGCATTGATTTGCGAAAATAATGGCTCCTGCTGGAAGATAAGAATTTTATTTAAAAAAATTACATCTCCTAGTTTATGGTATCTTTAAAAAAAATCTAGAAGCAGAAATTGCTAACTTGATTTTGTTGGTTTTCATCAGGAGTTCTTTTTCAAATTCTTGGACTGTTTCCACTGATAGAAACAGTTTCAAAGCTTATGACTTGGCAGAGAGATGACTTTTTTGGGGGGGTCCTCAATAACTTTTTCTTTAATAGACGCCAATTCTAAAACAAAAACTTTTTCCAGAAGATAAAAACTTGCTAAGGTTTGAGTATTTAATTCTTCTAAATTCATTCTTATGAATCATACCAAATGGAACTAATCTCCATACAAATTCTATGTGTATCAGAAGAAGAACCTTTAGCAAAATAGAGCACAGTAAAGTTCATTCCACTCTTTGAGATGGGACAACAAAGGCAGCCATAGATACTTCTTACCAATGACTCAGAGTGGCAGTAGTAGGAAGGAGGAAGTGAGGGACAGTTTCAAAAGACACACAATTCTGCCCTGTGTTCTAGTGGATTGAGCACAGGCCTGCAAACCAAAGGGTTGCCGGTTTGATTCCCAGTCAGGTCAGAAGCCTGGGCTGCAGGCCAGGTCCTCAGTTTGGGGTGCACGAGAGGCAACCACGCATTGATGTTTATCTCCCACTCTTTCTCCCCTCCCTCTCTCTCTAAAAATAAATAAATAAAATCTTAAAAAAATAAAAGACACACAATTCTTATTAGTTATATGTGAAGAGTACTATCCAGTTTACATAGCTTCAATCCAACAGTAATCTTGTGTGTCACAGGTGTTGCCATAATCCCCACTTTCTAATGGGGAAACTGGAGTTCAGAGAGGTTAACTGATTTGTGCACAGATTGGAAATAGAGCTAATTCTTAAACTAGGGTTCTCCTGAGAACCAATGGGAGATATATGTGTGTATGTGTGTTTATGTATGTGACTGTATATATGGTGAATGAGGGAGAAAGGTGGTGTGTGTGTGTGTGTGTGTGTGTGTGTGTGTGTGGAAAGAGAAAGAGAGAGAGGAGAGAGAGAAAAGCGAGAGGGAGAGGTTGATTTAAGATTGATTTATTACATGGAACTGGCTCATGTGATTATAAAGTTTGACAAATCCCAAGATCTGCTGTCAGTAAGCAGGAGAGCCAGGAGAAGTGATGTGTAGTTTTAGAGTCTAAAGACTGGAGAACCAGAGGAGTTGATGATATAAATTTCCATCTGAAAGCTGGTAGGTTTAGGCTTGAGACTATAGAAGAGCCAATGTTTCAGTCTGAATCTGAGGACTGGAAAAGACCAATACCTCAGCTCAATCAGGCATCAGAAGTTTCTTATTACTCAGACTTTTTGTTCTTCATCTGATTAGATAAGGCCCACCCAGAATAACCAAATATCTGGACACTCTGTGACCCAATCAAGTTGATACATAAACACACTACCACACAGATCTTTTGAGTCTAAATTCCACATTCTACTTGTTCAATTACAACATTTAGCCTCCTTTCCAGATACACTTTTGAGGCTGTCATTCCAACTCTTGTTTATGTCTCTATTCCTGCAATAGTTTTACCTATTGTCATTTATAATGTTTCTCTACTTAACTCTGTTGATCAAGCTGTCCTCTCATAATAGGTATATTTATGTTAATACTCTAGAGCTAAATAAGGCTCAACCAAGAGATGATTTTTGCTCCCAAGGGGACACATGGCCATAGCAAACATTTTTTGACTATCACAACTGCAGTGAGGGGATGGAGGGGACTGTCTTCTGACATCCATTGGTAGAGGCCAGAGATGCTGCTAAAGGTCTTGCAATGCACAGAAAGGCCTCCACAACAAAGAATTAACCAGGCCCAAATGTCAGTTGAATCAAGTTCAGAAAATGCTCTAGTGTAAGGGTTTTTAGGGTCCATGGTGGGTTTTGGGAGATCTGTAGATAACACAAAAATGCATACAAAATTTAACACATATCCTATGTACTATTTTTTTTCCTAGAGAGAGTCCATGGCTTTTATGAAATGATAACAGAGGTCCATGTTCTTTGTGGTGAAAGATGGCAGTTTGGAAATTAGTATTAAACTTCTATTGTGCCTTCCTGCACTGCAGAGGCTGGATGGCTAAAAACTGTATTTCCCCAACTCACTTGTGGCTGTAGTACTGAATATAAATTCAGTTCTTCTAGGTATAATGGAAGCAGAAATGAGGAAGGAACCATATTCCTGGTGCTTTAGTTGTTTTCTGCTGTCAAATGTGTTTGTTGGTAGTTATGTGGGTTTGTTTGCATTATCTTTTTAGCAACTGGGCAAGACAAATTTCATTGGTGGTGAGAGGCAGTGTAGTGACAGTGGTGGTAAGACAGTGGCTTTCTAATCTAAAATCACCATTCATGAGAGAAATCCATGGTTCTAGAAATAGCCTTCTCAGTTCCCATCTTTCCAATAGAGGCAGGAATAACAGCTCCTCTGATGGACCATTTTTTGAATATCTTTTCAGGAGTTATTTCTAGAAGCCTAGCCTAGAACCTGTTCCTCCATGCCATCTAAAATTTTGAAAGTACTTAATTTCCTGTACTAATACCATTTTATTTAAAATAGAGAGATAGGCCCTGGCTGGTGTGGCTCAGTGGATTGAATGCTGGCCTATAAACCACAGGGTTGCCAGTTCAGTTCCCAGTCAGGGCACATGCCTGGGTTGCAGGCCAGGGCCCCAGTTGGGGGGGTATGAGTGGCAACTGATCTATGTTTCTCTCTGTCTCTTTCTCCCTCTCTTCCCCTCTCTCTAAAAATAAGTAAATAAAATCTTTAAAAATAAAATAAAATAGTGGGTAAATATCTGTTTCTTACAATTGAACCCTACAGATCCATCTCCAAAAAGTTTACAACTACTAATTTACTGGAATGCTCATAGGGTTGTTGATTCCTTTTTCACTGTACTCATTCACCTTGGTGGCAAGGTCTCCTTGATATCTCTATCACAGAGCTGTTCAAAAATATTCTACCATGTGCATCAGTAAGTTTGTCATTGTGGAGAACAAGCAAAGCCCACAGTCCAGTGTAAAACAGACTTTGCTGGTGTAGAACTGTACTATATATGCAAGAAACATTGAAGGGTTAACATTGGAAAGGCTGAGAGACCATGTAGCTCAGTTATTCTCAGACAGAGTGGAAAACTGGGAAATGTTAGGTTGTCACAATGATTGGAGGGCACCACTGGCACTTAATGCTCAGAGGCCATGGATGTTAACCATCTGGCCATGTGCAGGGCAGTATCCACCATAAACAATTGCTCCTTTCCCACCAATGTTCATAACACTCTTGTTGGAAAACACCAGACAATCTCTTTGTTTTACCAAAGAAGCAAGTGGAAAACAGAGCAATGAAGTGATTTTCCTAAGTTCATGAGAACTCATAGTGCTAACTGAAGCCCAGACCCTCTAACTCTCAGGGGAGAGGTCTGCCTGCATCACAACAGGGTAGGCTTGCTGATGTCACCAAGTGACCTAGGGAGTCAGGAGATAAGCCTGGGGATGCAATTAAGAGCTGGAAGCAGCTCTGTTAGGTATCTGATATACAGTCAAATGCACCTAAATGGACAGTCTATTGCTTTATCTTGTTTTGTACATGGGAAGAGTCAGTTCTGATTTGCTCATTATTCATGCTGAACCAATTGCTAAAGGTTTGTATGTTACCCCTGAGTTACAGAATCTTGTTGAAGAAAAAAAGTACAAGAAGGGACTCTGGCTTGGTATTTGACTTTGTTCTCCATGTGGTTACTCCATCTTACAATGTGTATTCCTTGTGCACATAGGGAACTTTAAATTCTTCTTCCTTGTTATACTGAATTACCAAGCAGTAGTCCACTGGTATCATGTCTCAGAAGAATACCTCTCTTGCTATAGATTTTGTCCTTGCTGTGGTGGGTTTTGTTCTGAGGTGTTCTAGATTAACTTGAAAGTTTTGCAAATGTTTTTGAGACTCTCAAATTGTCCCCAGGATTCCTGGTATAGGACTAATTGTGCATGGGTCAATGATTAGTTCTTACTTTGGAAAAGAATATTTATCAGCAGAATAGAAATCAGGTTTAATGAATGGGTTCCCTTTTTCTAGTGTAGAATTCAGCCAAAATCAACTTTCTCTAGGAATCAGGTTCCTGAATCTTTTTGGATAATATTGTAAGCTTTCTACTTATCATATGGTAATTTTTAAAATGTGGGCATTAGACATGAGATAAATAATTAAGCTAGAAATTAGGGCATATTAAGTTAAACTTCACTTTGCCCTTGAACCTATGAACAATAATTACCCGCGTGTCCTAAAGAAGTGAACTGTTTTTTGGCAGGCTAATGTCTTACTGTTTTTCCACTTGAAAAAAGTGGACATTCATTCATTTGTTCATACCACTGACAAATAGGCACTGCTAGCTGTAGGCTTTTATGTGGGGTAGTTTATCTAAGGCTAGGTGTCAGTTTACTGGGGGGCACAGTAATTTTTTTATTAGTATTTTACAGTAGCCTATGTTTCTATGTCTGATTTTGTATAGATACCTAAAGGTGAAACTGACAGTGATCTAGGGCAGAGGGATAACTAAAGTGATAAAGAAAACCAAACAGTCCTTTCCTTCAGAAAGTTTTTATTCTTGTATAATAATTGTACATTGAACAATCATAAATGGCCTTGTCAGAGGATTATAGGGAGTAGTGAGAAAGAATATAAAAAGTTTAGTACAATGCCTGACTCAGACGAGTACACAATAATTGATCATGTTTATTACATTAATTATTGGGTGAGTTTTTTACAGATATCTTCTAATTGTCCATCCCAACTACAGGAGTGTCAGCCAGTCTTCCTCTGCTCCACACACTGTCAATTTTACCTCCAGGATCCTGTACAAAATGGGAAAGAGAAGGAAGAAATTTAGGCTATTGTAAAATACCGGTAATACAATCACTGGGCCTCCAAACAGACTGACACCTTGTCTGGGTGTCATCAGATAAATTAGTGACAATTTCTGTGTTTGTTTTTCCATTCAGGGAATGGGAATCATAATGCAAGCCACCTTCTCCTCCTCCTGAACCTGGGAGGATTAATGGGGACGAGATCACAAGTTATTAAGCATGCAGGATGTAGGCTTTCTCGGTCGGTAACACACAGTGATGATAAGCTGCTATCCCAACAATGATACCACAGAAGCAGAACAACAGATAAAATAATGCTGACTTTATGCTCCATTTGAAATTTGATAGGAGAGTTGGAAGAGTCCATGTACATCAAATGGAAAAAAATGAAATTAGTAAAAAAAAGACTGAAGAAAGCCAAAGAATTATCATTTAGTAAGAAAAATAATAGGGGTGCTTAAAGACACTTGAAGTGAAAAGTAGAGTGTAATGTAGGCGATCATGTGGAGTATGGTGTAATCATAGCAACAGCGCTTTTGTCTGCAGTGGAGAGAGAAGGCATTGCTTGAGGAAAGGGAAAAGTCAGGTCCGGGGTCTGACTGGCAACACCCTGATGACTTTGGGGAATTGCTCAATTTCTCTGGGTCTCAGTTTTCTCATCAGTCCAATATTCATACTCACCCTGGTCCCCAGAAATGATCTTGAAGACTCATGAGAACAAAAACACAAGATAAAAAATATGAAAGGGGTTTGTTACGGGCTGAATTACATTTCTGTTAATTTTTGTATTGAAGTTCTAACCTCCAGTGCCTCAGAATGTATTTGGAGGTGGGGCCTTTAAAGAGATAAGTAGGATAAAATGAGGTCATTTAGGGGGCCCTGATATAATATGTCTAGTGCCCTTACAAGAAGAATTAAGACACAGAGGAAAGACTGTATAAACACATAGGGAAAAAAAGATGGCCATCTGGAGGATAAGAAGAGAGATCTCAAAGGAAACCAACCCTGACAACACCTTGAGTTTGAACTAGAAGTCCCCAGAACTGTGAGAAAATAAATTTCTGTTAAGTCAGTCTGTGGTACTTTGTACAGCAGCCCTGGCAAGTGAACACAGGCTTTGACAAGATAAAGGTACTGTCTACCATTTTTGTAGTTTCCTATTAGTATGGACTGAATAGCTGTTTTCTACCCTCACCCAATGCAAATGTCCAAGCCCTAGTGATATGGTAATTTGGAGATAAGGCCTTAGGTTATGAGTGAGGAGCTCCGTAGTGGTATTTTTGTCTTTATTAGAAGAGAGAGAGGTAGCTAGTCCTCTCTGCCTTTCTCTCTCTGTCTCTGTCTCTCTCATTCTCTTTCTCTTTCTGTCATGTGAGGAAGTGAAGAGAATACAGCTATCTGTAAACCAGGAAGAGGACATTCACTAAGACCCCAGCCATGCTGACCCTCTGATCTTGGACTTTCAGCCTCTGAAACTGTGAGAAATAAACATTTGTTGTTTAAACCACCTAGTATTGTGTTACAGCAGCCTAAAATGACTAAGAAACCCATGCACACTAAGCACATAGCAAGTGCTCAATAACTTGAAAGGAGCTATAAATGACACCTGTCAGCACTACCTGATATGCAGATATTACAGTCTGCTCTACTGTGGAGATGCTACTGAAGGAACACAATGAGACATTTAGGAGGTAGGATCTATTCTACTAAATAGCTCAATGCAAAGGGGAGAAGTATGTAGCTAGGGTGACTGGCAGGATCACAACTTGAGCAGCTGAGCCAGTGATGGGTCCACTTGCAGAGATGGAAAACCCAGGGAAGGGTGGACAGAAAACTGATTGGTTAAGCTTGATTTATACTGAGTATAATACATGCTCATCTCTCCAGACAACCTTTTAATTCTATAGTCATCTTATGTATTTTTATTCACTTAAAAACAACAACAACAACCACTCAGCCTTGTAGGTCTGTTTCTCATGAGTGGTCTTAGATCACAAACAGTCCGGACTTAAGAATACGTCATAGTCTGTGCTCTTCCTTTCTAAGTACATTGTACCAGAAATAGCAAGTTGGAGAGAAACAGCCATAAAAGAGAAACTAGTATATGGAAAGAGAATAGGGCACAAATACACTCACTCCCTTAAATTAAACATATTTATTTCATTTTAATTTCTAAGAGAAGGCACAAGACCACAGATTTCAAGGTTAATGTATTTGGATGTGAGTGGGTAGCTAGTGACTTTTACTAAAAATATATTTGGTGAGAGGAATAAAGATGATCCCTGCTTCTATCACTTTCTTTTTATTCATGGACATTTTATTTCCTTCATTGGAATGTTCCCACATAAATTGACAGACACCTGTCCAAATGACTCTGCTTGGGGGATTAGCACTTTTTGGGTCCTTGTTGCCCTTGTAGGAATGACAAAACTAGAGGCACATTCACCAAATTCTCCTATCAGTTCACAAAAAGGAGATGGTCAGCAGCAGTGGCCAGGTTTGCAGGATCCTCCTAGGAGAACTGGCTGGCTTAGGGAGGGGGAACTACTTTGTTCAGCAAGGAACAATACTGCTTTCCTGTTTGTTTCTAGAAGTCATATTAAGACTTTAGTTGCCAATTAGCAATAACTACTTCATCAAGTCCTTCAGATAAAATATTTGTCAGCAGCTGCTGAGAAGAATCTGCCTGGACTTGCAGAACCCTTTTCATTCCTTCTAAGCCCAGAGAATGTGGAACAGGAGTTCATTAGCATGCAGAAGCCCAGGAAGAATGCCTTTTATTGCAGGTAGCATTTTTATCATGGAGAGCGATTAGTATGAGGTCTGTCTGGAAAAAGTCCAGCCATTGTTAATATAATGAGAATGGTTTGCATGAAATCTATGTAACTAGGCAGCCAAGGAGAGGGACTGGAATGTGCATACTTGAACAAGACAACTTCACTGTACTAACTAGTCAGGGTGGGGCAGTAGATGCCATTGAGTGAGCATGTGTACTGTGTGGACGTTGCATTCAAAATGACTGAGTGAGTAGAGCAATGAATCTGCATCCAATTTTGTGTTAAGCTTGAACACTCCTCTGCAGAAACTGTTTGGATGATTCAGAAGGCTGCAGCTATGGGCAACTGGTGATTGGCAACTTCATCACAACAACGCGCCTGCTCATGCATCACATCTTGTGCAGAGTTGTTTTGGTCAGACATCAAACCACCCAGGTGACTCAGCCCCACTACAGCTCAGATTTGGTGCCCTGAAACTTCTGGCTTTTTGAAAAACTAAAATCACCTTGGAAAGAAAGAGATTTCAGTCCATTGATGAGATTCAGAAAAATACAACAGGGCAGCTGATAGCAATTTGTAGAACTGTACAAGGTCCCAAGGTGCCAACTTCAAAGAGGGTTGGGATATCATTGTCCTATGTACAATGTTTCTTATATCTTTTATCTTCTTCAATAAATGTCTACTTTTCATAGTATGTGGCTCAATACTTCCTGGACAGGCCTCATATAAAAGGGGCTGTTCAAAAATGTTCCTCCAACATAAGCCCTGGTCTCCCCCAGCCTTTTGGCCCTGCCCTTGCCCACAGCTGTTGTTCTTGGATCATTGATTTCCCTGCTTGGTTGTGGCTGCTGTTTCAAAAGCACTGAGGTTGTTCTGTGTTTGGTTTTGTCTTGTTTTGTTTTGAGCTGACTGGAACTTTTGAAGCTCATTAGCTTTTGGGGAACTTGGTGGCCCCACTGTGAGATACAAGGAATGTACAAGAAGGAAACAGCAGGAATATATGATGTCTCCTTTTGCCCATCCTTTTTGCTAAGCAAACGACATATCTTCTCTGATTTTTCCAGGGAGGGAATAGGAAAGGGTATAGAGAGGAAAAGGATGTAAAAATACTCACAGCTCCCACCCCTGCCCCTTGTGTCACCAGTTGCCCGTAGCTGCAGCCTTCTGAACACACTCAGGCCCCTGGGAAACCTGTGATAGAAAAGAGCCACTGCAAGGCTGGGGGCCAGAGGAGGCTTTCAAGTGAGGAGAGGAAGGTGTTTCCTAGGCTCCTATTTTCTCTGTGTTGGAGCCATTGACGGTGTTAATGGAGTAAAGGCACCACCAGGCACAGCTGTTTTATACCAAATACTTGCTGATCCACACAATTTTGACAGAGCTCCAACAGTTGGTCTGGTCTCATAAAGGACATTGGAGTAGGTTGTTGTAATTCTGACTGGCACTGGAGTGTGGGATTTGGACCTCCCCGAAACAGCATTTGTCCAAGGAGAGATGGAAAATCGAATATTCCCTCCTCTTCCCTCCTCTTTATGGCCAACACTGGCTGGGCTGAATTGTTTAGAGACCGTTTCATACTCCATCTCCTTTCAGAGAGGCTGCAGTGTTACAACTCAATTTGTGGCAATATTTAGAAATGATCTGAATAAATGCAAGCAAACAAATACATACACACATACTCATATAATTTCTAGCTAAAAAGCTAAACTATTGAAAATGTAACTCTAAACTCATAGTTCCCTACTGCCACCAAGGGCAAATGTGAGGATGCTAGATCATTACACATTTCTTGATACCATTAAAATTCTGCCTAATGCGATCTGGAATAAATATGAGATATTAAAGATAACATCTTTACCACATCCCACTCCAGAGCACACTGAGGGCTTAAAATGTTCCATTTCCATAAAAGTACTTTGTCTTCCAAAGTTGTGAAAACTTAATTACTTTCTGCAAGAGTCTTTGATTTTCTTTTTTTTCCATATGCACCACAAAACCACAAACCAGAACTTGCTTCCCACAGCAGTGCTGCTTCAGCATGTCTCAAGAACCTGTGGGTCTTGGATGTAAGCCCTTGAGAAAGGGTAGACAGGCCCAAGTAGCCTGCACTTCCCCAGCTAGACTAGAAGCAACAGCCTCATCATGTAGCTCAGATCATCCAATGCTATTGGCCTGAATGAAATGCATGAGCCAGGATGGTAGTTAGGGTGGCTACAAAGTGCCTCTGTTTCCGGGCTTTGCATGTGAATAGTGTGGTTATAGGTTGGTAAGATTTTTTCTTTTTACACTTAAAGGTTACTTTTGAAAATGAACCCACTAATTTGTGATTTCAGCATTAAAAGTATTGATGCTTAAAAGGTATTATTACAAGTGCAGTGTGTACATGCACATCCATGTTGTTTATGGACATGCAACCTCTTTACAAGCAGAATGCCAGACCTTCTGAGTTTCTGTCTAGAGGAGCAATGGTGATCTGAGTGCTCGATCTTTGACCTGGAAATGAATCATTACTGTAATGTAATAATTAAATATTGATAGAACATGATATGGTTGATCAGCCCGATCTGCACTCTGGGTTTTGTTTGGTTTTTGGTGGGGAGAAAGGAGGGGTATTTTATGTCCCCTCCTAACAACTGTTACATATATAACATGTGGTGGGACTAACTTATATGTTGCTTTTGTTCTTGAATAATTTGCTTTTCTTACACAGAATGGGGACTAGGATAAGGTAAAAGAGGCACCGAGGGCACAAAATTTAGGGAGATACTCACTCTTAGCATCGTGCAAGTCCCAGCCCTTCTCCTAACCATGAGGACCCACCCACTATCCACCAGTCACAGGAACATCTCCGTGGGCCTTGGACAGAATCCAATCTTTGTCTGCCATTGGTTCATTAGCATAGCCCTGATAAGAGAAGTGAGATTTATGACACACCATTCAAAGGCTCTACTAGTCACCTGTTCCTCTAGATCAGTGATTTTCAACTTTTTTTATCTTATGGCACACATAAACTAATTACTAAAAATCTGCTGCACACCCAAAATTGTATTATATTTTTTGCTGATCTGACAAAAAGTAGATATAATTTTGATTGATTCACTAAAAAAAAAAGAAAGTAAGTACTTATGTTTTTTTGCTCTGAAGTGATTTTTTAAATAAGATGCCTATATTTGTATACAGGGATTTCTGGTACCAAGAGTTAACCAGTCAGATGCACACTTATTAAGTGATGTGTCCAATAAGATGCACCTCTGTTATATGATCTTTATACTTATAGCTCAAGATGGGGCATTCACACCAGACAACTATTGTGTTGGCTGTTGTCATTTTTTTAAATTTGATAATCTAAAGGAAAAGAGGTCAGTGCCTCTGACTAAATAGTCAGGTATTGCATGTTTTAAAAGTTCTTGTAGCACAGGGGTTGAGAAGTGCTGCTCTAGATACTAAAAGTTCTGTAGTTGAATCCAGTTATTCTCAGAACAATACACAGTTGAACTCTTTTTACCTTAGCTGCTTTCATAATTATAGCTTATTGAGTTTTCTTTTAATGGCATTCCCTTAGCTTTTATCAAAAAAAGTGTTTTTTTTTTAAAAAGCCAAATCCAATTCATAAGTACAGCTGGTAAAAAAAGCTTGCTTAGGACATTTTCTCTGGAATATTCTGTGCTTCCTGAATCAATTGTTTTATTATTTAGTGCTAGGAAAAGTTTTACCTCCCTTGAGGAATAGTTAAGATTCACCTTGTGATGGTTAATTTTATATGTCAACTTGACTGGGCCTTGGAGTGCCCAGATGTCTTGTTCAACATTATTCTAGGTGTGTCTGTGAACATGTTTCTGGATGAGATCACCATTTGCATTGGTTGATAGTAAAGCAGGTTCCCTTCCCCAGTGTGTGTGGACCTCATTTAATCTCTTGAAAGCTTGAGTAGAGCAAAAGGCCAAGAGAGAAGGAATTCACTCTCTGCCTGATAGTCTTTGAGCTGAGCTATTGGTCTTCTCTTGCCTTTGTACCCAGACAGAAACACCATTGGTTCTCCTGGTTCTTAGGCTCTTGAACTGTAAATTTTGGGACTTCTCAGTCTCCATAATCATGTGATCTAATTCAGAATAAATCTCTTTATCCCTATATGTAAATATTCAATTGGTTCTGTTTCTCTGGAGAAATCCTGAGTAGTACACACCTTTTTTGAAAGTTAATGTTATGTACTTTTCTATATTCTCTATTTTGGTGGTCAGGATACTGAGATCTAAATTTAAAGCATATCTTTTTTTTTAGTATATTTTATTGATTATGCTATTACAGTTGTCCCATTTCCCCCTTCACTCCCCTCCACCCTGTACCCCCTCTCCCACCCATGTTCCCCCCCTTTAGTTCATGTCCATGTGTCATACTTGTGAGTTCTTTAGCTTCTACATTTCCCGTACTATTCTTGCCCTCCCCCTATCTATTTTCAACCTACATTCTATTCTACTTATTCTCTATACCTTTTCCCCCTCTCTCCTCCTCCCACCCCCCCTGGTGCTAGCCCTCCATGTGCCCTCCGTTTCTGTGGTTCTGTTCCTGTTCTAGTTGTTTACTTAGTTTCTTTTGGCTTTGCTTTAGGTGTGGTTGTTAATAATTGTGAGTTTGCTGTCGTTTTACTATACATGTCTTTTCTTTATCTTCTTTTCTTAGATAAGTCCCTTTAGCATTTCATAAAATAAGGGCTTGGTGATGATGAACTCCTTTAACTTGACCTTATCTGAAAAGCATTTTATCTTCCCTTCCATTCTAAATGAGAGCTTTGCTGGATAGAGCAATCTTGGATGTAGGTCCTTGCCTTTCATGACTTGGAATATTTCTTTCCAGCCCCTTCTTGCCTGTAAGGTCTCTTTTGAGAAATCAGCTGACAGTCTGATGGGAACTCCTTTGTAGGTTACTGTCCCCTTATCTCTTGCTGCTTCTAGGATTCTCTCCTTCGTTTTTACCTTGGCTAATGTAATTATGATGTGCCTTGGTGTGTTTCTTCTTGGGTCCAACTTCTTTGGGGCCCTCTGAGCTTCTTGGATTTCTTGGAAGACTGTTCCCTTTGCCAGATTGGGGAAGTTCTCCTTTATTATTTGTTCAAATAACTTTTCCACTTGTTGCTCCTCCCCTTCTGGTACCCCTATAATTAGGATGTTGGAACGTTTAAAGGTGTCCTGGATGCTCTTAAGCTTTTCCTCAATTTTTTAAATTCTTATTTCATCATGCTTTCCTGCTTGGCTGATTCTATCTTCCTTCTGGTCCACTGTATTGTTTTGAGACTCAGATTCCTTCCTTTCACTATTGGCTCTCCTCCGCGTATCTTCCTGCATCTCTTTTATGGTAACCTGCATCCTTTCATCTAAATTGCACCCAAAGTCAACCAATTCCGTGAGCTTTCTGACCACCAGTGTTTTGAACTGTGCATCTGATAGATTGGCTATTTCTTAGTCACTCAAAAGGATGAGTCCTGGGGGACTGATCTGTTCTGCTGGAAACATGTCTTATGTCTTTCCCTATCTCTCCTATTTTTTTTTTCCGGTCTGGTTGCTCTTGTTATGGTGGGGGGCAGAGCCTTAGGTGTTCACCGGGGCTGGGCACCCCAGTCGCTAGATTGTGACGTTATATGTGGGGGCGGGGTTGGGAGCAGCGACAGGAGCAGGGGCGGGAGGGAACAATGGCGATAGTTCCATTCTCCTGGGCTCAGACACTTCCCTGGGATCCTGGGCTGCGAGCTCTGCCCTGGTCCACAATCGCTGCCCCACTGGTTCCCCCAGCTGCTGCTTGTGTACTCAGGGATCACCACTGCGTTCTTGCACCCCAGATGGCTGTCGCACCGATTTTGCACCAAATTTCCCCCGAGCTCTGCACACCGATGACCCGCGCCAGCCCCGCGCCGGCCCGGCTTGCTGTCTCCTACCAGTCTGGATGTACAGGTCTACTTCAACTTCTTGGCTGTCTGACTTCCATTCAGATAAATCCTCTGACAGTTCTGAGTGATATTATGTCTGTAAATTATTGTTGTTCTATTCTTGGTTGTGCGAGGAGATATGGTGCGTCTGCCTATTCCTCCATCTTGCCGGAAGTCTAAAAGCATATCTTTAACATCTGTGTTAACCACAGTTTGTCTGTCTTAGTCTATTTGAGCTGCTAACAATTATACCATAAACTGCATGGCATATTAACAACAAATGTTTATTCCTTCTGGAGGCTGGGAAGTCCAAGATCAAGGCACTGGCAGATTGAATATCTGGTGAGAACTAGCTTCTAACACAGCTTTTTGCCATAACCTCACTATGGCAGTAGGAATGGGAAAGCTCTTTGGGACCTCTTTTATAAGGGCACTAATCCCATTCGTTAGGGCTTTGCCCTCAAAACCTCATCAGCTCCCAAATGCCCCATCTCCTAATTCCATCACTTTGAGGTTTGGGATTTTACCACATGAATGTGATAAATATTGTCATGGCTGTCTGTCCTTCTGTTTTATTTTTTCACCCGGGAATTGATTTTCAGCTTTTGTTCATCTTTTCTACTTATAATCATCTAGTTTATATTTTAAAATAAAAATACTTTGTACTTATGAACACTTACCATGAGACAGGTATCACCTAAGCACTTACGGAAGATTATTCCATTTAATCCTTAAAAACAGTTCTACCAATTTATTGCCTATGCTTTACAGATGAAGAAACTAAGGCATGAAGTAATGAAATAATTTCCCCAAGGTCATGTAACTAGCAATGACTGAGCCACAGTTTGAACCCTGACAGTCTTACTTGTAAGTCAGTATTTTAACCAATATACATGTGATCTTTGAATGTAATATAACCATTTTTTATGTTTATATAGACGATTTCAAATACTTTGAGGAGAGAGGGAGAGGGAGGGGGGGGGAGAGAGAGAGAGAGAGAGAGAGAGAGAGATGCATGTATTTTTTTTCTACTTTTTGTCTGCCCTAAATTTATATTTAAACTACAAGGGCTGTTTAATGCCTTAATATCTTTCTGCTGCATGTTTTTTTAATGAATGTTTTAATTTTGAACAAATCCAATCTTTATTAGAGTTGCAAGAAGAATGTAATGAAAATGTAGATACTTTTCGCTTAGAGTCATCGTTTAGATTATTTTTTCTTTTTAAAAATATTTTTGTTATATTTGCTTTATCACTTTTTACATTTATTTCATTATTATTATTCTTCTTTTCTAAACTGTTTGAGAGTAGATTATAGACATCTTAAGCCTTCATCATTGAATACATCATGTATCTCTAAAGAACAAAGACATCCTCTTACATTATATGATTGTCAAGTTCAAGGAATTTGACATGGATACAGTGCTATTCAAGTTTTAACGCTGACCCCAATATCCTTTATAGTATTTGTCTCTTCTTCCTTTTTTTCTTTCTTCCCTCTTTGCCTTTTCCTTCCCTTGTTACCTCTTTCTTTCTTTTCACCTTACTTTAGCCTCTCTTTCTTTTCTCCCTCCATCTCTCCTCCCTACCTATGATTTAGTTTTAGATTATGTTTTGCATTTAGTTGCCATGATTTAGTATGCACTTTCAACATAAAATATCTTCAGACTTTCACTTTCTTTTCCATCTAAGCCAATTTTCCTCTAGTTTGGAGTTTCAAGGCTCTTTTCCTATCCTTTCCTTGCCTCCAAGTGTTTTACAAGTATTTCACAAGAAAGTGTGGGCTAAACTTCCAGCTTCTCTTTCCTGGAAAAGAGTCCACCTTTCCTGTCTGGTTTCTTAAAGCTGCTTTCTATAACTTGTAAACATTTAGAAACCATCAGATAAAACATGCATCAGAAAGTCAAAGTTAGATTTTTTTCCTCCTTTCTTTTTATTGGAAAAGTTCCTAAAGTCTCTTATAGATGAAATTTGATCCCTAGTGCCCCAAAGCTGTGTAAGATCAACCAAGCCAAAAGCAGAGGAGTGTAACTTGAAGACCAGTTATGCTTCTGAGTAGGAGTAGGAGTGTTTTAGAGTTTGAGGTTCTAAGAGTCAATATATGTCACACTTTAGAAGGAATCTTAATAAAAGAAATCACCAAATCAGCACATCTCTGATTCAAACATAACTGTATTTGAAACATTATCTTCTAATGTTGAAGCAGTTAAGACAAAAGAAAAAAATATTCCCAAAGTGAAAAACAAGGCCGTTTCAGTAATTTCCTAGAACATGGATTCCAGGGCTCCTTCGGAGCCTTGTTCACATTCAAACCCATTGAATTAGACATGGACATAAAGCAAGGATCTGGCCATCCTGTTTCCATCCACTCGTCTCCTGAGGAGCCAGTATTTCCAGTTTATACAAGATTATTGTGATGCTTAAGATGACATTTCCTGTTGTTTGACAATGTAATTTAAGTAGTTCGTATTTAAAAAAATTCTCTTCATCATTTAGTTGAATATTTTAACACTCTAATTTTAAGTCACTCTCTTTCCATCCCCAGTCTTCATGTCAAATACTTAATAATCTATAAATATTTAGAAAGTTCTAATGGAGAATTCTATTAAAAGCAAACCTATAAGAAAGTCTGGTTTATATGAGTAATCTCCCTTAATTTCTCTTCTTTGAAAGTTTGGATACATGAATATTTAATTTTTTAAAGTGGTATTTTATCCTTACCCATCATTTTGTTATATTCCTCCACCCCCCTACAAACTGATAGGGAGATGAAGGTATACATCTATCACACTCTGGGGTGGATCAGAGGGTGGGGGGCACTGGATGCGCATACTGGTAGGGTAACAGGAAGAGTGAAGAAGGTCTTTTGTTAAAAGAATGTTATTTAGGGAATTTCAAACAATGATGATATAATACTTACACTCAATCCAGTTGACTGCTCCCGAGTTTTTAATATTTGTCCGTCAGTTAGAGTTAGAGGGGGTATTTGCATCTATGTGTTTGGGAGATGATGTGGTCCACAGGAAAGAGTGATGATCTGGACACTGGGAGGCACTTGTTTCTGCCTGACCTCTGTCACTGATGGGCTTTGTGGCCCGAAACTGGAAGGTTCACCTCTCTGAAACTGAATTCTCATTTTCAAAGTTATGGACTAGATGATCTCTTGATTTCTTTCTCGCAGTAACACATATCCCATGAGATCTGAGGACATCAGATGGGAGCACGGGACTGTCATTGACATCTCTTGATTGACATTTATGCATGCTCAAGCAATACCTTTACATTTATTGAGGCAGAAGATAGTCAGGAAGGAAACTCCAGAGGCCACGCAGGGCTGAGGTAGAAAACATCTATACATGACAAAGACCCCCTAAGATGGATTGTTCCTGTTTTCTGGGATAACTCTGAATCATGGAATGCACCTGCATGCTACCCCTGATTCATTATAATATCATTATAATGAAATAACATTGTGGGACTCCCTTCTCCAGTAGCCAATCAAGAAAATCATGGGAAACCACACATGCACAGAAGCTTTAAAATCCAACTCCTTGTACCTGTGCAGGAAAAGCCCGCCAAAGATTAGGAAGGGGGCTTCTGCCCTATAAGAATAGAATCCCCCCAGCCCATGTGTTCCTTCTCTGCTCAGAGTTGGCCCACTCCCATGTCCTGTGGAGTGTACTGCCACTTAATAAATCTTCCCTCTTTCTTTATGCTAAAAACTTTGTGTGTTTGGTTCAATTCTTTGTCCTCGATCACTAAGAACCTGGTTACCTGTGCACACCTGTGACAGCTTTTGGTGAGCTAGCCAGGAGAAGACACCGGAGTGGTAAGCCCCCTTGCTGCTCTGACACCCAGGATACCCTTTTCCGCTACCACCTATTCTGTTTCGGTGACTCTGATGTTCCGTGATGGAAGGTCGGCCGCTAATTTGCAGGCACAGGTCGGGCAGTTAAAAGCCACAAGGGTGCCCGCCGCTTGAAGACTCCTGTGATAGGATAACTTGGATGCAGAACGGGGTTAGCCTTAGTCCCTGCCAGGTACAAGACACACTGTGGAAAGCACAAAACACTGCCCAACCCCTCAGCCACTCCCCAATAGGAATAGTCGGACCTTCCATGCAGGATATCAGTCACCACCTCACCTGCGCTATGACTTCCTTTTGCAGTCTTCTCATCAGGCCAACGGATAGTTTTTTATGCTTTTCCTCCCCAACTGACTTCTGGTCTTTATACCTTCACTCATACCCCACTTGCCTTTTATGTATGAAGGGTTCCTGCTGTCTTTGTACTAAGATATCTACTTTGGGGTCATTGATAGGCTAGCGCTAAGTACAGCTGCAGGAATGAGCCACTCCCATCTTTGCCACGTGTATACTATCATTGTAAGCAGCAGCATCGCTCAGAACTGCACAATAGGTGCCTGCTGGTCGCTGGTTACTAGAATGGCCATGTGGAGCCACTCTTACCTAATTAATTGAATTTGGAATTCTAAGGTGGTTTACTTGTTCCTATAAGGGTATTTTAATTTCCCCTCTCAGTTCGTTGTCCCTCTATGAGATCCACCTCCAGTATGAAGGGTGGTGTTTTAGACATTTCTTGAGGTCCCTTCTGGGAGATTTCAGATGCAGGTGCAATTTCTTAAAGCTCTGGGAAATTACATAGAATATTTAAGGGTCTTCTTTGTGATCTGGAAAAGAGTCATTTTATAATAAGATCATCTTGGTGCTCCTCTTAATGGTTTACAGGGCCAGAAATTATTTTTCTAGGAAGACACTTCCTTTGCCCCAGATCTTAAAGCTTACAGGAAAATGAGGGTCCCCATAGATGAAGAATACGGAAATGGAAATGTACTCGGGCCACAAGGGTAGAGTCTGGGATTGTTGGTATTATAGGCAATTGCTCAAGAATGCAGGACTGGTTCCTTCCCAATAGTTAGAAACAAAAGTAGACTGTGGTGATTCTCTCAAGTCTTTTAGATTTCTGTTGGCCAACACTCACTAGGATTTCTTTCGCCAGAGATGTCTGGTAGTTCAGTGGGATCCCAGGGGACGGCCTGTGGCCCACTAGGAAGCTCCTGAGGCAAGAAAAGGGGGACGCCTCTCGATTGCAAGGGAGTATCTTTCTCACTAGAATCTCTTTCACCAGAGACGTCTGGTAGTTTAGTGGAATCCCAGGGGATGCCCATGGCCCACTAGGAATCTCCTAAGGGCAGCAAAGAGAGGGATGCCTCTAGTCTGCAAAGGAGTATCTTTGTGTTTCTTTTCCTTCTCTCTTAGGATCACCACAGTTGACATGGGAACTATATCTTCCATCCCTTCCAAATCACCATTGGCTTGCATTCTTAGCAACTGGGATAAATTTGACCCAAAAAATTTAAAAAAGAAGACATTAGTTTTCTTTTGTAACACTGTTTGGCCCCAATATAAATTAGGGGATGGAGAGATATGGCCCGAGAATGGGAGCAGGAATTATAATACTATCCTATAGCTAGATCTATTCTGCCGGAGGGAAGGAAAATGGTCTGGAGTTCCTTACATGCAGGCGTTTAGGGCTCTGTACCAAGATCCCTCATTTTGCTCCAGCCCCACCCTGACAAAACCTGCAGGCCCAAGTGTTGATTAATTAGAAGATATCCTCCTTAGCTCCCCACCTGTCTCTCAAGGGAGATTAAGGGAACCCCAGAGTTCTGGAGTCTCTGCCCCTACCTTAGAGGGAGCAACCTCTCCACCACCTTATGCTATGGGCAACCTAAAGCCACCAGCTGAGGAAAAACCCAGCCCTGCAGGACATACTAGAAGTGTCGCTTCTTATCTCCCTACCACTCCTGCACTCCTACCCTTGAGGGAGGTAGCAGGCCCTGAAGGTGCTATAAGGGTACAAGTGCCCTTCTCTATAACTGATTTACAACAATGTAAAGACAGGCTAGGGAGTTTTTCAGAGGACCCTTCACATTTCACTAGTAATTTCCAGACTCTTACTCTAGCATTTAGTATGTCGTGGAGGGATTTGTACATAATTCTGACCACCTGCTGTTCCCCAGATGAGAAACAGCGGATCTGGGAGGAGGCCTGTAAGTATGCAGATCAGCTGCATACCCAGAACCCTGGCACTAACCAGCCAGCTGCCCAAGCTGTCCCGGACCAGGAACCTGACTGGGGATACAATACTCAGGCAGTGATCTGGAGTAGGGATGCAATGATAGATTGCTTACTGGCAGAAATGAGAAACTGTATCAAGAAACCTGTGAAGTATGAAAAGGTTAGGGAAATCTCTCAGGGCAAGGAAGAGAACCCAGCTCTCTTCAGAAACAGACTAGTAGAAGCCTTCCAAAAATATACAAACTTGGACCCTTCATCCCCAGAGGGTCGAATCTTGATAGGACAGCATTTTATAAATCAATCTGCCCCTGATATTCGCAGGAAGCTTCAGAAATTACAAATGGGCCCACAGACCGCCTTAGATAAGCTCATGAATACAGCCTTTTCCGTCTTTAACAATAGGGATTTGGAGGACAGAAAACAGGGAAAGAAGGAAAGGGAGAAGCAAGCAGAGCTCCTTGCACTAGCCTTTAGTAGTGCCATTGGCGGAAACCAGCCCCATCAGGGGAGCTTGGGGAGGCCTCAGGAGAATCAGGGTCAAAAGGATCAGACCTGTTATAAGTGCAAGCGCCCTGGACACTGGTCAAAGAACTGCACTCAGCCACGTCCGAGGCCCTGTCCTCTATGCAAGAACTTCAGTTCTGATCCCTGGCACTGGAAGGTAGACTGCCCCCGTTCCCATAGTGGAAAGGGGTCATCTCCCAAGGCCATGGCTACTCTTGAGGACTGAAGGTGCCCAGGGAACAGGTCGGCCCCAGGGAATACTCATATTCCCATCTCTACCGAGGAGCCCCGGGTAACTCTAGATGTGGCAGGTAAGAAATCAACTTTCTTGTTGATACAGGGGCCACTTTCTCTGTCCCTAACTCTTACTCTGGACCTCTTTCCTCCAAATCAGCTAAGGTAACGGGGGTCGAAGGAAATCTTAAGGCATATTTCTATACATTCCCTATCACTTGCCAATTTGAGAGTCAAGTATTCAAACACTCCTTTTTAATTGTTCCTCAGTGCCCTATCTCTGTTAGGCCAGGACTTTTTAGCTCAGATGGGAACTATCTTGTTGTTCCCTGAAGTGCCCTTTGAGTTAAGTAACGTGATGATAATCAGTAGTGTTTGAAATCAGGAAGAAATCCCAAGTTCAGTTCTAGGTGCAGTAAATCCACTAGTTTGGGAGTCAGGGATTCCTGGAAGAGCAAAGACTGCATTACCGGTTAAAATCCAGTTAAAACCCAGGTCAGATTACCCTCACAGGAAGCAGTATCCTATTAAACAAGAAGCTTTGGAGGGGTTACAGCCCATCATAACTAAATTTATACAACATGGGCTCATAGTCACTTGTCAGTGTCCTTGCAACACGCCCATCTTACCAGTGATGAAGCCTACAGGAGAATACAGGCTAGTCCAGGATCTAAGGTTAGTCATTGAAGCAGTAGTCCCTTTACATCCAATAGTAGCTAACCCTTACACCTTGCTCTCGCAGATACCAGATGATGCTCAGTGGTATTCAGTCTTAGATCTGAAAGATGCCTTCTTCTGCATCCCTTTGCATACTGACTCTCAGTATTTGTTTGCTTTTGAGTGGACTGATCCAAAGATGACGATACATCAGCAATATACTTGGACTGTATTGCCACAAGGGTTTAGGGACAGTCCCCATCTCTTTGCTAGGGTATTAGAAAAGGATCTTAGAGATTTACAGCTACAAGGAGGGGCCATTTTATAATACGTAGATAACATACTAATCTGCAGCCCCTCCAAGGAGGCTTTTGATCAAAATACCATCCAGACTCTGAATTTCCTAGCTGAAAGAGGATATCAGGTATCAAAGAAAAAGGCTCAGATTACCAAACAAAAAGTAAATTACTTAGGGTATATTTTGACTCCTGGATGTAGGCAATTATCACAGGAGAGAATTAAAGTGATTAATGAATTAACTCTACCTGCTACTAAACAGCAGCTTCGCTCCTTTTTAGGAATGGCAGGATTCTGTAGGATTTGGATCCCCAACTTTGGGCTAATTGCCAAACCTCTGTATGAAGCTACTAAGGGGCCAGACACTGAACCCATTATATGGGAAAAAGAATGTGATCAGGCTTTTAATAAAATCAAGCAGGCTCTAGTCGAAGCCCCAGCCTTAGGCATCCCCAACTTAAATAAGCCTTTCTCTCTATACATAGCAGAGAAGCAAGGAATAGCTTTAGGGGTCTTAGTCCAACAACTAGGGAATGAACCTCAACCAGTTGCATATTTCTCAAAAAAACTGGACACTGTAGTAGCTGGGTGGCCTCCATGTCTAAGAGCAGTTGCAGCCACAGCCATGCTAACCGAGGAAGCTAGTAAACTAACTCTTGGGCAGAAGTTAGAAGTCTTAACTCCACATCAGGTACAAGGGGTGTTAGAAATGAAAGGGTACCTCTGGCTAACAGGAAATAGACTGACCAAATATCAGGCCCTTCTTCTAGACAATCCTGAAGTAACCATAAAGATCTGTAACACCCTAAACCCAGTCTCCTTAATGCCTACAGAATCATCCCCAGATTTGATCCATTTATGCTCAGACATTATTAGTCTTACTCAATCGAGCAGGAATGACTTATTAGACTAGCCCTTAGAAAACCCTTATGATGAGTGGTTCACTGATGGGAGCAGCTTTGTACAGAATGGGCAGCGAAAAGCAGGATATGCAGTACTTAGTTTATATAACACTATTGAGGCACAACCCCTTCCATTTCAACCTCAGCCCAAAAGGCTGAAATTATAGCCCTTATCTGAGCTCTCATCCTAGGACAAGGAAGAAGGGTCAATATCTATACAGACTCCAAATATGCCTTCCTTGTTCTGCATGCTTATGCTGCCATAAGGAAAGAAAGAGGGCTCCTCACCGCTAAGAATTCCCCTATTAAACATGGACCAGAAATCTTAAATTTATTGGAAGCAGTTATGCATTGCAAAGGCTACCAAAAGGATATGTCCCATATCTCTCAGGGAAATAGGAGAGCAGACCAAGAAGCAAAGAAAGCAACACTAGGGACTGATAGACAAATGGCTTTATTCCCCTCTGTAAATGTCTCAGATATCAAGCCCAACTATACATCTGAGGAAATATCTTGGGCTTTGGAGCAAGGAGGTGTCCATGAAGGACCCTGGATATATATTGGCCAGAGGCTCTTCCTTCCTCAAGCCTCCCAGTGGAAGTTCTTAAAGGCTTTGCATGACTCCTTCCACATTGGAAGGGATGCTACAATGACAATGGTTAACAAATTATTCATAGGTAGGGGAATAGCTACTACCATAAAGAATATTTGCCAGGCTTGTACTCTTTGTGCCTATAACAACCCTGGGCAAAAGCCATCCCTGCCCCCACTGATAGAACCTATTCAGCAAAGAGGGACCTATCCTGGAGAGGACTGGCAGATTGATTTTAACAAAATACCTCCTTGTAAAGGATACAAATACTTACTAGTCCTGGTAGATACCTTTACTGGATGGATTGAGGCCTTTCCGACAAGGACAGAGAAGGCCACAGAAGTAGTAAAGGCTCTCCTAAAGGAAATAATACCCAAGTTTGGTCTTCCACGATCCCTATAAAGTGATAATGGGCCATCCTTCACTTCTAAGATCACTCAAGCAGTTTCTGAAGCTCTAGTCATAAAATATTATCTTCATTCTGCTTGGAGACCACAGTCCTCTGGAAAGGTAGAACGAGCAAATCAAACTTTAAAAAGGACATTAGTAAAACTTTGTCAAGAGACTTCTGAAAACCAGGCTAAGTTACTACATATAGCCCTCATGAGAATTAGGGGCTCCATTCTCATGGCCAATACTAAGGCCAATACTAAACTCAGTCCATTTGAAATGTTGTATGCCTGGCCCTTTTTGACTCTAGATCTAATATTTGATACAGAAACCCATCAAGTAATTAAGTATATAACAAACTTAGAACAAGTGAAGAAAGTTTTACAGGAATATGGAAATAAAGTTTTACCAGCCCCAAAAGGGAATTTTCAAACTGCCATATCTCTGGGAGACAGAGTACTCTTTAAAACCTGGAAGGAGGGATCACCAGAAGACCAACTCAACCCTAAATGGAAAGGGCCTTACCAGGTAGCCCTGAGTACCCCTATGGCTGTGAAACTCTTAGGGGTCGATAGTTGGGTTCATATTTCTAGGGTAAAACTAGCCCCCATGGATCCCAATCTGACTCAGAACCAGCTGGAGACCCAAAGCCCAGACTATACCTGAGCCACTGGAGGACCTCAGGTTCCTGTTCAAAAGGAGGAAGCCCTAAAAAGATAAGTAATAACCAATAACAGTGCACTAAAATCACCATTGTTCTGGATAGTTGTACTTCTTGAAAACTTCCTATTCATACTGGTCCTCTGCTTCATATAAAGCCTTGCTTACTTCCTTCTGGGTGGAATCATATCTATGATTGTCTAAAATGAAAATGTCTGTTGTTTCTATTAACCATTCTCTACTCGCCTGCACCCTGTGTAATGGAATGGGATGAAAATTTTCTAGTGAATGCTTCTCGAACCTTAGCAGCAGGAGAAAACCTGGCCCAATGTTGGATATGTCATCCTAACCCGGAAACTCCTTCCAGATATAACACTCATATAAAAGCCTACCCAATAGCTAATGAATCCTTAATCAGTACTTTGAATTCCTCTGCTAGTTACACATGTTCCTCTTTTTCTTTAACAGTCAGATGGGAGCGAAATCCTCCTTTGTGTTTCTGTATGACCCCACTAGAATTAAAGCCATTTAATTACTCCAGCACCTCTCTTAAATGCAACAGTACGATGGGATGCACCCCATGTTATAATAATACTCATACAAGGGCCATTGACCCATTTAAAGCCCTGGCTTCTTTTTCAAGTTCCAGCTTTCTAGAGAATCTTTCTGAGGAAGAAATTTTCAAACCTTTAAATTGGTCACATATAGTATGCTACCCAAATTATGATTCTAACTGTATTCCTAATAGTACCCATTGCTGCATTGACAAAACTCACAATGCAGATACAAATGATACTTCTAAATGTGTTACTTGGAAATTGAACCAATCTCTTCAAGGAGTATTAGCAAAATTTCTACCACCTCCTGCAGGAGGTGAAGATCAGGGAAATAACTTAGGGCCTTTTAAGGACTGCCTTTCCCCCTTGCCATATGCCTTCCTTAACAAATATAACTCCACTAATGCCACAGTTATTGCAGCACCCCTGGGGCTCATCTGGCTATGTGGGACTCCCAGTAATTGGCTAATGGATCATTCATAACTTCAAGAAGGTATTGCTTATACACATCTCAACAACTCTAAACATGGGGGTGACTGTACCTTAGGGACCTTGGCACCCCAAGACCTTACTGTTATAAATATAACCATGGGTCCTGGAAGTCCATCTTTCAGCAGAAAAAAAAACAAGCTTTTGGTCTAGTAGTGGCTGGAGCTGCTGCCACTATAGCAGCTGCAGCCCCCTGGGGAGGCTTCACCTATCATGAGGCCATTCTAAGGGAACTCACTAAGATTATAGAAGACATCTCCCAAAATACTGCTGGTACTCTAGCTGGACTCTCAATATCAGTAGACTCATTGGCAAATGTAGTCATGGATAACTGCCTTGCCCTTGATTATCTTCTAGCAGAACAAGGAGGGGTATGTGCTGTTTGTTATCAATAAAACCTGCTGCACCTATATAAATAACTCTGGAATGATTGAAACAAACATAAGGAAAATATATAAACAGGCAGAATGGCTACATAAATATAATCAACAGGGCCAAGGAGGAATTAAGGAAGCCCTAACCTCCTGGTTCCCTGGCTTAACATGGTTATTACCTCTCTTAGGGCCCTTAATAACACTGCTGCTTTTACTACTTTTAGGACCTTGCTTATTTAATTTACTTGTTAAATTTGTTTCTTCTAGACTTAAGCAGTTCCACGTCAAACTGATGATGCTCCAAGGTTTCCAACCAATCCCTGAAAACGATGTCGAAGCTGACCAACATACAGCATCTGCGGTGGCCTCAGGAATTCCTCTTCAACCTCTAGATAGAATAGGGCGAGAGTTCCGTGGTTCTCAATAGGCAGGGTCTACTGTCCAATCCAAGCCTGAAGCAGCTATAGAAAACGGATCTTCACCCTTCAACAACCCCAAAAAGATTTTTGAGAACCATGTCTCTCAGGGGGAAGTTGAGGCAGGAGATAATCAGGAAGGAAACTCCAGAGGCCACGCAGGGCTGAGGTAGAAAACATCTATACATGACAAAGACCCCCTAAGACGGGTTGTTCCTGTTTTCTGGGATAACTCTGAATCATGGAATGCACCTGCACGCTACCCCTGATTGATTATAATATCATTATAATGAAATAACATTGTGGGACTCCCTTCTCCAGTAGCCAATCAAGAAAATCATGGGAAACCACACATGCGCAGTAGCTTTGAAATCCAACTCCTTGTACCTGTGCAGGAAAAGCCCACCAAAGACTAGCAAGGGAGCTTCTGCCCTATAAGAATAGAATCCCCCCAGCCCATGTGTTCCTTCTCTGCTCAGAGTTGGCCCACTCCCATGTCCTGTGGAGTGTACTGCCACTTAATAAATCTTCCCTCTTTCTTTATGCTAAAAACTTTGTGTGTTCAGTTCAATTCTTTGTCCTTGATCATTAAGAACCTGGTTACCTGTGCACACCTGTGACATTACTGCTGATTTATCATTGTTTTCCAATGTCTTGCCAATGCTCTCCTGGATGTGAATTCATGTAAATTTCTTAGCTCATAGATATTTAAAAAAATAGTAGAGCATATTGGAGATATGTAGAATTAATATTAGATGTTTTAATTAAAATTTTAAATTAAAAAAGTAATTTAAGGGGATGCTTTTTAAAAAATACTTTTTCTGAAAAACTATACTTTTAAAAATTGGGTCTCAATTTATTTACCTTCTAAATAAAAGGCTTGTATGGCAAGCCTGGGATGGCAAAGAGGCCTTATCTGAAACACTAACTCTAAGGCTCAGTAGGAAAGAATGCTTGGTGTGGTTAACAATCAGCATATACCATAGGTAAGAGAAGCACTCAGTGTCACCCATTTCTTGAACTAGGACCAGACCATCATTAAAGGTCCTTCATAAATATAGTCCTCCTCCAGTATTCACTGTCTATTGAATGTTGGAAGAATTATACTACCTGATAACAAACTATGCTACAAGGCCATAGTAATCAAAACATTATGGCACTGACATAAAAACAGATATATAAATCGATGGAACCAAATAGGGAGTCCAGAAATAAAAACATGCCTTTATACTAAATTAATATTTGACAAATAAGGTAAGAATATACGATTGAGTAAAGACAGTATATTTAATAAACAGTGGACAGATGCGTGCAAAAAAATAAAACTAGACCACCTTCTCACACCATGCACAAGAATAAACTGAAAAAGGATTTAAAATTTAAATCTAAGATTTGAAACTATAAAAATCCTAGCAGAAAACATAGGCAATAAGATCTTGGACATTTCTCATTTCAGTATTTTTTTCTGATATATCTCCTTGGCCAAGAGAAACAAAAGAAAAAATAAACAAATGGGACTACATCAAACTAAAAGTTTTTGCACAATGAGGGAAACTATCAAAATAAAAAGACAAGAAAAGAAAAGAAAAAAGAAAAGAAAAGAAAAGTGAAAAAAAGAAAAGAAAAAAAGAAAAGAAAAGAAGAGACAACCTACTCCTTGGGAAAACACATGCACCAATTTATAAATCCAAAATTTATAAAGAACTCAAACAACACCAAAAAAAGCAAACAGTTCAGTTAAAAAATAGACAAAAGACCTGAATAGACACTTCTCCAAACAGGACGCACAGATGGCCAAAAGACATTTGATAAGATACTCAACATCACTAATCATCAGAGCAATGCAAATTAAAACCTCAGTGAGATATCAACTCACACCTGTCAGGCAGGCTATTGTCAATGAATTCCACAAATGACAAGTGTTGGTGAGGATGTGGAGAAAAGGGAACCTTCGTGCACTGTTGCTGGGAATGCAGACTGGTACAGCCACTGTGGAGAGCAGTATGGGGTTTCCTCAAAAAATTAAAAATGAAACTGTCTTATGGCCCAGTGATTCCACTTCTTGGAATGTTATCTGAAGAGACCAGAATACTCTTTTAAAAGCGAGATTTGGGTAGAGTCATTAAGGAATGTGTATACCCATGGACAAAGACAACTTGGTGGTAGGTAGGGAGGATTGAATGTGGGAGGTAGGGGTGGGTAGGGTGGGGGGATTAATGGGGACACTGTATTGCATAACAATTAAAAAAGGGAAAAAAGCAAGATTTGACCTTGTTGTTTCCTGCTTCCCACTCCTCTTAGGATAATGCCTGATCTTTTTATTATGGCCATGTATACTATGGTCTTTGCCTACTTCATATTTCTCATCTCCTCCTCCCTTTCTTTCTGGGTCCAGCCTTATCAATCTTTATCAGTTCCCATAAAGGTCATTGGAGTTACTTACTGCTTTCATTGCGAAGCTATTCTGCTTCTCTCCCTTTACCTTTTATACTGTGATTCATACTTTGATTAGCTCTGTCACTTGAGGGCATATGTCTCAGTATTCCAGATGAGATCAGAAGCTGCCATATTTCCTCTTTATATAACAGGCTTTAGTTGTACAGTTGTGTCATTATTTGACTTTTGTCTGTCTCTTGAAATAGGCAGGGGTGTCAAACTCATTTTCACCGGAGGCCACATCAGCCTCGTAGTCACCTTCAAAGGACTGAATGTAGTTTTAGGGCTGTATAAATGTAACTACTCTTTAACTAGGGGCAAGGAGCTCAGTGCCACTGCCAGGTAGAAACAAGGTGTCGGTGGGATGAAACAAGGTGGAAGGCCGGATTTGGCCCTCGGGCCTTGTGTTTGCCACCTGTACAACACAGTAAGCTTTTTGTTCACTATTATTCCAGGGACACCAGCTCAGTACACAGCTTGCTAAATAGTGATGAATGGGTGTATGCTTTTACAATTCCTTGCAATCTAGGGTTCCTTGGTAAAGCAGTAGTGTAGAAGCCATTTAAAGAAGTTAAAGCCTTTTTCTCAATAGCCTTTGGTCATGGTAAACATTTAACTGGTCAGAAAAAACCTAGGCTTATAGTAATTACCTGGAGTATTTCTAACAAGTCCTTCAAACTTTGCATGGCCAAACAGAACTCTTGATACTTAGCCCCTCATTAAATAATATAATTCTATTTCAGCAGTCCCTCTTAATGGCTCAAATTCTTGATGTCAACCTTGGCTCTACCAAATCTAATCTATCAGGAAGGTATGTTGGATCTACCCTTAAAATACATTTGGAAACCGGCTCCTCTCACCTTCTCTGCTATCATCCCATTTTCAACCACAGATATCTCTCACCTGTTCCACTTCAGTAAGCTGCTTACTGGTGTCCGTCCCTGTTCCTGCTGTTGGCTCTCTCAGTCCAATCTTTACAGAAGGAGTTTTTCAAAAAACAGGCATTAGGTCATATCATGCCCTTACTCAAACTTTGATTTCTAGACTTTATTTTATCCCTAATATAAATACCATTTTTTGTCATTGCTTCTTGCCTCCAATTTTACTTGTTCTCACCTCTTTCTGTTCCTCTCCCCTTTCTTGATAATTTTTAACCATAATTGCCTTCTTGCAATTTTCCAATCATGCAATATTCAGTCTAACTTTACAGTGTTGATGTGTGCTGTCCCTTTGCCTGAAACTTCTGTTCCCTATCTGATCACATTTGCTGCTCCTTCTCATCTTTCAGGTGACAGCTCGAAGACCACACCCTCCAAGGCTGTTCCTGATCACCTGATCTGCAAGAGTCATTCTCCACACTCACCGTCGTTCTCTATCCTATTACATCCAGCCTTGTTTTCTTCACAGCATTTATCACCATCTAAATTTATTTTATGAATTTATAAAATAGTTATTTTTTCATTGTTTCTCCATACTAACATATCATGCTTAAGAGAGAAAAAAATTTAGCTGCCTTGTTTCTTGTTTTATCTAGCTCCCAAAGGAATGCTTATGACATGGTAGTTCCTCAAAGTATAGTTGCTAAATGAATGAATGAGTAGAGATTCATTTCAAAATGGATTGGTGCTGAGTAAGAACTGAAAAAACGAGGAAAGTATTTCTTGATCACTGTTTAAAAGGACTGTAGTCCTGTGATTGTGTTTGTACTTCGAAGCCCTAGGCCTCTATACTACAGAGTTTTGCTCGTAGCTTTTCCTTGGAGCATCATCAATCAAATGACTGTTTTTGAGGAGTAAAATTTCATTATGGATCGCATAATTCACATGATTGTTACCTTTTGTAACTCAATGTTTTCCAATAAAGCATTTTTTAAAAAAATAAGTAACTAGATGTTGGTTTTCCTGGCACTGGTCAATTAGCTGATTCCTTAGAGCACATTGCATAGTTTCCTGCATTTCATTTCCAGCACTTTCAGTCTAAAATTCACATTGTTCTGCCATGTTATGGAAAGATGCAGGAAGAATTTTTTTCATCATTTTTATCAAGCATTGGATTCCTAGACACTGAAGACTTGGATGACCCGTGGTTTCCTTCAGGATTATCTTTGACCATTATGTCTGCTGCTATCCATTTCACTGCTAGGTGGCACACCTAAGGTGTGCAAGTCAATGTGTTGATATTCTCTGAGCTTGTGGAGGCATCATGGGAAAACCTTAAAAGGAGTGTATAAAACTCAAGGAATGGTGAAGTGTAGGTAATTTTCCAAAAAAGATATATGTGAAATGTAATATGGAAGAGCACTTGCATTTTTTCAGAACAATCAATGCCAAATTTTCAAAACCATAATACAGTAACTTAGCAATAATTGTTGAGAGTGCTTATTGTTTACTATGCTCTGAACTTCAGTTATATGGAAACTTTTAGTGAACAGTTTTCTATATTATCATATCCCTCTTTGTTACTGAGGAGGAAAAATCTAGTTAAATAAGAGTTTCATTTAGTTGAAATAAGATAAAATGGGAATCTTTTAAGTATACATGGTAACATATCGAATAGTACATACAGGCTTATAATAAAGTAATAAATATATATGGTAATATATTCCATAGTACATAAAGGCTTGTTAAAAATAGTAATAGTTTTCCTATTCCCTGCCAGATTCCCCAGAGACAACTTTAAAAAATAACTTTATGAAGTCATTATTTAAATAGCATAAACATGAAATAGTTTTGACTAGAAAATAGATTTGCTCTTTCTAGGAAGATAAACATGCAATGATAATGTGTATGGTATAATTCTGTGCACTTGTTCAAACTACTATGCCAGTGGGTACTTTGGAATAAAATCATGGACATCTCTTAAAAATTCTCTTGAAATTATGTACAAAATATTTATGCTTTTGGAAGCCCTTTCTTATAAATAATTCCACCAGTGAAGAAGAGTGTGGAGAGAGCATGAAAGAAGGACAATGAGTAAAAGCAAAGTCAGAGAATAGCTAATGGCGGGGAAATGAATAGAGAAGAACTTGGTGCTAGTACTCAAACTTCTCTGTCTGTTACCTGGTTGGTTAATTCCTTACTAAGAGATGCTTAAGTCCACCCAAACCTGATCAAACAAAACTATCAAATCTTGCCAACTCAATCCCCTGCTCTGAGAACAAGCTTATTCTAAAAGCTTCCAATGGTTTTTTAGATTATCAACAAGAGCATGAAACATGTGGACATTGTCTCATTTTGGTGACTTGAATGTTTGCCTTTCTTACCAGTTATAGTTGCCACTGTGATCCATTTCTTAGGCATTGAATTTTCTCCATTGGCCACTTGTGATCCAGGTTATCCTGGATGGATGGGACAGTCTTCTTTGTGGACAAAATCATGTCTGTGAGCCAATAAGATCTACTATGAGCACTTATATCAGCCTTACTTGGGGAAAAATTTTGGTAGGACTCCCAGAGGACAGCCTCTACTTATTTAAAGTCCCCCAAAACTCATTTTCTACAATCCACAGCTTGAGCAAGGGCCACAGCATAGGGACAGGGGTAAGCCCACATCTCCCTAGTTCTTACTTTCTGACACTTCCAAAGGAGTTCATTTCTATATACTAGCTTTATCCATAACATACTTTCTTTAATCTCACTCTCCTAGGTAATGTATCTTAAAGTTCTGAGATGTCTTATTCTACCCATTTATACCCTGCTTAGACCCAAGCTGTAGAATGGGGATAATTAACCAGAAATAAAATTCTCTTTAGTTCTATGATGATCATTTACACAGTAAGAATTCTTTTGCTCCAGACTCCCAAGCATCTGGTGGAACTCTCAACATGATCTCTCCTATGTGCACTCCAGGATTCTCCCTAAGAATTTCTGACAGCCACTGGAGAGCTGGCTAAAGGCAAGGTGGCTAAATAATTTACTGGTGTTTTCCTTCCCATGTTCTGCCTTTCTGCTTAAGAACCTCTCCCTACTGTTTGATATTGGGACATTTCATTATTTTCTTTTAGCTGGTGTTTTTTCTTAATTACTCTGATCATAGGAGTGAAGTTTTAGGAACCAGTTTTCATCCAAATTGGCCCAAAATACGGTACAGGAATTCATGAGAGTATCATGTCAAGTTTCTCTGTAGCCTCTTCACAGTGGATAGGTGAGGCTATAACATAGCCATATAGATGTATTGCTTCCAACATCATGACACAAGCAATCATATTTTATGCTACAATTCAGTACGCTGACAGACACATACATACATATGCATGATATATAACTGAAAAATTTACAAATAGTACTATATGTAAAAAAACCACATTGAGTTAAATATAAGCATTTATTAACATAGAAAAAATTCTTAAACATACAAAACAAAATTAACAACAACAACAAAAATGGTGGTCAAGACCCTCCAAATAAGCCAGTTTGGGAAGACTGAAGTGTCTCTATGGACAATAAGAATGGAAATCCATTAAAATATTTTTGTTTCTATTCCAGACATTTAATTTAAGGAGATAAGATATCCTTTTTTTCTTTCTCCTTTACTCCCCTCCAACCTGCACACCCCCTCCCAGCCACATTCCCCCACTTTAGTTCATGTCCATGGGTTGTACATATAAGTTGTTTGGCTTCTACATTTCCTATACTATTCTTACCTTCTCCCTGTCTATTTTCTACCTACCATCTATGCTACTTATTCCTGTTCCTTTCCCCCCTGTATCCCCCTCCCACTCCCCTGTTGCTAACCCTCCATGTGATCTCCATTTCTGTGGTTCTGTTCCTGTTCTAGTTGTTTGCTTAGTTTGCTTTTGCTTTTGTTTTAGGTGTAGTTGTTAATACCTGTGAGTTTACTATCATTTTATTGTTCATATTTTTTATCTTCTTTTTCTTAGATAAGTCCCTTTAACATTTCACATAACAAGGGTTTGGTGATGATGAACTCCTTTAACTTGACCTTATCTGAGAAGCACTTTATCTGCCCTTCCATTCTGAATGAAAGCTGTGCTGGATAGAGCAATCTTGGATGCAGGTTCTTGCCTTTCATGACTTGGCATACTTCTTTCCAGCCCCTTCTTGCCTGTAAAATCTCTTTTGAGAAATCAGCTGACAGTCTGATGGGAACTCCTCTGTAAGTAACTATCTTCTTTTCTCTTGCTGCTTCTAGGATTCTCTCCTTATCTTTCACCTTGGCTAATGTAATTATGATGTGCCTTGGTGTGTTCCTCCTTGGGTCCAACTTCTTTGGGACTCTCTGAGCTTCCTGGACTTCCTGGAAGTCTATTTCCTTTGCCATATTGGGGAAGTTCTCTTTTATTATTTGTTCAAATAACTTTTCCACTTGTTGATCTTCCTCTTCTCCTCCTGGTACCCCTATAATTCAGATGTTGGAACTTTTCAAGATTTCCTGGAGGTTCCTAAGCCTCTCCTCATTTTTATGAATTTTTGGTTCTTCATTCTTTTCTGCTTGGATGTTTCTTTCTTCCTTCTGGTCTACACCATTGATCTGAGTCCCAGTTTCCTTCCCAACTCTATTGGTTCCCTGTACATTTTCCTTTATTTCACTTAGTGTAGCCTTCATTTTTTCATCTAATTTGTGGCCAAATTCAACCAACTCTGTGAGCATCCTGATTACCAGTGTTTTGAACTATGCATCTGATAGGTTGGCTATCTCTTTCTCACTTAGTTGAATTTTTTCTGGAGCTTTGCTCTGTTCTTTCATTTGGGCCTTTTTTTTTTTTTTGTCTTGATGCACCTGTTACATAGTAAGGGGTGGAGCCTTAGGTGTTCACTAGGGAGGGGCAGCCCAAGTGGCTGGGTTGTGATGCTGTATGTGGGGAAGGGGTCTGAGAGGGAACAATGGCACTTGCCCTGCTCTCTGCCAGCTTTCAGTCACTTCCCCTGTTACCCACAATCAAATTGGTCCCTTCTGGTGCTGATTTCTGGGTGGGTGGGTTTGTACATGTTCTAGGCTTCTGTGGGTCTCTCCAACAAACTCTCCTGTGAGGCTTGGAGTTTCTCCCACTGCCACCTCCACCCCCACAGGTGTTTTCAATGAGTGGTTTGAGGCTTTATTTCCCTGCACTGGGGCCCTGGGTTGCATGGTCCATCCTGTTCCCCAGTTGTTTCTCCCAGTTTATCTGCATGTGAATGTGGGACCACCCAGCCTGCAATCAGCCCCCTCATGGGGTTCGCCAGCTGCTGCCTTGCCCTCCCTGCACAGCTGCTTGTCTCTGCCCCCCACCTGCTTCTGGATGAATGTATCTATTTTAACTCCTTAGTTATTGGACTTCCATACAGTTCAGTTTTCTCTCAGTTCTGTTTTTTTTTTTTTAATTATTGTTGTTCTTCTTTTGGTTGTGGGAGGAGGCACATTGTGTCTACCTATGCCTCCATCTTGGCCTGAAGTCCCCCATTAAAATATTTTAAGTGGGGGATTGACATAACCATATTTATGTTTTAGAAAGATTGTTCTGTCTTTAGGATGGGATATGACTTCGTCAGAACTTAGTGGTTGATTGTACTGAGGGTGAGAGAAAGAAAGGGAGAAAGACCAAACTTTCAGTCTTTATATGTGGGCAAGTGGGTGGATGGTAATGGCATTTAGTGAAGCAGGAAGCACTGGGGAAGGCAAAGATGTGAGAGAAGGAAATGATTTGAATTTTGGGCATATTTAGTTTGAGGAGGCTACAAGGCATCTAGATTGAGATGTCCAGAGGCATTTGGATATGCCAGATATAAAATATTTTATACTTTCAGGGCAAGGCAGTCTCTGTTGCAAGTACTTACTCTACCCGTTGTAGTGTGAAAGTAACCATAAACAATAAATAAACAAAGGAAAATAAAGATTTAGTTATAAGAACAAGTGGAATGCAGAATTAGGTCCTTACTGACACCTTAGCAAGGCAAATGAAGCTGGGAGAATAAAGCTGGAGGATTTAGAACTATTAGTATATATTCAATGACCTTGGTTTGAAGAGACGCCTTCTTAAAAATAATTTCTGTAAACTTCCAAATTTTTAGAAGATTTTTTTTTTGTGGATTAAAAGCAAAAAATTAGACTTTGGTCAAGATGGTAGCATAGGTAAACATAGTACTCACCTCCTCCCACAACCACATCAAAATTACAACTAATTACAACTGGGAGGTCACTAAGCAAGAGGTACAGATGCCAGAATTGTCTGTACACAACTGTCATTCAGAACTGCGTGAAATCTGGCTGAATAAAAGTTCCATGACTAGGGAATTAAAGAAGAAGCCACATCAAGACTGGTAGGAAGGGCAGAGATTCTGAATGGGGTGGTACCACACATATGTGGCAGATAAAAATTGGGAGGGATATCTAAGCTATAGAGGTCCCCTCAGAAGAACAAGGAGTCTCAGCCCTATACCATTCTCCTGCCCACCCCAGGGTTCCAGTGCCAGGAAGAGAAGTCCCCATAATTCCTGGCTGTAATTGAGATTGAGGCTAAGGGAGATGGAGTGCTTCTGGAGTCCCAGGAAGTTCCCCTTACAGGGCTCAGGCACAGACTTACTTGGATTCACTCCATGTGAGCTCCAGGTTGAGGCAGCCACTTAGAAAACATCAGAGATGTAAGGGGTGGAGCTGAGTTGTCTGGTATCAGAGTGAGAGCTGTGGGGGGGTAGTATGCTCACAAACAGAAGTGCTGGCAGAGGCCATTGTTCCTTTGATGAGCCTTCCCCCCAGAGAGCCACAGAGGCAGCAGGTGGGTGTCATATCTGAGACTCCATTAACTTGGCTCATACTGTTTGTCCCACCCTGGTGATTCCTTGAGGCCTTGCCCCATCCTACCTTCAGGCCCACTCAAGCTGTTTCTAGTGGTTTTTCTATATGAATGGCTATCTTAGGTCATTCTCCAGATTTTTCTAAAATCTCTCACATAAGCAGCATCTGGCATCTGTACCTCTCATTTAGTGGCCCCCAGTTCTGGCACTAACAGCAAGAAGCAGGCTTGGTTCACAATTTGGCCTCATCTGTGTACCTCTAAGCCCAGCATAAATAGCAGCCATTTGAAGATCATTTTGTAGCTCATTCTAGGTGTCCCAGGCAGAACACAGGCAGTGACTGACCTTGGCCTGCAACTCCCAGGAGGACCCAAAGCCAGTGCGACCAGTGGACAGCTACAGACCATGCTGAAGCACCACCACCCAATCACCTTTATAAGCAATGCACCCAAGAGGCAAACTCAGTGAGCATCAGAGCCCCACTGAAGTAAGTACTAATATGTGGGGTGGGCCCCTGCATAGCTGGTTCTCTACTGTGGCTGGAGGTCAGTGGTTAGTATTCATAGCCAGTACTTGCTGCTGATCAGCCTGGGGGTAATTCTCTCACGTTGGTGTGCCAACAGCAACCAAGGCTCAACTACAGAAGGGAGGTGTATACGGAGCACACGGTGGGGAATGCATCTTGACTGCCCAGCTTAGGTGATCAAGGAGACTGTGTACAGGACCCTACAGAACACCTACTACACTAGACCACTCTACCAAGCCTGGGAGACAGTAGCTCTACCTAACACACAGTAACAAACATAGGGAAGCTGCCAAAATGAGGAGACAAAGAAACATGTCCCAAATTAAAGAACAGAACAAAAGTCTAGAAGAAGTACTACTGAGCAAAATAAAGACAAGCAGTCTACTAGATGCAGAGCTCAAAACACTGGTTATAAGGATGCTCAAGGACTTAGTGAGAACCTCAACAACATAAAAAAGAGCAGTCAGAAATTAAGGGTACACTAACTGAAATGAAGAATAATTTACAGGGAATCAACAGTAGAGTAGATGAAGCTGCGAATCAAATCAGAAATTTGGAATATAAGAAAACAAAAGATGTCAAATCAGAACAGCAAAGAGAAAAAAGAATAGAAAAAAATGAGGATGCCCTTGATGGTGTGGCTCAGTGGATTGAGTTCTGGCCTTTGAACCAAAGGCCCACCTGTTTGATTCCTAGTCAAGGCACATGCTTGGGTTGTGGGCCACATTCCTAGTAGGAGGTGCATGAGAGGCAACCACACACTGATGTTTCTCTCCCTCTCTTTCTCGCTCCCTTTCCTTTTCTCTAAAAATAAAAAAAATATATATTTTTTAAAAAAGAAAGTATACATTATCAAAAAAAAAAAAACATACACACACACAGATAAAGATAGTTTAAGGAGCCTCTGGGACAACTTCAATTGTACCAACATTTGTATCATGGAGATGCCAGGAGGGAAAAAGACAGAGCAAAAAATTGAAAACCTAATTGAAAAAATATTGACAGAAAACTTCCCTAACCTGATGAAAGAAATAGATGTATAAGATTAGGAAGCAGAGTCCCAAACAAGATGAACCCAAAGAGTCCCATACCAAGACACATAATAATTAAAATGCAATAGGTTAAAAAACAAAAAGAGAACTTAAAAGCAGCAAGAGAAAAGCAGTTAGTTACCTATAAGTGAGCTCTCATAAGATTATCTGCTGATTTCTCAACAGAAACTTTGCAAGCCAGAAAGGATTGGCAGGAAACATTAAAAATGATGAAAAGCAAGGACTTACAATCAAAATTATGCTACCCAGAAAAGCTATCATTTAGAATCAAAGGACAGATAAAGAGCTTCCCAGACAAGAAAAAAGCTAAAGGAGTTCATCACTACCAAATTAGTATTGTATGAAATGTTTAAAGGGTGTTTTTTAAGAAGGTGAAGAAAGAAAAAGATAAAAAAATTGAACAATAAAATGGCAATAAATATATATGCATCAACAATGGAATCTAAAAAACATAGTAAATAAACAGGTAGAACAGAAACACACTCATGTATACAGAGAACATTTTGACGCTTGCCAGGTAGGAGGAGGTTTGGGGAACTGGGTGAAAAGGTGAAGGGATTAAGAAGTACAGATTGGTTGTTACAGAATAGTCATGGGGATGTAAAATACAGCATAGGGAATATAGTCAATAGTATTTTAATAACTATGTATGAGGTCAGATGGCTGCAGGATTTATTGGGATGATTACTTAATAAGTTATGTAATGTCTGGTCACTAGGCGGTATACCTGAAGCTAATACAATGAATGTCAACTATAACTGAAAAAAATTTTAAATAATTAAAAAAATTAAAGCAAAGATTAAAGTTTCCAGGAAAATGCATTTTGATGTAAAGCAGAATATATTGTGCCCAGAGGCAATTGCATAATTTTAGTTACTGATTTTTATTGTTAGTGATTTTTAAAAAGTTACGTCACAAATACAATACCCTAAATTTCAAGCCAGGAGTTAGGGACATGTTTTTATGGAAAATGTGTGAAGCAAATAAATTATGTGGAGCACCAAGTCACTAAAGCAGAAAGAGAAAGGTCTGGGGAAAGAGGAGTTACACTGTGGAGTGTACTCTGGTGACACCAAAACCCTTAGGCCCAGAGGAGTTGTCTTTGCAAAGCTGGTTTGCCTTTTCAAGTCAATAAAGTTAAGAACAAATTGCTTCCCTAGGCTTGAACAGGGACTGAGTATACATACCCTGGAGAAAAGTTGATCTTTTCAAAGGCATTTTTTCCATCTTTCTTTCCACTCTCAAATAAATCACTATATTCTTGACTCCAACATCATCCTTCTTATCTGAAAATGCTGTGTTGGGACCAAAATGTCTAAACAAATTCTCTCTATTCCAGAGGAGCACTGGTGACCGCAGTAATTGGGCAGTGTGTCACTAAGGTTGTGTCTCCTTTGGGATTGTCAAAGCCAGGCTGTTAATAAGGCCTCAGGAAGCCTCCCCATGCCCACCCCTTCTTTCCTTTCTTGGAAGCTCAAGGAGGTTATTTAGCTTCCCAGGGTTTCTAGGCCTCTCTGCATCCTTGTTTTCCTTTTATGGACACAAAACACAGGTTGGTCAAGCAATGCTTGGTCTGTTATCCAGCAAATCAGCCACAAGTCTTGGAGAGCAATCAAGAAGCCTGTCTCCTCCTCTTTGCTCAAAGAGGGCAGTGATTTTTACACTGTGAGGCCCAGATTTGGCTCAGGGATCTTAGAGGTACCCAGGGCCCAATGGGAAGGCTGACTGGGGGCTTCTGGGCTTCTCACTCCCCCAAACTCTACACACTTCAGTAAGAAGCATTACTACTTTTTCTTATTTTTCTTCTTAAGGTTGCATTTAAGAATTCTATAACTTAAAAAAGAAAAGGCTAAACACTCTTGTTGAAAATCATATCCTTTTTATTTATAAGACTGTGTTTCTTCACTCTAGGCTTCTTTTTAACTCCTGTAGCCTGGTTCTTACTCTGGATGACCACTGATCTTTATAAATACATTTATTAGTACCTATTGCATGTTGAATGTGTCTGTGATTGTGATGGCAAACTTCTGTAGTACATGCAACATGTGTTCTTTGTGTAAGCTCCTGGTACATGTGGCACCCAGTACACATTGGCTAGATTGTTAATGAGTGAATAGATGAATTACACATTTTCTGCTTGAATTTTTTACTTGAAACTATCCATAGCCTAAACAGCAATTCATCTCCCTTTATATAACCCTAGCCCAATAGCCTTTGAACTTTGTGAATCATCTCTCACTCATCTTTGTGTATTGGTGCCTAGAGTAGAGTGTGGCTCATAGTAAGCATTTGATAAATAATTGAATAATCAAGATGACTTCATGGTCAAGGTGATTCTTCCAGGTGAATTCCTGTGAGAATTTAATGTGTTCCAAGCAGTAATCTTAGTGTTGGGGTTATAGATACCAGTAAAATTTGGTGTCTGCATGGGTAGAAATTCACTCTCTAGAGTTATGAGTTTGGCAAGCCATCAAGGATGAGAGTATGGCAGGGCCACACTATCCAAAAATAAGAAGAGCAGACCTGGCTGGTGTGGCTCAGTTGTTTGGAGCATTGTCCCATAACTGAAAGATTGCAGGTTTGATTCCTGGTTAGGGTACATACCTAGGTTGTGAGTTTGATCCCCCATCCTTAGTCGGGACACATACTGAAGGCAACAAATCAGTGCTTCTCTCTTAGGTCACTGTTTTTCCCTCTCTCTTTCTCTCTCTCTAAAAGCAATGAAAAAAAATGTCCTTGGGTGAGAATAAGATAGATGATTGATAGATAGATAGATAGATAGATAGATAGAAAAATAGATAGAAAGCAAGTTTTTAAAAAAGAGGAGAAAGGCAGGAGACGGGCTCCTAGCTAGCAGCAGTACTTATAGTGTGTTAGGGGTGAAGAAGGAAGGAGAAGGCTTTCACCCCCTGGGCTTCTCAGAATTCCATGCAACTTCTTTAAGCCATATATCCTGCCCTTCCCCCACCAAGTACCTTTGGCATATTATAATATGCTATGTTATTGATGGCATCTGTTTTTTCCTCAAGTATCTTGGTTTTTGACATAGTATGGGGATAAACCTTGCCTGCCTGGTGGCCTCTTAATGGATACACAGGCTGGTCTTTTCTGCCTCAGCTTTTTTCCCTGCATAAAAGGGAAGAACATCTCCATATAGAGTCTCTTCCCTCACTTTAAATAAGAAAATGCTCATTTCTCCTTCTATTTCTAGTTTTCCTATTAGCCAGTGAGATTCTATAGCCCATTTTTTTTTCAGTAAAAATACCAAAATTCTATTTCTCTTGCTTGTAGCATGAATATATTTACTACAAGAAACAGGCTAATATAGTTATGGAGGCTAACAAGTCCCATCTGTAGATGGGCCAGCAGGCTAGAGATGCAGGTAGAGCTAATGTTCAAGGTCAAAAGCAATAAGGCAGGAAGAGCAGGTATTCCAGTTTGAAGGCTATCAGGCAGGAAAAGCTAAAGCTGCAGGTGAAGTCCAAAGGCAGTCTGCTGGAGAAATCTCTCTTGCTTGGTAAAGGGTTGGTCTTTTTGTTCTATTCAGGCCTTGCACTGATTGGATGAGACTCATCCACATTATAGAGGTAAATCTGCATTACTTTACCAATTAAAATATTAATCTTATTTAAAAACATCTCCATGGAAATACTCAAAACAATATTTGACCAAAATCTGGGCACCCTATAGCTTTGTTAAGTTGACACATAAAATCACAACATCCTTCAACTCATGCACATGTGGTACTTTGATCTTCCTTCAACTTGCATATAACATACAGGTAGCATCTTGAGTATTCTCATGCTTAACACACAATTAGTATCTACAGCATTCTTTAATCTGGGCACAACACACACAGATAGTCTCTTGAATTTGCTTCCCACGTAGAATTGACCAGGAAAGTAAGTCATTCACTTGCATCCAGCTTTTCAAAAACATATGTATTAAAAAAGTGAGGCACAACTGAATTTGCCTTCACTAATCTATATCGTTGTGTAATTGTTCATTAGGACCCAAGTCATTTGAGGACAGGGACCTTGTCTTCTTACCACATACACACTGCCCATGGTGAAAAAATACAGTGACTCAACTAGGCTTGACCATCAGGTGTAATGACAAGAAGGATTCTATACCTGAGATTTTAGAGTCATTGGCCTTCCTGACTTGTTTCACTTACCTAGGACTTGCTGAAAAATTATCATTTGGGCTTTAAATTTTTATGTTTGATTTTATTCCAAAGGTAAGTTTTTTCATTGTTGAATGTTGAGAGAAATATCTGTTTATCTCTTTCTGACACTTGGGCAGCTGAAGGAGAAAATGAAGCTGACCCTCAGCTTTATGCCATAAAATCATTTGATTATTTTGCACATGAATAACTCCAACAAGAGCACATTTAAAATGTAAAAAGTTTCATTGTGTGCCCACCACCCAAAGTAAAATCATCTTCCATCATTGTATATTTGGCTCCCTTAACCCTTTACTACCTCATGTATTATACAGGTGTACACTTTAAACCTATATAATCTTATTGACCAATGTCATCCTAATACATTCAGTTAAAAAAAAAAAGAAAGTCTCCATTCATCTGCTTTTCACAGGGGAGAATGCAGGGTCCTTTTGGAATACAAAATGCATATCCAAAGCAGTTTCTATTAATTTATTTATTTATATTTCATTTTATCGATAATGTTATTACAATTGTCCCATTTTTTCCTCTTTGTCCCCTTCAACCCAGCACCCCCCACTCCCTCAGGCAATCCCTACACAATTGTTCATGTCTATGGGCCATACAAATTTCTTTGGATACTCCATTTCCTGCACTGTATATTACATCCTCCTGGCTATTCTGTGACTATCTATTTGTACTCCTTAATACCCTCACCTCTTCACCCATTCCCCTAAACCTACCTCAGATAGGGCAATCATACTCTATGTATCCAAGATACTGTCACTGTTCTTCTTTTTTGTTTAGTTTGTTTTTTAGATTCAATTGTTGTTAGATATGCATTTTTGTCATATTATTGTTCATAGTTTTGATCTTTTTCATAAATAAGTCTCTTTGTTTTTTATACAATAATGGGTTGGTGATGATGAAGTCCTTTAGTTTTTTCTTGTCTGGTCAAGCTTTTTATTTGCCCTTCAATTTTAAATGATAGCTGTGCTGGGTACAATAATCTTGGCTGTAGGTCCCTGCTTTTCATGACTTTGAATATTTCTTGCCAATTCCCTTCTAGCTCAAACAAATCACTATATTCTTGACTCCTACATCATCGTTCTTATCTGAAAATGCTGTGTCTGGGACCAAAATGTCTAAACAAATTCTCTCTATTCCAGAGGAGTACTGGTGCCCACAGTAATTGGGCAGTGTGTCACTAAGACTGCCTCTCCTTTGGGAACTTTTCTCAAAAAGTTCCTTTTGAGAAATCAGCTGACAGTCTCATGAGAACCCCCCCCTGTATGTCACTAACTGCTTTTCTCTTGCCTCTTTTAAGAATTTCACTTTATTTTTAATCTTTGACATTTTAATTATGATGTGTCTTGGAGTGGGCCTCTTTTCATCCATCTTGTTTGGAACTCTCTGTGCTTCCTGGACTTGCATGTCTATCTCCTTCACTAAATTAGAGAAGTTTTCTTTCATTATTTTTTCAAATAGATTTCCAATTTCTTGCTCTTTCCCTTCTCTTTCTGGCATCCCTGTATGCAAATGTTGGAACTTTTGAATCTATCTCAGAGGCTGCTTGCACTATCCCTATATTTTTTATTCTTTTTTCTTCTTGTTGTTTTGACTGGTTGTTTTTTGCTCCTTATGTATCAAATCATTGCTTTGATTTTCAGCTTCATACACTCTTCTGTTGTTTCCCTTCAAATTGTTCTTTATCTCAGTTAATGTATCCTTTGTTTCTGACTTGATCTTTTTTAAGCTGTTGACATCCTAAGTTCCTTGGGCATTCTTTTAACCAGTGTTTTGAACTCTGCACCTCATTGACTGCTAGTACCTGCACTTTGTTTAGTTCTTTTTCAGGAGTTTTGATCTGTTATTTTATTTGGGCCATGTTCCTTTGTCTCCTCATTTTCATAGCTTCTGTGTTTATTTCTATGTATTAGGTAGAGGTGCTTTGCCTCTGTGTCTTGGTAGTGTGGCCTAATGTAATAGGTATCCTGTAGGGTCCAGTGGCACTGCCTCCCCTATCACCCAAGCTGGGCACTCAAGGTCTTCTCTTCATGTGGGCTGAGTAAACCCTTCTCTAGTAGTTGAGACTTGATTGCTGTTGGCAGGTCAATGGGAGGGATTTACCTAGGACAGTCAGATATAAAGATTGGCTGTGACCACTGACCACCTACTTCCACCCTCCATGGAAGATCAGCTGTGCAGGGGCAGGGTGGTGGTGTTCTGACATGGTCTGTAGGTATACACCAGGTGAGCAGGCTATGGTGTTGCCCAGGTGATTGCAGGCCAAGGACAGTTCTTACCTGTGTTCTGCACACTCCCTGTCCTCACATGAACTATTAAGCAATCTGAGATGGCTGATACTTGTGCTGGGTTTGGAGATTTCCAGGCAAAGCAAGCTGTGAATCTAGGCTGACTGCTGCTAATGCCATGCCTCGGACCACTTAGTGGAGGTACTGGAGCTGGGGCCTCATTGAGGCCCACTGTTGCTTATTTAAGAGGATTTAGGAAGTTATGAAGCATGAGCCAAAATTGGCCATTTGTATGGAAAAGTTACTGTTAACAGCATGGGTGGGTTGGTAAGTTAGGTGGGATGGAATCTCAGGGGATCTCTAGGGTGGGGCAAATGGTGTTAACCAGGATGATGGAGTCTCTGGTATGTTACATACTTGCAGGCTCTGTGGCTCTGTAGGAGAAGGGTTCAGAAAAGGGACAATGGCCTCTGTTCACCCTCCTTTTTGGGATAAAGCTGTATCCCAGCTCTTGACTTGTTGCTATACACTTGCATTCCTCCTGTATGCCACTGGTGCCTTTCAAGCTGCTACCCTGGTGCTAGAACTCAGAGGGAGTGAGTCTGAGTATGTCTGTGTGTGTGTTCTTTAAGAGGAACTGATTGGGACTCCAGAGGTTCTTTCACCAACTCAATCCCCACTGGTTTTTGCATCCAGATATGGGGACTTATCTTCCTGGTACTGGAACCCTGGGCTGGGGGACCAGGTGTGGGGCTGGGCCTCCTTGCTCCTGAGACATTTCCCCTAAATGTTACTCACCAGATGTGGTTTTGGGCCCAGCCCATTCCATGTCTTCACCCCTCCTATCACTCCAGATGGAGGTGGTTTCTTTAATTCCACAGTTTTTAGACCTCCATTCAACTAGATTTTTGAAAGTTCTAAGGATGGTTCTTCTGTAGTTTAGTTGTAATTTTGATGTGCTTGTGTGAAGAGGTAAGCCATGTCTGCCTATGCCACCATCTTGACTGAAAGTCCTACCTACAAAGGAGTTTCAATTGACCCCAAATTTACTTTTGCATATGTAGAACCTAGATGTAAAGAACAGTTTCTATGGTTCTATGTTAGGTAAATGTACAATAGCTCTATTTAATATTTGGTGTATGGATTTAGTGTACCTGATTATAAATTCACTTAAGAATGGTGATACCATATCATGTGTAGGAAAGGAGTTGAGGAATTTGGGGGGAGTTGCTATTATTTTTACTTCCTTCCAAACCTATGTCTTTATTTCTAGTGTTAAATGAAAGTTTACTCAGTAAATCTCAATTCTGAGACCTCTTTGTTTCTTGTTTCTTGTTCCTCTGGGGCACATTGCTAGTGGTACTCTCCATCCTCTGTTATTATGTATGACATATTGTCTGTCACCAATATTAGACTAAAAAGGTTTTTTTATTTATTTTTTTTAGGTCAACGAGTGTGTTTCATCTGCCTTTTTTTTGAGTGCCTTACTCTGGGTCTAGTATACTTGCACACTCATTAAATGTTGAATATTGGTTGATAAAAGGCTGGTGTTCATACAAGTTGGTATAAAGAAGCCTGATATGGAAGAGCTCTGGGCCTCTGGTATGGTCTTCTGCCTCACAAATGGTTCTACCTGTCACCAAAAACATTGATGTATCTTTGCATCCAAACATTTTTTTAAACACCATGTCTACTCCTGCTCTCACTTTATAAACATGAATTCTTCCCATATTCTTACCCCTCACTCCCCTAAGAATCTTCCTGTCTCTTGGGGTGGTTAACACACAATACAGTATACGGATAATATATTATAGAATTGTACACCTGAAGCCTATGTAATTTTATTAAGCAATGTCACCCCAACTAATTCAGTCAAGACAAAAAGAAGAGAGAATCTTTCTGGCTCATAGTATACATAAGTCTTTGTTACACTTGACTTCTTTAATGTACATTATGAAAGTAATAAAGCCATTTGAATTTTCCAAATATATAATATTGTATTATTTAATATGATTTAAAAATTATTCTCTCCCTATCTCTGCTACTCCAAGATGCTGATATGTCCCCAAAGTGGGGCATATGTTTTTTAATCACCTGTCTCCCTGTTTTTCTACTGATGAAAATAATGGCTTTTAACATCATCAGGAATAGTGACTGCACAGGAAGTGACCTTTGGAGTTCTGTTTCTATGTGTAACCATCCCTATAGTAAGGAAGCTCTGACCTAAATCCCTGAGGTTGTATACCCTCTAATATTCAGTCCTGAGAATAGTGGTTCCTTGTTCCTTGTCCTAACCCTCTATGCAGAGAAAGATAATAAGGATGCTGCTTGATCCTCTCTCTAGGTTAAAAATCCCCTAACCCCTTAAACTTTGTTCCCATAGGACTGATTTATAGACTCTTTAATTAATTTTAGTTGATATTATATGATATTTTTTAGTCCTCCATTTTTCTGCTTTGTTCTTTAAATACTTCTCTTAAACATCTGAAAAAAATTGAGTGTCATGGAGAAACAAATAATTAGCTTCCTCTTTAGAGGGGAAAGTAGGACCCCAGATTGGAGTGACTTCCTTGAGCCTCATAAGAGTTGGTAAGATTGGATAGTACAAGAACTCACACTCAAGGTAGAGAATACATGGAATCAAGAGAAATGCGTTTGAGTCCAACATCCACCTGCTGTGTCACCTATCTGTCGTCTGGGAAGTAGAAATAATATATTCCTGCCACTTTCCTAAAGACGTCATCAAGTTCATAAGAAACCATAAGAGATAATGGTAAAAATTATAAAGCTTTATGCAGAGGGTTGTCAGAGCCTAAGGGAAATGGTACAATGCCTCCAGAATGTCAAGATAAAGTTAATTCCTGAAAGTGCAGTGAAGGAGAATTTAAGTGTAGCAAATGAGATTAGTGATTTCTTGCAGTAAATCAGTGATAGAGTAGTCTGAGAATATCACACTAGTTCCAGATGATCAGGTGGACATTTCGAAAAAGCATATTACTAAAGTTCCCCAGTGTCTATTGTGTGATGGTTAAATTAGTGTATTATTAAAACGTTTTCACATACACAAAGAGATAGAGGTAGTCTTTTTCTCTGTCTTTCACAATGGGAGTCTGTGCTCAGAAAGATTAAATGCTTTGCCCAAGGCAGTGTGGCCATTGGAGGAATAGACTGGACGAGGGCTCTTTGTTTCCTCGTCTAGTTTCTATTTGTGTTTCCTTCAAGAACTTGATGTGGAATAAACACGTGAGTCTATGAACATAGCTGAAACTATAACCTTGTAATTATATAATTGAAGGTGTGATAGAGTCAAGTACAAACTAAAGCCTTTATAGTGAAACAGTTGAAGCTGATTAACTAGAAACTAAAGTAGCAATTGTAGAAAAACAATATTAATAGAAAGAGGTGGTATTAATGGAATGTAGTAAAAGAAATCTGAAAGAGGAAAAAATCATATTCTTTATCTGCTCTGTTTCAGGAAGGGTGCACAGCCTGTGGAGGGTAAAAAGACACAAGTAATGCTGTGGGGACAAGAAAAAAAAATTTAACAGCATCTATTTTAACTTGATTTGTACACATAGTGACCTTGGCCTAAAGAAAGTTAACAGAAACATTTCTTTCTTTATATAGCAATACTTTGGCAGAACAGTTTATACATCAGACTCTTGAATGTTGACTTACTATGTGTCAATCCCTCAGAGTCAAACCAATGTTCCCACAAATAGATTTTTGAGTTTACAAAGTCAAGAGCTACCTGATCCAGATTCTAATACCTCTGGAAGGCTAGAGTGATGGTCAGTTGTCCATCTCAGACATCTGTCATTTCTTTTGGATTGCAACTACAACAGTACTATTACTTTTCTCTGGTGTACCTTTGTTAAAGTTATAGAATATTAGACTTTAACTTTATTACTCACATTGTAGAGACTGCACAGGTCATATAGTTAGTGGAAGTACTCAGACATGGACCCAGATCCTCTGCATTTTTTTTTTTTTTAGTTTTTTCCTTCTTTTCTAACCATATGTATTTCCTATGTTCTTTCTGTCATTTTGGTTTTCGAAAAATCTTGTATAGTAAGGACTGTGTCTCTGTCTTTAATTTAAAATTATGCTTTCATTTCCTCATCTTTCAACTGTAGATAATAATATTTACCTCCTAAGGCTGCCATGAAAATAAAATGAGATAAAGTAACACACAGCACATTGCTTAGGCTGGAGTAGTTGCTAAATAAATGCTAACTCCCATTCATTCCTTTATTCAAGATATTCTACAGATGTATTTGCAATGAACTTCATTTAATTGTTTTCCTCCACTAGACTAGAAGTCAGTAGTTCACGTCCTTGACTATAATTGTAATCACCTGGGGAGCTTTAAAAGCTGTTGATGCCTATGTGGGCCTCATCTCCAGAGGTTCTGATTTCATTGCTCTGGGGAAGAGAACTTAGATATATAAAAATCTCTCCAGGTGATTCAAATATACAGCCAAAGACTAAAGACCCCCGCCCTCACACCAAGTATTATAAAGTTTGAGTTTTGTTTTACTCATCTTTGCAATCCCAGGATCAAACTCAACATCTCATTGTAGGCACTTAATTTTGGGTTATTTGGAAGGACAAAAATGGCCATGACCTCACCTCCTCATATAAGTATCCCTCCCTCCCTCCCTCCTCCCTCCCTCTCTTTCCTTAGATTTAATCTAAGCCGTGTTGTGCTTACCAAATCATTCTTTCATAAAAATACATAATTTATTTCCTCCTAATGTGCTTTTTCTTTCTGTTTTTGATCTCAGGTTTCCAGGAAACTTGGAGATTTAGTGCCAAATGCAATGAATAAACTCATGTATTCATTCACAGTAGCAATAAGCATTTCTTGAGCCCCTACTTTATGCTGGCCATTGTGCTGGGCAAATGAAGTGCAACATGAATAAGATAACAGCACTTTAAAAAGTAGCAGGCAAGATGAACATATTAACAAATAATTGTAATATCACTTGATAAATGCTTTGAAAAAGGCATGGCACTCTAAATTGGCATAAATAGCTGGTAATTTTTTCATGTTTCTTTGGACAAATTTTGCTCCAATTTTACACATACACATAGTGTATGTGTGTGTGTATATATATATGTATATGTATATATACATAAATTATATATATATATAATATTTCACTTTGTATCTAGATGGAGTCTTTTATGGAAGTAGTTGGAAAGAGACATCCAAAGCAATAAATAAGTAAAATGAATGAATCATTCTAATGCACAGCCTGATGCTCTCCAGATAAAACTCTAGAAAACTGTCTTTGTTCCTATCAGAGGATCATTTTGCCATGACATTTTGATAGCATTGATTATTTATAGCAAAGGTTTATTTCTACTCTTAGTTCTTTTCCATTAGCACATGAAGTATATTTTAAATTATGCAGAATTTCAGAATTCTCTTAATCAGAAGGAAAATTCTTAGGAGTTTATGGAGATTAAACTTTTTTTCTTGTCTTCTGACTGAATTATACAACATCCAACTGCTATCCTGGGGGACCACTTGGGATACTTGCATTTATTGTTGCGTTTTTTTTTGTTGTTCTATTACAGTTGTCCCAATTTTTCTCCGTTGCCCTCCCTGCCCTCGCCCTCCCTGCTCCCTCCCTCCACTTCCACAGTCAGTCCACACCCTGTTGTCCATGTCCCTGGGTCATTTGTCCTTGTTCATTGATTAGACCCTTCCCCTTCTTTCCCCCTTTATCCCCTACCCCTTTAGTTGCTGTCAGTCTTTTCCTTGTTTTCATGCCTCTGGTTCTATTTCGCTAATTTGTCTTGTTCATTAGGTTCCTCTTTTAGGTGAGATCATATGTTATTTGTCTTTCACCGCCTGGCTTATTTCACTTAGCATAATACTCTGTAGCTCCATCCATGCTCTCACTAAAGGTAGGAGTTCTTTCTTTCTGTAGCATAGTATTCCATTATGTAAATATACCACAGTTTTTTCATCCACTCATTTACTGATGGGCACTTAGGCTGTTTCCAGCACTTGGCTATTGTAAATATTGCTGCTAAGGACATAGGGGTACATAGGTTATTTTGAATTGGTGTTTCAGGGTTCTTAGGGTATAATCCCAGCAGTGGAATCACTGGGTTAAAAGGTAGTTCCATTTTCAGTTTTTGAGGAAATCCCATACTGTTTTCCACTGTGGCTGTATTAGTCTGCATTCCAGCCAATAGTGCACTAGGGTTCCCTTTTCTCCACATCCTTGCCAGCACTTGATGTTTGTTGATCTGTTAATGATGGCCATCCTAAACGGTGTGAAGTGGTATCCCATTGTGGTTTTAATTTGTATCTCTTTGATGGCTAGTGATATTGAGCATACTTTCATATGTCTATGGGCAATCTCTATGTCCTCCTTAGAGAAGTGTCTGTTCAGGTACTTTGCCAACTTTTTAATTGGATTGTTTGTCTTCCTGGTGTGAAGTCACATGAGTTCTTTATATATTTCGGAGATCAAACCCTTGTCTGAGGTATCATTGTCAATATATTTTCCCATACGGTTGCTTCCCTCTTTATTTTCCTAATGTTTTCTTTTTCTTTTTTTTTTTAAGATTTTATTTATTTATTTTTAGAGAGGGAAGGGAGGGAGATAGAGATAGAGGCAGAGAGATAGAAAGAAACATCAATGTGTGGTTGCTGGGGGTTATGGCCTGCAACCCAGGAATGTACCCTGGCTGGGAATCGAACCTGGGACACTTTGGTTCCCAGCCCGCGCTCAATCCACTGAGCTACACCAGCCAGGGCCCTAATGTTTTCTTTAGCTGTGCAGTAGCTTTTAATTTGATGTAGTCCCATTTGTTTATTCCTTCCTTTATATCCATTGCTCTAGGAGGTATATCATCAAAAATATTGTTTCATGGGATATCTGAAATTTTACTGCCTATGTTTTCCTCTAGGACTTTTATGGTGTCATGGCTTATATTTAAGTTTTTTATCCATCGTGAGTTTATTCTGATGTATGGTATAAGTTGGTGGTCTAGTTTAATTTTTTTGCATGTACCTGTCCAGATCTCCCAATACCATTTATCAAAGAGGCTATTTTTACTCTATTCTATGCTCCTACCCCCTTTGTCAAATATCAATTGGCCATAGAGACTAGGCTTTATTACTGGGCTCTCTATTCTGTTCCATTGATCTATGTGTCTGTTCTAATGCCAGTACCAGACTGTTCTGATTACAGTGGCCTTGTCGTATAGTTTGATATCAGGTATTGTGATCCCTCCTACTTTGTTCTTCTTTGTCAGAATTGTGGAGGCTACTCAGGGTCATTTTTAGTTCCATATAAATTTTTGAAATATTTGTTCTAAATCTGTGAAACATGTCATTAATATTTTAATGGGGATTGTGTTGAATCTATAGATTGCTTTGGGTACTATGGACATTTTAATGGGGTTAATCCTTTCAATGTATGAATGCAGTTTATGCTTCCATTTATTTGTATCTTCCTCAATTTCTTTCTTCAGTGTTCTGTAGTTTTCAGAGTATAGGTCTTTTATCTACTAGATTGTTTGTTCCTAGGCATTTATTTTTTTTTGTTGTAGTAAATGGGATTTTTTTCCTAGTTTCTGTTTCTGATATTTCATTGTTGGTGTAAAAATATTCCTTCAATTTTTGCATATTGACTTTGCATCCCACTATTTTGCCAAATTCACTTAAGTTGAGTAGTTCTTTGGTGGAGCCTCTAAGGTTTTCTATGCACACGATCATATTGCTTACAGATAATTACTTCCTCCTTTCCAATTTGGATGTCTTTTATTTCTTTTTCTTGTCTGATCACTGTGACTAGAACTTCCAGTGCAATGTTGAATAAAAGTGGTGAAAGCAGATACCCTTGTCTTTGGCCTGATCTTAGGGGGAAAGCTTTTAGTTTTTGCCCATTGAGTATGATGTTGGCTGTAGTTTTCTCATGTATGGCCTTTATTATATTGAGGTATGCTCTCTCTATTACCACTGTGCTGAGGGTTTCTATCATGAATGGGTGCTGTATTTTAAAAATGCTTTTTCATCATCTATTGATATGATAATGTGGTTTTTGTCTTTCATTTTGTTTATGTGGTGTATTACATGAATCAATTTGCTAATGTTATACTATCTTTGTATCACTGGTATGAATCCCACTTGATCATGGTGTATGATCTTTTTAATGTATTGCTGGATCCAACTTGTCAATATTTTGTTGAGGATTTTAGCATCTATGTTCATCAGCAATATTGGCCTGTAGTTGTCTTTCTTTGTTGTGTGGGATACTTTCATTTTAGATGACTAGACTGGAGGATGGGCTCTGTTTAGCCATGAAAATAAAATACTGTACTCTGGAGGGAAGTGATAGAAAAAATATTATTTTAAACTTGTTTTTAAGGCCTCATCCATTCAGTGGGCAATTGGCCAGATGATTCATTTAAGCTTAACAGTAAGTTAAAGGTACTTAGTATATGAGATTAGTTAGTCAATCTTCTTGCAAGCCTCTTGCAAAATAGGATCTAAAGAGGAATGGTTCTGCTGAACAAGTCAGGAGGATACAAAGAGTGAGTTGAGGTTCAATAAAGTAATTCCAGGGGAAAGGTGACTATAAAAGCCCTGGAAATATATATATATAATTTGCCTACATCAGAATTGTGGTGGGGTGAAGAAGGTGATGTGAAGATAGATAGGAATTAAGCCTACTCTGCATCATTTCTAGATTGTCTAGGGTAGAATTCCTCAACCGCTATACTTAACACTTTGGGCTGGATAATTCTTTGTTGTGGGGGGCTGAACTGTGCATTGTAGGGTGTTTAGCAGCATCCATGGCCTCTACCCACTCGATGCCAATAGCACACCCTCCCCTTATTTTTACAACCAACAGTGTCTCCAGATAGTCCCCAATATTCCCTGGGGGAAAATCGCCTGGTTGAGGATGATGGCTCTAAGGGAAACCCAGGCAACAATTTTTTTAATTAAATGATTTTTTATTGTATATTTTTCCATTACCACTTAGTCCCCTTCTATTCACCCCCCACCACAATCACCACATTGTTGTCCATGTCCATGAGTCCTTTTCTCTTTTTGCTCAATCCCTGCACACCCTCCCCTCCCCACTTAGCTGTCAGCCTGCTCTCTATCTGTGAGTCTCTCTCTATTTCGCTTGTTAGTTCAGTTTGTTCATTAGATTCCACATATGAGTCAACTCATATGGTATTTGTCTTTCTCTGGCTGGCCTACTTCACTTAGTGTAAAGTTGTGCAGGTCCATCTGTACTGTTGCAGAGGGTAAAACTTTCTTCTTTTTTATGGACAAGCAAATTCCATTGTGTAAATGTCCCATAGTTGTTTTATCCACTTGTCTACTGATTGACACTTGGGCTGCTTTCATGTCTTGGTTATTGTAGTATTGTAAATAGTGAACATTGGGGTGCGTATATTATTTTGAATTGGTGTTTGGGTTCCTTCAGATTTATTTCCAGAAGTGGGATTGCTGAGACAAAAGGCAGATCCATTTTTAATTTTTTGAGATATTTCCATACTGCTTTCCACAGAAGCTGCACTAATATTCATTCCCACCAACAGTGCAAAAGGGTTCTCCATTCTCCACAGCCTCACCAGCACATGTTGTTTGTTGATTTATTCATGATGGCTGTTCTGACAGGTGTGAGATGGCATTTCATTGTGGTTTCAATTTGTATTTTCCTGATGATTAGTAACATTGAGCATCTTTTCATATGTCCATTGGCCCTCTGTATGTACTATTTGGAGAAGTGTCTATTTAGGTCACTTGCCCTCTTTTTAATTGGGCTGTTTGGGGGTTTTTGGTGTTGAGTTTTGTAAGATCTTTATGAATTTTAGATATTAACCCCTTCTCAGATGTATCAGTAAATATGTTCTCCCACTCTGTGGGTTGTCTTTTTATTTTGTCGGTGATTTCCTTTGCTCTGCAAAACCTTTTTATTTTGATATAGTCCACTTTATTTATTTTTTCTTTTGTTTCCCTTGCTTGGGGAGATATAGCCCATAAAACATTGGTATGAGCAATGTCTGAGATTTTGCTGCCTATGTTTTCTTCCAAGGTTTTTTATGGTTTTGGGTCTAACAATTATGTCTTTAATTTATTTTGAATTTATTCTTGTGTGTGGTATTCTGGAGGATAGTCTAGTTTCATTTTTCTGCGTGTATCTATCCAATTTCCAACACCAATGATTTAATAAGCTATCTTTAGCCCACTCTATATCAAATATTAATTTACTCCAAAGGTGTGGGTTTATTTCTGGGCTCTCTATTCTGTTCCATTGATCTATGTGTTTGCTTTTATGCCAGTACTATGCTATTTTGATTCCTATAGCCTTATAATGTAGTTTGATATTAGGTAGCATGATTCCTCAACTTGTTCTTCTTTCCCAGGATCACTGTTGCTACATAGGACCTTTTGTGGTTCCATACAAATTTTTGAAATATTTGCTCTAGTTATGTGAAATGGGTCATGGAATCTTCATAAGAATTGTGTTGAATCTATAGATCGCTTTGGTTAGTATGGACATTTTAATGATGTTAATTCTTCCTATCCATGAACACCGTGTGTGCTTCCACTTGTTTGTATCTTCTTCTATTTCTTTCTTCAGTGTCTTATAATTTTCCGAGTACTGGTCTTTTACATCCTTGGTTAAATTTGTTCCTAAGAATATAATAGATATTATATTCTTTTTGAGCAATTGTAAATGGGATTTTTTTTAAAAAATCCTTTTTTGCTCATTATTGGCATAAAAATGCAACTGATTTCTGGATATTAATTTTGTATCCTGCTACTTTGCTGAATTCACTTATCAGTCCTAATAGTGTCTTGGTGGAATCTTTGGGGTTCTCTAAATACAGTATCATTCTTCTGTAAATAAACACAATTTTACTTCTTCCTTTCCTATTTGATGCCTTTTTTTTCTTCCTGTTGTTTGATTGCTGTGGCTAGGACTTCCAGCACTATGTTGAATAAGAGATATGAAAGTGGACATCCCTGTTGTGTTCCTAATCTTAAGAGGAATGCTCGTAGATTTTGCCCATTGACTATGATGCTGGCAGTAGGTTTGTCATATTTGGCTTTTATCATATTTAAGTATGTTTCTTCCATTTCTACTTTGCTGAGAGATTTTATCATAAAATGCGTGCTGGACTTTATCAAATGCTTTTTCTGCATCTATTGATTTGATTGTGTGGTTTTTATTCTACATTTTTTTATGTGGTGAATTACATTTATTGATTTGTGACTGTTGTACCAATGTTGCGTTCCCAGAATAAATCCCAGTTGATCGTGGTGTATGATCTTTTTGATCATTGCTGTATTTGGTTTGCTAATATTTTGTTGAGAGTTTTAGCATCTATGTTCATCAGGAGTGTTGGCCTATAATTTTCTTTTTTTGTAGTGTCTTTATCTGATTTTGGAATTAGAAGAATGGAGACCTTGTAAAATGAACTTGGGAGTCTACCATCCTCTTGAATTTTTTGAAGTAGTTTGTGAAGGGGAGGTGTTAGATCTTTTTGGTATGTTTGCTAAAATTCACCTGTGAAGCCATCCAGTCCAGGGCTTGTGTTTGTTGGGAGCTTTTTGATTACTGTTTCGATTTCAGTAGGTGTAATCTGTCTATTCAGATTGTCTGATTCTTCCTGACTTATTTTTGGAAGATTGTACATTTCTACGAATTTATCCATTTCATTCAGGTCGTCCAATTTGTTTGCATATAGTTGTTTTTACAACTATATATTGTAATATATTCTTACAATACTTTGTATTTCTTTGGTGTCAGTTGTTATTTCTCTGTTTTCATTTATGATTTTATTTATTTGGGTCCTCTCTCTTTTTTTCTTGATAGTCTGGTTAAAGGTTTGCCAATCTTGTTTTTCCTTTCAAAGACCAGCTCCTGCATTCATTGGTCTTTTGTATCAGTTTTTTTAAGACTCTATTTCATTTATTTCTGTTATGATCTTTATTATTTCCTTCCTTCTACTCACTTTGGGCTTTGATGGTTGTTCTTTTTCAAGTTCCTTTAGGTATAAAGTTAGATTGTTTATATGAGCTTTCCTGTTGGTTTTTGAGATAGGACTGTATTGCTATGAATTTCCCTCTTAAGATTGCTTTCCCAGTGTCCCACAGATTTTGGACTGTGTCGTGTTCTCATTTTCATTTGATTCAAGGTATTTGTATGTATCTGTATATTTCTTTCTTGATCTTGTTGTTGTCCCATTCATTGTTTAATAACATGTTATTTAGCTTCCATGTCTTTGTGTGTTTTTTAGTGTTCTTCTTATGATATGGTTTCAGTCTCCTTAAATTTATTGAGACTCGTTTTGTGTCCTAACATGTGCTCTATCTTAGTGAATGTTCCATGTGCACTTGAAAAATATGTATATTCTGGTGCTTTGGGGTGAAATGCTCTGAAGATATCAACTAAATCCATTTGATCTAGTGTGTCATTTAAGACCGCTCTCTCCTTGTTGGTTTTTACTGGGAAGATCTATCCATTGATGTCAAAGGGGTTTTAAAATCCCTGACTATGACTGTATTTCTGTCCATCTCTCCCTTTATGTCCATCAAGATTTGCTTTACATATGTAGGTGCTCTTATGTTGAATATCTAAATGTTTACTAGGGCTATATCCTATTGTTGGATTGTTCCCTGCATCATTATATAGTGTCCTTCTATTTCTCTTACTATAGCCTTGGTTTTAAAGTTTATTTTGTTGGGTAAAAGTACTGCTGCCCCAGGTTTTTTTCTGTTTCCATGTGCAAGAAATATCTTTTTCCATCCATTTATGTCAAGTCTTGTGTATCTTTCAGTCTTAAGTGGGTCTCTTTGAGGCAGCGTATGTATGGATCTTATTTTCTTACCCATTCAGCCACCCTCTGCTTTTTTGTTGGTGAATTTAAGCCATTTGCACTTAAGGTGATTGTTGATTGATATGTATTTAGTGCCATTTTATTGTTAGACTATTTTCCTCTGTTTTATTTTCTTTGCTTCTCCTCCTCTCCCTTCTTTTTCTTCTCCTTCTTCTTCTTCCTCTTCTCCTCCTCCTCCTTCTTTTTTGCTGTTTAACTTTTGTTGCAGCATTGGTTTGGTGTTATCAAGCTCCTGAGGCTTTTTCTTGTCTGGGAAGATCCCCATTTCCCCTTCAATTTTAAATGATAGCCTCATCAGGTAAAGTAGCCTTGGTTGTAGGTCCTTGCTTTTCATCACCTTGACTATTTCACCCCACTCCCTTCTGGCCTGAAATGTTTCTGTTGAGAAATCAGATGACAGTCTATTTGGTGCTCCCCTGTATTTAACTACCTGCTTTTCTCTTGCGTCTTTTAGGATTCTCTCCTTGTCTTCAAGCTATGCCATTTCAATTATGGTGTTTCTTGATGTAGGCCTCTTTGGGTGCAAGTTGTTTGGGACTGTCTGAGCTTCCTGGACTTTTGTGTCTTTTTCCTTTACCAGTTATGGGAGTTTTCAGTCATTGTTTCTTCAAATAGGTTCTTGACCCCTTGCTCACTCTCTTCTCCTTCTGGTATTCCTGTGATGCCCATGTTGTGATGCTTCATGTTTTCCCAAAGGTTTCTTAAGCTCTCCTCATTTTTTGAAATTTGCTTTTTGCTGCTCTGCTTGAGTGGTTTTTTCTACCTCATCTTCCAAATCACTGATTTGATCCTCTTCTTCGTCTAACCTACTCTTTATTCCTTCCAGGGTATTATTTATTGCAGATATTGCATTCTTTACTTCTGACTGGTCCCTTTTTTATGGTTTAGAAACCATAAAACCATATCTTTTTTCATTCTGTTGAGTGTCCTTATAATCATTACCCTAAACTCTCTACCTGAATAATTGCTTGCTTCCATTTCATCTAGTTCTTCTAGAGAATTCTTTTGTTCTTTCATTTGGGGCATGTTTCTATGTCTTCCCATGGCTGCCTCTTTGTGTTTATTTCTATGTTGGTAGAGCTGTAAGACTCTGTTGTGTGCCTAAGTCAAACCCTGTGTATGACCGGCCCTGGGCAACTTGTTTGGAGCCATCAGCAATCCACGGCCCTTGGCTCCCTCTGCTGGGCCTGGGTATGTGCAGAAAGAACCAGGCTGCACACCAGGTATATTTTTACCAGCACTGTGCCTAGGGGAGGCTCAACTACCTTCTCAGAGCTCCCAGAGATCTGCCTCTGCCTGTAGGCTGTTAGGCTTAAAGAGTGAAAGTTTTCTAGCTGTACTCCTCAGCAGCAGGGCTTAAGCAACACAGGGTGGGGTAGTGTAATTTCTGTGGGTGGGGCTAGTGCTTTCCCTCAGGCTGTTCAGGTAACCAATTTTTAAAATCCTTTTAAAAAATCTGTAATGGAATCTCAAGTTACAGTCTACTAAATAGTAAATTCAGTAAGAGAAGGAAGCCTCTGTATATTACCTACTGTTGGTGCTAAGTAGGCAACTGAGCCTAAATGTGAATGAACACCATCAGGAAATGGGTTTCATATGGGAAGCTTAGAGATTAAGGTAATCTTGTGTGTCTAGAAGCTACCTTTTCTACAAGTATTTAGGAGATAAGAGCACAGATTATAACCTCAGATGTTCTGTGTTGATTTTGTTTGTTTATACATACATACATACATACATACATTAAAAATACATTTACCTAGTACCTGAGTACCTAGTACTGCAGATCCTTGTGATACATTAGCGAGAGAAACACCAGTCCTCAGCTGTCTAAACTTTGACAAGTTTTTAACTTCTGGGATCCTCAGTTTTCTTGCCTATAAATGGAAACAATAATAATATGTGTATAGTCTGCTATTAAATAAAGAACAAAAGGTGTAAGGCATAGAAGTGCTTAGTATAATGCTTGCATAGAATAACAACAATAACAATTACTATAAAACTGAAGATGATGATTTATTAATACTAGTCTCTACCGTAACCTTTCAGAAGAGGAAACAGAGCTGCAGAACATGCAAGGAGCTATAATAACTGAGGCTCAGGGACAGAACTTGGGCCACCTGCCTCCCTATTCTCTTTTGCTTGTGAGGAAGGTTTTAGTATTATAGGTGTTAATAAGAAGGATTGGAGCTTCTGAAGAGCCATTCTTTCAAAGAAAAATTCATAGTTATCAGGAGCTGAATAAAGATCACCCACATGCCTAGATAGTTGAATCTACAAAAGATACATATTAACATTGCATTCATAAGCACCATAGTCCAGATGATTATCTGGGTGGGGTGAGGAGGATAAAAGCATGAAAGTAACATCAACACAGCAGGAACATCCTTCAAAGGAGCCTATAATTCACAGATTTTTAAAAAGTTTTTTTTGTGTAACCACTTGTAAGACCAAAAATTTTACATGAGGGTGAAGAAAAAGCATGCAGGAGCAGCTAACGGCCTTAGGAATGGATATCTTAATGAACTCTACAGATGCTATTAGGAATTTCTATTTGAGTCAAAAAAGGAAGAGAAAGTACTAAAAAATACATGAAATGTATGATAGAGACAATCAATTACATTTATGCATGGGATCCAATGAAAATGTCTTCTTACTCCCCTCCACACTTCTGTTGACAAGTCAGGAGGACAATCAGAAACTCCAACCCCTTTCTGGGCACAGCATCAGTATTTAGAGGAGTGAAAAGAGAATCCTCATATTCTTCATGATTCTGGCAAGACCCCTACATCTTCCTCTTGCTCTCAATACTCACAGCCATACTACCACCATCTTCCTTGAGACTATTGATACTAATTTTATTATATCTTTTTTTAAGATTTTATTTATTTATTTTTAGAGAGAGGAGAAGGGAGGGAGAGAAACATCAATGTGTGATTGCCTCTTGTGTGCCCCCCACTAGTACCTGGCCCGCAACCCAGACATGTGCCCTAGTTGGGAATTGAACCAGCGACCCTTTGGTTTGCAGTCTGGCACTCAATCCACTCAGCCACACAAGCCAGGGATAATTTTATTATATCTTTATCCTTCTTTATTTCTGTCATCACAGTAGTCCAGGTCTCCCTGGGTAGTCATTATCTCTGTTTGGTTATACACAGCCATTATTTGCTCCCACCCCAGCCAAATATATTATATATATAAAATATATAAATAAATATATATATATATAATATATGTAATCATATTGTTTTGTTTTATTTTTCTCTTTAGTATTTGTCAACAGCTAACTTATTGTACATTCTGTCCATTTTTTGTTTGTTTTTCTTCAACACTAAAAGCTAAGTTTCATGAGGTTAGAGATATATGTATATTTAGTTCAAGGCCATATCTTTATTACCTAGAACAATGCCAGACACATGGTAAGCATTCAATAACTTTTGGGTAAATAAAAAGAATGAATTTGATAAATATAATATGTCTGGATAGTGTATCAGGATTGTGCTAGAAAGGCATGGGGTGGGGGGTGGAATTGGGGATGGATCAAATAGCATCTCTGCCCTCAAGGAGTTTATAGTTTACAGGGAGAAGAAAGTTATCATTCAAAGTGGAGTTGGACAAGTGTCTTAAAGAGTATGGGAGAGACTTCTAGTACTCACCTTTGTCTGTTTTTCTTCTCCCTCCAGAATGGTAGCAGGTTTACAATCCCTTATGTCCTTATTTGGGGCCATGTGACTATTGTTTTTACCATTGGATTGTAAACAGAAGTGATTTGTGTTACTTTTGGGCCTGAGGACTTAATTGTCAATGCAAGACTCACTAGTATTCTTTTTCTGTATTGTATAATAACAACTCAGGAGGCAGTATGTTTGACAGGGCAGCTTAAGGATGGGAAACCCTGCCTCAGCCTGGATTGGTGAGGGGCTGCATGGAGGATGTGTGACCTAGAGCACCACCTCAATCTGCCACTGATTTTGTGTACGAAAAATATAAACCTTTGTTATGTTAAGCAACTGAGATCTTGAGCTTATTTGTTCCTTGGGCATAACCTAGACTATTCTGATTAATATAAGGAGTATAGAAGATCTATTTTTTCCCCCTGAAGTCAAAATCACAACCCATACATATTCTGACACATGGTTTGGTATTAGAGCAGAACATTTACAAGTAGGAGTGCCCTCATGGTTTACAAGACTGAGACACCTCTATGACTTTATAAGAAGAGGAAGAGCTATGTTTTCTTATACAGACTGTTACTGTATTATAATACTTACTCCTCTGACTTCAAAATGACAAATGGAGCTAGGGGCAACTAGAGGTAAGTTTGAGGAGTTGTGTTCCTCGTGACAGCAATCCATTCAGAAAATCACATATTGACAAATGTTTCCTGAGTGTCTATTCTTCATGCCCACCACTAGGTTAGGCACAAAGGGAGATGTCAAAGCTGCAGAAAACATAGCTTTCACTCTGAAAGAGACTCTGGTCTTTCCTGTAAGAAATCCTAAATATTTATTGTATCAGTTAAAAAGTTTGTAAGAATTTAAAGGAAAGGGAGATCTTTGGAGGCTAGTGGTATCTAGAAAGCATTCCTGGAGGTGAGGATTTGGCCATGGCCTTTTAGAATGGGAAGGAATTAATACAATTGCTAACAATTTATTGAGCTTACTGTGCAATAGGCACAATGTTAAGACTTACACAGACCATTGAATCTTTCACCCACCCTCTAGAAATTACCTCTACAGGAAACTGAGAGGTAACCTTTAAGGAAACTGAGTCTTGGAGATGTTCAATTTTTCCAAATCATAGATTTTTCATTCAAATGCATGTTTGTTCCTTGCCAAAGCAGATGTTCTTAATCATGAAGCAACTACATTGATATAACAGGATAAGGAGCAAGTCTTTTGTGAAGAAGAATGTGTTGGAGTGGACCTTAGCAGAGCCTTGACATTATTGATTATCCAGCAGAAATGCAGACCCTCCATCTTTCTGGTTGTAGAGGAAGAACTAGGTAAACTGATCTTTAAATAGTGCTTAAAATAATGCCCCGCTATGAGCTTTGCTGAGTAAGCCACTTTCCTTATTCCCCAAGTATGAAAATCCATCTCATCCCCTTAACCACACAGATGTATAAGGAAAGTAAAATATGGGTGGAACTGATCCTAATTCATCCAGACAGCTGGCAACTTGGACTCTGCGAAGGATTATTGTAGGTTAATGGGATTGTCTATGGTCTTTTAACTGCAACAGGACTCCAGACACATGGTCGCATCTGCAATGGGTGAATGAGCATTATAGTATCAGTTAGGGTCCTGCAGGAGTCATATGGCATGCTCAAAGGGTTAATAGGAGATAATTTAATGAAGATACTGCTTGTAGAGTTGAGGGTAAGGTAAAAAAACCCAACATGGATAGTGAGGCCCCAGGAATTAGCAAGATCAAAAAGACCCTCACCACGTCTAGGTCTGAAGGGGAAAATGGAACAGTGTTGCTAGGGCAAGGCTAAACCCATGTGATTAGAAAGAATAATGGACCCTCAAAACTATTGTGCCCTAATTCCTGGAGCCTGTGAATATGTTACCTTATGTGGCAAAAGGGATTTTGCAAATGTGGTTATGATTGAGGACCTTAAGATGGAGATGTTATCCTGAATTATTCTCTTGGGCCCAGCCTAATCAATTGAGTCTTTAAAGGCAGAGAACATCTCCCTAATATGGCCAGAGAGTGATGTGATGAGGGAAGAAGGATTAGAGAGATGAAATGTTGCTGGTTTTGAAGATGAAATAAGGAGACCATTAGTAAAGAATGTGGGCAGTCACTAGAAATTAGGAATGATAAGGAAATGGACTCTCCCCTAGCACCCCCAGTGTTCCATTTAGCCTTGCCAACATCTTGATTTTAGCTCATTGAGACCTGTGTTGGACCTCTGACCTGCAGAACTGTAAAAAGATACATTTATATTATTTCAAGACACCAAGTTTGTGGTCATTTGTTACAGCAGCCACCAGGAATTAATATACCACAAAAGAGGGGTGACTGATAGGAGCTGTGGGTCTGGCTAGAGGATCACAGCTATTGCCTAATGGTATTTCAGCAAAGTTAGGGAGGGCAATGAACACACTAACCTCTCTCTCCTCCTGCCCTCTTGGGTCCCTCCAGGGCTTCACATTAGCTGAACCCATTAGGTGAAAGTTAGAGGGCAAAACAGCTTGGGTGATACAGCTCCCTAGTGTTTCATATTCTGGAGAACAGAACAGGGCAGAGCTGAGTGGAGAATGACTCTATAGAAGCAAGTAGAAAATAACTGGTGTAGAGGTTAAACCCTAAGATAGAGGTTTCAAATTATTGTGTGCTGGACTTGATTTCACTGGTCATCATAGAGAGGAGGGTCTGGCAGAAACCACCGCCAAGGACTAGCTTTCAGGCAAGGGGTTGGATTAGGTCAATATATTTCATTGTTACAGCTAGGGAACAGATATATTAATGTGTTTCATTCAATCCAATCAATCAATTCAGTTATCATTCAACAACTCTAAAAGACTTGCTATTCATTGAGTTCTGGGAGCAAGTAGGGGTAGGATGAAATAATATAGAGAAATATATAACACAGCCTTTGCTCTTCAGGAATTTAAAATATGCAGAGTAGAGATGCAGTGGAGATAGGATGGAGAGGAGAGACATGCAGCATCCATAGTTCATGCATCAGGGCTGTATGCATGTATGCATGTACCTGGGAGAGGCATGGAGTGAAGATCAAGGTAGTGGGGGAAGGAAGTGTTCACAGAGAAGGTGGTATTGAAGCTGGGCTTTGAAATATGTGTATGACTTCTCTGGTTTGAGAAAAGAGAAGGGACATCCAAAGCAGAGGAAACAGCATGAGAAGAAGAGAGGCCAAAAGCCTCACATTCAGAGAATAGTAAGAAATGCCATCTTGTCAAAATATAAGATGCATGGGGCATGTGTGTTGTGGGGTTGGGGCCTTAGGCTTGATAGGGTGGGTCACATTATGAAAGATCTTGAATGGTGTGTGTGTGGTTTTAGCACATTCTTCACATGCACATGAAAATAGTTGGTAAGACCTGTAGAAATAATGTGTTTCTTATGAATATACTCTTTAAAACAAAACGACAATAAGCAAACTGTGTGAAACAAGTCATGGTTTCTATAATACAGACATTTCTATCTCTTAAAGTTGATTCTTGTCTCATGTCCCCATATACCTTGCTATTCCCATTGATTTATGGAATTTTATATACCAAAATAAAATACGAAACCAAAAAGCTAAAAGAATCACAAACTCTGAATTCCCTGAAGGCAACACATAGTGGAGATGCCTTTTCTTTGCCTCAGTTGGGTCTTGTCCTTTTTCTCTATTTGCCTCTTGACTCTTAGTGCTTACACACCCATGTGCACACACACACACTCTGGAGAAGATTATCTCTCAAAGCTCTCTGTGATTGCATGGAGACATCCAGTGTCTCTCCCCCACCTCTCAGGAATGACCATGCTGCCCATCAAGTCATTTGGCTGACCCACCACAGAAGTGATTTCCTGTGTTCTATTTAGCATCACTCAGACCCCAGCCACTGCCTCAAACAATGTGCCTTGTCTTATTTAGGAAAAGCAACACTCCTGTTTCAGAGGGTAGTTGGGTGGGAGAAATGGAATCTCTTTCTTCCTTGAAAACTGTCAGAGCACCTGACCAGAACTTCCTACTCCTGGGTCCAAAGTTACATGTTTTTCCTGTGATGGAAGATTTTTCATAGTGCAAATGAGCTAGATAATGCATGAAAAAGATGGATGCTGTTATTTAATTATTTTTGACTGCCTTTAGTAACATATGTTGTAACTTTACGGTAATAACACACTTCTTTTCCAAGAACCTCAATAGCTAAACAAGAATGAGGAAAGCAGTATTGAATTAGAGAGACAGTTCCAGCCAACGATTCAAGAAGTCCTGGGCTCCCAAAAAAGTTGGTTTCATCTCTCTGGTCCCAAGGTACTCATCTATGAAATAAGAGGCTGGACAAATTATTTCAGAGAGACAATTAGGAGCGCAGTAGTTAAAAACATCAATATGGCTCATACTCAGCTCTGCCATTTGATCGCTGTAGGGGTATGGAACACTGACTCACTAAGTTTCATCTATAAATTAGAATAAAAATAGTATCTAGCTCACAGGGTTATGAGGAGGGGTAAATTAGGGAAAATAGGTAAAGTGTTCTTCATTGTGTGTGTGTGTGTTTCACAAATGGAGAAAGTAAAGGAGGCCAAGAAGTTTGAGATTGTGTGGGGCAGTGACACAGCCACTTTGCAATCACATAGGAATTTTTGAGCTGGAAAATTTAATGCTGTCTCTTGGAAGAGGGTAGTGGGTCACAGATGCCACAGATCTCTGAGATGAGCTTTGCTCACTTAGAGTGAAGAAGTTCTTCTAATGCATTTGAGAAGAAACACAATCAAATCCCCAAATGGCAATGAAAAGTGACTTTCCAGGGGGAATGTATGGAATATCAAATAATAGTGTTCATATCAGATGAACACTATTTGTTATCATATCATAACAAATGCTTGCTGGATTCAGAAATGAAATAGTTTCTGGTTGGACATGAAACCACTGGCTTGGTTTCACCTTTTATTTATTTTGGGACTCAGTGGTGGTTGGTGCAGCCTGTCATCCCTTCATAACCTCTTCTTGTTGGAATTGGAGAATTAGATCTACTTAACCAACCTTTCATCGGGAGGCTGTGAAATCACTACAAACAGAATGCAATGAAGAGGGTTTTATCCTAGAGTACATACTGCAGACCATGCCTCCTTGGACTTTCAGGAAATGATTCATAGTTCTGGCTGTGGAATTCTCACAGGATTCGAGGGTGGGGAGAGGAAGGAATAACTCATCTAGTTATGTGCTCCATTTCTCAAGGTACAGTCATAGATCATTCTGGGCTCAAGACTTGCTCTTTAATCAGGTAGTCAGAGTGCCTATCAAGCCAGGAAGAGATTGGAATTATTTGCCCCTATGAATGGAGATAGAGGGCCTTGCCAAAATAAAAACAAACAAAACAACACCCCCCAACAAAAACCTTTAAACTGGGAAAAAGATATCTTCATTCTCCCTTTTCTATCAAACCTCTCTCATGTCTAGAAATCTTTTAAATACTTCCCCTCAACCCCAAAACCTAAGCCATTCACAAAGTCAGGTGTTCACCTACTTCGTGTGTGGAAGCTGCTCCTTTCCTCAGGAAAGGTATGAAGTAGGCCCATTAGTATATGCTTATAGCATCAGGTTTTCTCATTACCATCATTAGAGTGGCCTTCTTTGCCTTTTCATAGTTCAATGATTAAATTGAACTCACTTTCAGTATCTTAAAGGTCCTTGCCTTTAGCCTAGCTTTACAAAAGGATTTTCTCTACTTGGCAATGAGTGATAATTATCTTCACATGTATGGAGGTGGCCCAGCACATGGTTAGATTCTTACACAAGAAAAATAATACCTCGGTTTGTGGTTATTGATTCAGTTTTGCAAGGCTAAAATCTTCTGTGGCTTTACTTCTATATACAGTTGAAATTGTCATGAGGCCTGCCCATATTCATATATCATCTTTCAGCTCACTCAAGTCATTCTAAAAAATGTTTATATTATGGCTTCACTTTCTCCTGATCCTAGAGCAGATTGCAACATCCATCCAATGTTTCAGCACGTTCCTGAGTTACCATGGTGATGGAGTGTTCTTGGAAGACTCTCCAGTTCCTTGCTTTTCAGGACCTCGGCAACTTTCCAAGGAGTACCTTTGGAGATGGTCATTATCAGTCCTGGCTTAGGTTCTCCTTCCTCTACCACCTTGTCTACTTCCTTCTGACTCTAACTCAGGTGATGTTTACTGGCCACATATGTCTAAATAATACCAAGATTACTTTTAAATAGAACCTCACATGTTTGAGAGCACTTTCCATGATAACTCTGGTACCTAATAATTTTACCAGGTTTGACTTAGGGAAGAGTGGAGGCAGTGCTGAGTGCATGAAGGCAAAGGGGGAAATTTGGGACAACTTTAATGCACAAACATTTAAATATAATTAAAATTTAAAAAAAAAGATAGGGAAAGGGCTGGCAAGTCAGTGTTTTCGTACTTGCAGTTATGTTCATCAGGCCAATTGTGGGACTGTTTAACCCTGGTTGTCTTCAATAATAGCAAAGATGCTGGGCAGACATAGTTTGGAATAGGATTGTAGCCAAGAAGATAAATTAGTCTTTTTAGAGCACATATGGTCTGATTTTTATGTGTATCTTGAGAAACCACTTAAAATATTTTTTTTATTTGAAAAGAAAACCAACTTGGCATGCTCGTACATTTGCATTTCTGAATGATAGTGTAAGCAGATACTTCATTAGTGTATTGGAATGCAATCATCATCATTATCCTACATTTTTGGAGACCCCTAAATTTCTCCCTTGTTTGTTCTTGCATGCCTTAAAGAATCAGTGTGATTGCTTGCTAAGTCATATCATACCTGCTAAAAATACCCCTCTCACTCTTGTAGTACTGGGAGAAAGTTCCTGTGTTACTATTACTCATAGTATTTTAATAAAAAGCAAATACTAGTGTACAAAACATCTGCATGTTTAAGAAGCTTTTAAACACACCATATCGCTTCATTGTTATTAATCTAAATCAACTGTGGGGGTTCTCCCAGTTTAAATGTACTGCTCATTCAGAAATCACATTGCAATTATTCACCAGCTCAACCAGATTTCTGGGCTGTCCTTCTTGTTGGATATTGCAGGACGCAACAGACCTCTGAATTAGAGGTGAGTTCTACCAAAAGTCCTTAGGGCATGTCTTACTGTGATTGCTCACACTCTTCGGACCATTCTCTCTGGAGTTACTCCAGTCATAGGTTTTGAAACTGGAGGAAACCCTGAAATGTGGTGCTCTGGAGGTTCAGACAAGTTAAGAAGATCTCATACAGCTACCCAGTGGCCAAGTCTTGACAGGACAGACTTAATTTCTTAATTCTGCCTTGGTGTTTCCATGGCCCTGTGTGGCCTCTTACTGAATACAAAACCTGCAGGTGAGAACATGTCAGCAGTCTTATGTCATTTGTAACTGAAAAGACAAACTCAAGACAAACATTCTTCTGTCCATTTATATGGAAAAATACAATGGTCGGTATGCAGCTAAAGTTTGTAGTGCTTATTCTCATACCTGTTCTGACCCTCCAGTTTGACGCAGACTCTTTGCTAAAATAAAGCACTCCCATTTGGGAAAGTAGGCTTATCTCTCTTCTACTTTCATTTCTTTGCAGTCCACAGTTATTCAAGTTATTCAATATCTTTTGACTCTGTATTTATGCTAAATTGGCAATCCATTGGGACTTACTGGAAAGCAGAAATCACTATTCCAATAACTCTCACCTCTAAAACTCAATTCTCTAATTATAAGAAATTCTATTAAATGTAAAATTACTTCAGTATACATTTCTGCATTCTAGATGGTTTGGATTTCCCATAAAGCCTTAGAACCATACCAAACTACTCTTCTTGAGGATTTAGAATTTGGATCATTTGATTTACCTGTTCTATGTACTTTTCTTCCTCAGAGGTTTCTCTCCCAAGGGGCTGACCAAAGCTAGGCTAATCCAGTTTTTTTTTCCCCTTAGTAATCTAGAATTGGTACAGAGTGGCTCCAGTTACCTACAGATGGGTTTAGAGCTTGGAGGTTAACCTGGCCGTGTTCTCAAGTCATATGGCCAGCTCTCAGACTTTATTTTCTTTGACCTTTCATCACATTTGGAAGAACTGATGACTCTTTTCTTCTTAAGACACTTTCTGTGTGTGGTGTCTAATAAACAACAGCCTCCTGATCTTGCTGTTGCCTTACTGACTGTTCTCTCTTAGCCTCCTCTACTGGTTGCCTCTCCTTTTCCACATCATGTTTCATTTATCTTGTATCACTGTTATGCTGTATTGTTCTAAGGCTAACTTGGTTAAGCTGGGAACTATGTTTCCCAGACCACATTTTCCTCTATGGCTCCCAGTTAAAGTTACTCAAAAGATGAACCTGCATGGGATTTCAGAAGTGGAACTAAAGCAGAGTCGTTACTCTCCGAAGAACTTCAGGGACAGCTATGGTGATAAAAGACAAAGACGTACCTGGCAGGTTCTGTTTGTGTTAGTTTTCTTTCTTTCGAAGTCAGTTCTTCTGCCCTCCGGTTCTGTCGACCAGCTACGGCTGCAGACATGCCGCCTGATGCTTGACTGTACATGCATGGAAGTGGCGGCTATGCAGATGCAGCAGCTGCTATGTTTCTCACAAAAAGTACTTCACTTGGGGTTCCAGTTCAGTGATTGGATGAGCCTCATTTATCAGATTTTCCTGAAAGCTCCATCTTTTCCACCTGTGCCAGTGCTGTGGCAAGACTGGTTAGTGATTCTCTCCAATCTTCCATTCTCTCTCCCAGAACTTCATTGCTCCAGCTCCTCTAACAATTGTGTAAAAGCTAATTCCTACAATAAATCCTTTATCCTATAGCACTCCTAAGTGAACACTGACTGAGACAAATGTTGGTACCACTAGAAGTTGTTTTAGGGAAATACGACATTAAAAAAGCAATATGACATTAGGACACTGATGTGACTAGAGTTAAAGGCACAGATCAACCTTTTGTCAGTGACAAATAGGACACAGGTAGTCTATGTCATAGTTATTTTCCAAGTTATGAAATGTATAGTCAAAATAGGCAATTAAACAATTGATAGAATCCCTACATTGATTCTCTGACTTATGAGTGAGGCCTTTTATGATAGGAAGGGCAAAATGGAAACCTCTAGGGCTTCCTTTTTCTACTGGGTCAGTAACCCAAAATTAATATTGCATTCCTGGAGGGACTGAAGAGATTTGTTCTACCATCTAGGACTTGATAGAACAGTGATTCTTAACATATCCTCATTCAGTTTGCCTCTTTGGACTATACAGATGACAGGTGGGTCTTGGAGGACAGAGGATTATCATAAACTTAATTAGGTTAGGAGACTCCATCTGTATCCTGTTCCAGATGTGGTTCCTTCATGGGATCTAAATAACACATCCCCTAGAATCAGTAAGCAGCTAGTAACCTGGTAAGTATCTTTATACTTACTAGTAAAGATTACCAGAAACAATGTGCTTTCAGCTAGTATCTGGTGATATACTGCTCTGTCTCAAAAATGTATCAACTATTCATCTATTTATCATAACCTTTTTCTGGTGAACCTCCCTGCTTCTCCATTTCAAAAGACATCTTGCTGGTTCACCCTGTCAATGACAACATGTTGCTTCAATCCATTGAGCAGAAAATAGATACTTCCCTAAACATATGTGTGCAAGAGTGTAGGAAATATTTCCCACAAAAATGCAGGAGCATGCCAATTTGGTCAAGCTTTGAGGTCTGGAGTGTATCAAGATATCTGCAATGAAAGTAGTCATGGATATTCAGTATAGTATAATGGGTTGCAGATATAATGTAGGGCTTATGGGGGGGAAAAGAAAATCAGAGAAATAGTAGTACATATAGTCTGCCAAATTTTCATCACTCCATAGCACAGGAACGACACAGATGTCCTATATATGTGCTATGACCAAAAGCCCAGCAGAGGGTTGCTTCAGCCAGAAAGCTAGATGTAGAAAACAGAACTCTGGCTTACTCACCCCACTGTGTAAGTTAGCCTAAGTGGGGGAAGGAATACCTGGATTCTCGTAAAAAGAAGTAAAACAAGAGATCTCTGGGTCCAGGAATATGCTAGGAAAACTGCATCCTGGAGATGAAGGTTTGCGTACCAAGAGCACAAGAAACAAGCTTGCTGCTGAATGAAATCCTGAAATTAGCCAAATGCCTTATCTCTGCAGGCTGGCTCAGGGGACCTAAGCCAGTTTTCTGCTAAGCTTCCAAAAGGAGAAGATGAACCCCCAAAGCCATCCACATTTGTCTCTCTTAGCATCCCATCCAAGAAAAGGGAAATATTGCTGCATATGGCCCCTCTTCCAGTTCCAAAGCAGCACCTAGGAGAAATGGCCACATCTGTGGATCTTCACTGATTCATGGGTAGTGGCTGCTGGTTTTACTTGTATACTCAGAGACTCAGAAGGAACACAATTGAAAAATCTAGTGGCAAGTAGTCCAAAAGTGGCACATGGATAGAACTCTCCAAAATGGACATGAAGATATTTGTATTCTTATGAGATTGTTTCCAAAGAACACTTTCAGAAGAGGTAAATCTTAATAACCAATTGGGCAAGATGACTCATTCTGTGGGTGTTAATTAGCCTCTTTCTTCAACCATCCCTCCCTTTGCCCATTAGGCTCATGATGAAGGTGGCCTTTGTGGCAAAACTGGAGGTTATACACAAACCCATCAGCAAATGGACTTGTGTTCATAAAGACAATTTGGCTTCAGCCACTAGTGAGTGCCTGACCTGCCAGCAACAGAGACCAATACTGAGTCCACAATATGTCACCACTCCCAAGAGACATCAGCCAAACACTTGGTGGAAGGTTGATTACATTGGACTACTTCCATCATGGAAGGAAAAGCACTTTGTTCTCAGTGGAATACACACACATCTTGGATATGAATATTTTTTCCCTGCCTGTGATGATTCTGTCAAAACCACCACCCACAGGTTTCCAGAATGCCTTATTCAGTGTTATAGTTTTCCGTACACTATTACTTTTTACTTTGGGAATTATTCAATATCAAATTCACTGATCTTATTACAATCCTCACCACCCTGACACAATTAGACTGTCCTTTCAAAGACTCAGTTTCATCACTAAATGTGTAGCACTGTTTTGGGGGCCAGGTGTAAAATTTGTCAGGATAAATCTGTGCTCTGAATCTGTGACCATTGGGAATAGTTTTTCTTTGTCATCCCTAATGATCCACTGGCAAAATTGGTCCCCACAATTTTGGGCTCTGCTGATTCAGAGTCCTTACTGAACATGAGAAGACTGTTTTTTATCAGAGGACATACAAAGTTTCACTAAACTGGAAGTTGAGACTATTACCTGGTCATTTTGATGTTCTTATCCCAGTGAACCAACAGGCAAAAAATACCATCATTACATTAGAGGGGGTGTTTATCCTATCAAAGGGAGGGTAGGCTGCTTCGATATAACAAGGGCAGGGAAGAGGAAGTATGTTTGGAAAGCAGGAGGTGGTCTGGATGCCTCTTAGTACCACCCCATGTCTTATGTTAACATTGATGGAATACTTTGGCAACTTAATAGGGGCAGGACTGTTAATGGCACAGACCTTGTTGTGAAGGCCTGACAAATTACAAAAATGAAGACTCCAAGAGTCATAAGTATTTCTTCTTTACTTTGATGTGAGTATATGTGTTATAAAATACCATTTGTTTTCTTTATTTTTCTCTTTTCCAGTTTCATACTATCCAACATAAAATGTATTATTGGTGTTTAAGGTATAGATCAAAGAAGTGAGACTCAGATAGATGAAGAATGAACATTGTCCAACAATGGGTGAAGAGACAAGGAACTTAGTGTATCTTCTTTTGGGCAGGGCTACATATTATTGGTTACATTAGGGATAGTTGTATCATGTTAAGTAGAAACATGATATTGCTCTTACCTTTATTTGGATGTTAAATATGGTTAAAACAGGTATATATGGATGACGAATTGACAAGTTGTGGACTTATTTGTATTGTTTAATTTAGATACTACATTTCCAAAAATCTTTCCTGAATAGTTCCAGATTACAGCTGGCCAAAACAGGAGCTTGTGTGAGATTTGGAAGGTGGACAAATATGCACAGAGATGCCCAGCTTGTCTTCATTCTGCCTAGCTCTGCATCTAACTGCTAGGTTTATTGTCCAAACATTTCTACCAGATGCTTGGCTCTGGACCCACAGCACTAGTGGCTGTACAGAGATCCCAGCTCTCATAAACTCCATCTTCTTAGATTTTCCTGGAAACCCCAACTTGTCTACCTGCACCAGCACTTAAGGGGGCCTGGTTGATGATTTTTCCTCTAGACCTACAATGCTCCTTCCAGACCATTCCTTTCCCAGCTGCTCCTTTAATTGTTTAAGTTCTAATTCTTCTAATAAATTCCTTATCCCTGTCTGAACCCTGACTGGTACAGGTCTACTACAACATGTGGCCTGTGGTAAGTCTGTGTGAGTGTGCATGTGGGGGTGTATGTGATGGGGGTGGGTAAGTTGCTGGTAAAGCTGTATTAGAGCTAAATGTTCTAATTTGATCTGATAAATGATTATCATCAGTAGGTAGAGTTGAGAATTTATACTCTACATATTGAGAATTGGAATTTGGAATAATCCCTGGAGCTATGATGGTGTGGTGGGGGTGGGGGTAATTAAGTATTGCTTGCTCAAACTTTCCCCATCTCAAGCTTCAAGTTACTCTCGATTCTAGGATGCTGTTGAAACTCAGAATGTAGAAGTAAAAAAATTATGACATAAAATCTGAAAGGCATTGGATATTTCGATGATAGATTAGACAAAGTACGGTAACAGTAACCAAAATAACAACAACAACAAAAACAAAAAACCAAACAAATAAAACCTTCCAAAATGACAATTGAAACAAAAAATTCCTAGTCTTAGAATATGTATATTTTCTTTAACAGAACAATTCATTTTTAGACAAGTTACTGAAACTTCAGGGGAAGACAATGGTAAAAGTTTCTGGTAAACAAAGAATAAGACATTAATATATTAATTTAAGATGTATAGGCTATTATCAATATTATGTCAAATAGTGGACTTCCTTTCATCATTTTATTTTAGAAAATAAGAATATTTATAAGACCTCTCCCAAGTGCATACAAGATCTCAGTCCTTCTGCTCAGATCTTTCCTTCCCCACAAGATTTTGTTCCTTACAACCATAGCTTTCAAGTTTTCCTAAGTTCTACCCAACCTTACTTAAAGCCACCACCCTCTTCTATTCTTTAAGTACAAAAGTTTCCTCCCTTTGGACTTGTGTTGCTAAAGTGGCAGACTTTGCACTAGGTGCTTTTATGTACATTTTCTCTAAACTTTACAACAAATGAAGAATGTGGGAATTATATGTCCTGTGTTAGAGATGAAGGAAGGAAGATCAGAGAGATCATCTAAATGATGCATTAAGGTCACACAATGAAGTCAAGAGTTTAACCCCCATTTCTTCCACTTCACTGTCTTGCTTCCACTTAACTTTTGTATCATTGCTTCCCTCTCCCTAAGAACTACTGCACATTCTATTTTTATAGCTATTGACATACTGCTCTTCAAAAATCACACCAGTATACCTATATTTCCACAGTGTAGGAAAATCTCTATTTCTGCACATCTTCATCAGTGCCAGCTACATATTCCAAATTTATGTTTTTTAGAACCAGGGTGTTATAATAAAGATTATTATTAGGGCAAAAGATAGGAATAATATGGCATTTTAGATATTTATAATGGCAAACATTAAGCATTTGGTTCTGAGTGTGTGTTTTAAGTAAGCCTTGTGAACTGCACAACTGACTATAATTGTGTCAGCATTATAAAATTATAATGAATCCTAAAAATTCTTATTGGCTTATTCTTATTACAGGATGTAGCCATCCTGATGTCATAGTGCAATGCAGTACTTGCATTTGTGGTAAGGCTGGTGTAAACAGACCTGTTGCACCATCAGTTCTATACAAGTATAGCACAAATAATTATGTACAGTACACAATACTTAATAAGGATAATAAATGACTACATAACTAGTTTAAATATTTACTGTACTCTTGGTTTTAATTATGTTTGCCACATCCCTCGGTGGTATCTTTTTCTTTTGTGCTTAATTTAACCTCATGTTGTTTTGTACAGTAACATACTGTACAGATTTGTAGTCTCAGGAGCAATAAGCTATACCATATAGCCTAAGTGTGTAGTAGGCTATACAGTCAGGTTTGTGTAAGTACACTCTGTGATGTTGGCACATTGACAAAATTGTCTAATTACACATTTCTTAGGATATATCCCCATTGTTAAGCAATCCTGAAGTGACTGTGTTTGGCAGGAGGGTACCACATATGTACTGCTTTAGAAAGGAAAGGAATAAACCTGGATCTGGTGATAACAAAGAGAAACATGTTTTTTGAGTCATCCTCAGTTGCAGTTATTTAATACTTCTCTGTTAAGGCTCCAGGAACCCAACATGTGGAAGTCTGTGTCAACTCTCAAGCTTCACTGCTCACTGAGCATCTTGACAACCTTGTGGAGTACCAGCACTCTTAAGCATCTCTATGGCAAGGTCTCTGCTGGTTGAATTTGCAGGTCCAAGAAGAATATGATATATGCAACTTATTATAATGCCTAAAATTCATGTAATAAACATGTATTGAGCACTTACTATGTACAAAGTTTTATAATACAGTAGAACAACAAGATGAACTACATGTGTACTTTTTCCTTAAGGACCCTTTGGTTCCTTAGGGGAGATTCATTAATTGATTCATTCACTCATTCACCAAATGTTTATTGGGTACCTATAGTGTGCCAGTCATTTTTCTAGGTCCTGGGAATACAGTAGTAAACAGAACAGAGAGATCCCTGCTCTTATGAAACTGTGGAAACAACAAATTAAGTTATTAACATATGTAATACCAGGGAGTGATAAGGACAAAGTAGAAAAATAAAGCAGAATGAAAGGAGGTAAAGTAATGGGATAATATTTTTGTATGGGTAGGGAAAACTTCCTAGAGAACATGATATTGAACAAGACTTCAAATGAATGGAAAAAAAAAAGCCATATGGGTTTCTAGGAGTAAAAGTGTGCTGGTGGCTCAGATGAGTGTAGAGCAAGAGAAGTGGTGAGCACTGGTCTATTTCCAGGTTTGTTTCAGGAAATATGACAAGGTCTGTCTGGGAAAAGTCCAGCCATAGTTAATATAATGAAAACAGTTTGAGGGACACTGAGGCAACTTGGCAGCTGAGGAGAGTGGACTGGAATACACATGCAGGAATCATGATGACTTCACTGTACTAGTCAGTGGGGGTGGTAGATGCCATTGAGTGAATGTGTGTACTGTGTGGCTGTCACATGCAAAATGACTGAGTGAGTAGAACAATGAATCTGCATCCAATTTTGCATTAATTTGGAACATTCCTCTGCGGAAACTATCTGGATGATTCAGAAGGCTTTTGGTGATGATACGAGTGCGACACAAATACTACAAAGATGGTCAAGAATTGGTTGAAAGTGATCCATGTTCTGAAAGGGCTGAAATAAGCAGAACACCTGAAAATGCTGAACATGTATGGGCTGCAATCAACAAAGACTGGCAGCTGACAGTGCAAGACCCAGAAGCTGATCTGGGGATTCCAAAAACTACTGTCTGAGATTTTGACACAGGATCTCAGCATGTTGTGACAAAATTCATTCCACAGCTTCTGCTTCCAGAGCAGAAGGAACATCATGCTGCAGTTGAGAGAACTGTGTGAGGTCCCAATATGCCTACTTTGAAGGGGACTGAGGCATCATTGTCCTATGCACAATGTTTCTTCTTCAATAAATGTCTCCTTTTCATAGTACATGGCTGTATACTTTCTGGACAGACCTCATATTCCATTCCAAAATGAGACCCATCAGGGCTCCTAGTGTGCATTTTAAAGACAATCATAAACCATACTTATCCCCTAAGTGCTGCCCATGCTCAACCACATATGAGAGGCTAGGTCAATTCACAAAGAAGCTATGGATGCTGCCCTTACTGTGTGGGGCTAGATATGTTTCACCAGACTTCAGCACCTCATTCAGCTTCTTCAGTCTGGAAATAAACTGCTTAAATAGATTGGTTCTCACTCATACCCATACTCACATTCATGGCCTGGAAACAACTGATTTCAATCACAAATATTTACCAGCCACCTACTCTGCATCAGGCATTGTGTTAAGAATATGAAGGAATATAATAACATTAAATATGGTTCTTTTGTTTAGAGAGTTTGTAATACCACCTGGAGGACTAACTTCTCATGGCAGTCTCTCCTTTCACATAGCCTGCAATTAACATTCTGGACTGTTGGTTTAGTTAAGGAATTTTTATTTGTAAAGGACAGAACCCCACATGAAGAAGCTCAAGTGGAGAGGAAATTACTCCAACAGTTTCCAATGGAACACATTTGTAGAAATACTGTTAGTTCTTGGGGGAACCACAAAGCCTCTCAGAACTTCTGCTACTCATTTTGGTTTCCTAACCCTATTCCTCTCTGCACATCTGCCTTGTGCTCCCTCTATAGCCGGACTCTTTTTCTCCTGCTTTCCAGTGGCCCCATTCAGGGCCAATTCAAAGTGGCTCTTTGGATACATGACCTTTCAGCTTATGTCTCCCTGTCTTGCTCTCTGTGTTCCTATTCCCAATTACAAGAAGAGAGGAAATTATTGGTCAGGCCCATTAACTGTGATGTGATATGAGGACATGTGACATGTAGGACTTCTTATTTGGGTATGTGAGTAAATCAATAAATGTGAGCAGAAGAGAAATGGTGGTCATGTTCAGTACCATATTACTGTGTTATATTATCTTTAATATAATACATTTAGTAAATCATTAGGCAGCCAGCCTGCTTCTCTATATTTATGGCCCAATATTTAAGGTCTTTTTCCATAAAGAACCTCCCACGTATCCAGCCTCATCTTTCCTCCATACTTACAGTGGTCCACCTGCTTCAGAGATGGCTCCTTTACTGACCTACCTGGCATTTATACTGCTGTAGGCCAACACCAGTCCTTGACACAAGTGAGTTGACCCTGGACAAGCAGCAAAGTAACAGTTGCAATGATGACAGTGGTGAAGATGGTCCAGGCAGTGACAGGCCAAGGCTAACCATGCAGCCGCAAAACCATCTTTATTAAAGGTAGATATTAGGCTGCTGATAGATGAGTATTTCAAAAGAATTAACCATTAATAGCAAAACTAAATGACTCAGAGTCCATGTTCATTATTATATGTACTCCATCCATGGGTTCCAAGTGATCATTTTATTCTCCTAGCCTGAGCTTCCGTATGTGTGTGCGAATCTTCCTGGTGGTAATGGATGCCGAAGGTGTAGGTACTGCGCTCAGAGGGAGTCAGATGAGGCCAGCTTAGCTGGCACTGTGCCAGTGGAGAGAATCTGCTAAAGCTGAAGCCCTACTGTATGTTGTATTGGAATCAAACCTCCTATTGCTGAAAATCACAGTGCCTCTGATCTCAGCACCATCAGATAAGCTGCCAGAAAATAACATCTTAGATGTCTATTTAACAGGAGGCAGGGGTGTTGATAGAACTGTCTTGCTTTGAAAATTCCTGCAAGAAGGCAGAGCCAAATGCACAAATTACAAAACTATGGTAGAAGCACCAAAGAGACGGAAGCTAAAAGTATGGCAGAAACAAAGAATGTAGGGATCTTTGAAATGTGTTGTTTTTTAAGAGCCTTAGACAAGCACATGGCAGAGCCTGCATACCCATTAATTATTTTCTGGCCTCTGTGCTCACAGATAAGCACCATATGAAAAGTAAAGCATCTTCAGCATGAGAAAAGGGAGAAAATGATTAGGAGAAAGCACAGATGTGTTCTAGAAATCATCCTGGCTGCCACTTGCCCTAAGCACTCACACCATGCTGGTTCCTGGAATACAAAGACAAATGATGGGCAGGCTTATCCTTCAGAAGCAGGTAGGGTTTTCCTCTTCTCTCCCACCACCACCATCCCAGGCCCGGACCCATCCTCTCCTACATGAGTCACTGAAAAGGCTTCCAGGATCACCTTTCCTTTCTCCACACTGCGCTTTGCTCTAGTGATATCTCTCTCCAGCAGCATATTTACCACATTGTGGCCCTACTTGAGAAGCAGCAGCGATCTCCTTATTGCCTATCGAATGGCATCTGACCGCCATGGTCTGGTGCTTAAGACCTTGCTCCATAAGGCAACTTCTACTGTGTCCTCATCTTTCCTTCATACTATGGTGGTCCCCTGCTTCAGTGATGGGGTCCCTTCACTGGCCTATCTGAATAGTGTTCTAACCATTACAAAGAAGGCATTGGCACCTGCACTTTGAAATACTGAAGAATGTTTTCTCTAGCCTTTCTTCATTGGAGAGCAGTCCTCTCGTTGCTTTCCTGTTCTCTCTCACAAGGGAACTTTATGTTTACACTAATAAAGACACCTGAGTGGCAAGATATTTACTTACTGAAATGAATGTTGGTCAGTTTTGATATGAATTGACAGTCTTGATAGGGTTGTATGGGCAAATAACATCACAGAAAGGCTCTGCTTCTGTTTCTACATTGTCTTTTCTTACTCTCTTGCCTTTTATATATAGTATTCCACTTGTATCTTACTTACTTCTTCCTCTCAATTCTAGCAATTAGCAATTGTATTCAATCAATTGGCTAATATATATTTGTAACTTGTGCTTATAGGCCATATCAGCCCAGAGTTTGAAATCAGACATACAGATACTAAGCCTGTGTTTCACGCATCTTGTGTCACCAATTAAAGCAGGACTTCTAGGTCCCCGAAAAGCCAACGCTTCCTCCCAAGGGGCCCACCCAATGTTCTCACAAACAAATTTCATCAGTGCCAGTGCCTTTTTTCTTGTTCCGGGCCCCTCTGCTAGACACTGCCATGTCGTTTAGGCAACACTGTCCCTTCAAAGAGACTTTGTTCCTGCCACACATAGCTGCTTGGACAGGCATTGCCCTCTGGGTCTGGGCACTACCCTTGCCACTGTTGATGCACTGGAGATCTGGAGGTACCCAAGCCACAGTTTGTCTTGTTGCTCAGATAGAGAAAAGAACCATGTTTTGTTACCTTGTCCAAAAAGAGTACCAAAGCAATGTGGCTTTTGTTCCATAGGCTTTCTGGTTGTACTACCAGCCAAAATTCTCATGGAACTCAGATGTAAGCTTTGGGGGTCTGGAGGGATGATTAATTTGGGGAAGTAGTTACACTGCCATACTGGTCCAGGCCTACCTGTCCTGGCTCCCTCTTCTCCTTAGGGGAGGTACTTTTCAAGGAGGTTCTCTAGTTCCTCATGAGGCTGGTCTTCCAGAGCTGTGCTCCACTGGTTCACTCCATTTACCAAACAGGTCATAGTGCTATTTTTGGCACTCAGACTAGGGACAGGATAAATACTTACTTAATGAATTTTATCACTAAGTTGGTATGTGACTGTGGTTATATCACTTAATCCCTGGGTCTAACTTTGTTCATCTAGATATCTAGATGGTCTCTAAACTCTCTTTATGTGAAAATATTTTTGCTTTCAGACATTTGACTGGTTTCCTTCTCTTTGAAGTCTGATACACTAAAACCCTATGAGATGACCATCCCATGCAGAAAACTTCTATACAACTTGGTCCTCACACAGAGAGCACCCACGAGTAGGTACTGGATGGAGGATGAACAGAAGCAGACAGATGGGAGTGTATGCTCTCCTGGAGGAAAGGAGAAGGAGCACTATACAAGGCAGTTCTCGTTTCAGTTGCTGTTGAACTCAGACTAAGTGCAACACTTGCAGTACACAGGGCTAGTGGAGTACAAGTGGGAAAACCTGCCATCTGTCTTGGAAAACAAGGAAAATGAAGCTGAGAAGCTGAATGCTGAAGAGAGTAGGGAGAATCAGAAGGGAAGGAGCCATGAAGACATCCCTAAACTCTGTCTACCCACATCTCCAGCCCATGACCCACACATGCATGGGACAGACTAAGAAGTTCAGTGAAAGATAAAGTATCTGAGCCAAGACTTCAGAGGTACTAAAGAGAGAACAGTAGAAAGAGATAAGTGATAAATGAATAATACCTATAGCAATACACATAAGAGCCTTCATTGGATGTGTGCCAAAAAAATTCTAGAGACACTGCTACCAGGGAAGAATATCATCAACCTAGTGAAGACGAGAATGATGGAATATAATATTAACTGATGCATCTGTATCTAATGCCACATTTCTTTTAGGTCCTAGATCTAAAAAGTTTACATTATATGGAGCAAACACTAGTAGCATAACTAGTTATCAAGGTGTGATCATGGTTCTCTTCATGGGATTTGTCAGGCCACATGTTATGCAGCCACCAGATACATGCCTGATTCCTGAATAGAAGCTGTCTTGTAGTATTAGTTTGTGAAGGGCCTTACGTATCCACTTTCCCATGGGTATGAATGCATCAAGCACTGTGTCTAACCCGTGCTAGTTCCTCAGCTGGTGCTTGGGAATGAATTAATCAAACAGGCGTTGCTATTAGTACTCTTGGTTTTTCCTAGATTCGCAAACTGGGAAATTACATTCTCTATATGAGAATATACTTTCTGTTTTACTACTTCCATTTGTTAGAGGATAAAGAACAAAGTTATAAAAAACTCTAAAATTCCTCGAGAAGAAATACAAAGGCAAAATAAATCCTGGAGACCTGGTAATAATTAATGATGTCATGTATCTTCCAAATGTCTGTGCGTGAGCGAGATGACCAAGTGAGACAGACCAGATGAATTCCAGGTCATGTCAAGGGAAACATGAGATCATAGATTCTTATTGTTTCAAAATTATATCACCAAATTTTAAATAAAACAAACAAACAAAAATACCCACAGAACATTTGCTGATGCCTGATTGCTATTCAAATCTCAGGTTCACACCTTGGGAGAAATCTCAGAGAGGTTACAAACACGTAAGAAAGCACTGCCTGCTTAGCTCAGCTTTGAAATGGCATTGATGGTTGAGGTAAAGCAACCACTTTCCTAAATTCTTCATAGAGCCTTGGATGTAAGGAGGGCAATACAGGAATGTGCTGTCACCCAACTGTGGGAAGTTCAGTATGGAAATTGTTATTTATCAAGTGTCTACACTGTGTCAGGCCATGTGCTTTCTGTTTCCATATGCGTTTTCACACAGAACCCTCAAAGCAACCATACAAGTTAGATATTTCCTCCCATTTAAAAAGGGGGAATGTTGAGGCTCAGACAGGGTTAAGTAATTTGATTGCTGGAATTCCATCTCAGACTTGCCTAAGTCCAAATCCCAGTTTATTTCATCAATATTTCAATACATAAAACAGTAGAATATGTGTCCCTTCTTACTTATGGGGAGAACATTAGGATGAGCCTCTCTTCTGTACTAGGCTAGACCTACCCTAAAGCGAAAGCTTCCCCCACTCCTGTCTAGCTTTTCTTTCACCTTCCCTTTGCTCTTGTTAATCTTGGCTCCTTTTACACAAGTTTTGCCTCCAAAAAAAAAAATCAACAGAAGTTGGATGAAAGCTGTCCACTTTAGATGTGGCAGAAACTCTTCAGAAGCTGAAGTCCCCACTCTTCCCAAATGACATTGGATACTGCAGCTATGGCTTTTTGTCCTCAAGCTTGCCCTGTTGCTTTTCTTATAAAAGAGTTAAGGGGAATCTGGGCTATTTGTTGTTCCTATCAAAAGTGAGAAATGAAAAACAGACCGAGGAAGCCATGAACGTTCCACTCAGCTGGCCTCACTTATTTATGTTATCTGTCCATCTGGAGGCAGGTGAGTTTGTGATTCCTGGGATAGAAACCTTCTGGGAGCTTTCCAAGGTGACAGCTAACTCATCTGATAAACTCATCTCTGTTCATGTGAGGAGGTTAGGAGCCCTCCCTGCCCTGTTTTCTTCTTTTTCTCTACATTTCCTGCATGTTTTCTAAACCAGGGGTGTCCAAACATTGGCACCAGCTGGACTGACTGTATCACATACATCTGGAAAACGTGTTAAAAATATTGATTTGCTTTTCCCTGGCTCAAGATTCTGATTCAGTAGGCATAGGATAGGGTCTGTGAATCTATTCTCTTTTCTTTTTCCCCCCATTTTATTTTTTAATACTTTATTTTTTATCGTATTTTTTTCCATTACCATTTTGGCAATCTGTTTTGTTAACAAGCTCTCCAGGTGAATCTGTTGGGCAGCCATGTTAATAACCAGAGGCAAGAGAACAATTCCACGTGGATGAATGCTTTAGGACAGGTAGAAGTTGGTGGAAAAAATCATTTGGGTGAGGCAAAGTGTCACAGTACAATATAAATTACACTTGCCAGGTATGTTGAATGAGCCCAAAGTATCAATTGTGTGTAATAGACACCACTGTCAGGCTATCCTACCTTCCTCCCTACTCCCAAACCTGGGTTTGTTAGGGCTCTTTTTCTACAAATTCTAAGAAAAATCGTATTCTTCTGGCTTGTGGCAGAAAGCACAGCTTCCAAAAGCACAGTTTCCAAAGGCACTCACTTTATAGATAGGGACTTATTTAAGTCTTAAGAAGATAAAGTTTTCCTTCTTTTTGGCTCTTTTGCTTTAAGAGTTAGACTAGACATAGAGGCATTAGATGGTAGACAAATTCTTATTATTGCATATATTGGGAAGTTTTTTAAAAGATTTTTTTATTAATTTTAGAGAGAGGGGAAGAGATGGTGAAAGAGGGAGAGAAACATCAATGTGTAGTTGCCTCTCATGCACCCTCTGCAGGAGACCTGGCCCACAATCCAGGCACAGCCCTTACTGGGAATCAAACCTGTGACCCTTTGATTTGCAGACCAGCACTCAATCCACTGAGCCACAGCATCCAGGGTGATTTTTCTGGTGAAGTTTTTGCTTTTTGTTCCCTATCTTCAATAGGCATTCATTTGGTATTGAATTTTAGATATGAAGGATCATTGTATATGCATTCTGGATTGAAAGCATTAACTGCATAGCTTAACTAAAACAGTAATTAAAATATTTTAAACACTTAAAGTTAATTGTGTAAACTTAAGATTTTCACATTTCCCTTTTAATGTATTACATATATCTGAAAATATAGAACACACATTTGAACTTTCACTACATAGCTGGACCCAGAGGCTATAATAAGAAATAAATTATACTTTCCACCTAGGGAAGGGAAAGTATAATTCCTTGCTGAGATTAAATTGAGAAGGTGAAGCTTCAGGTGTAATTTTCATCCTGAGTAAATGCTCAACTGATGGATGACATGAAGGACATCTATATGAATAAAGATTTTGAACACAGAACTTTATTTGGATAGTTAGAAATTGTCATGGTTCTGTTTTTGTCTTGACTTCCTTAGCCAGTGATATCTGGGATTTATTTGGGGGCTAAAAGTCACAATAAATGAAGGAAATGAAGGTTTAAGTTCTCACTTTCACATGTGCTTGATTCAATTTTTGTCCAAGGTATAGCCTCCTTTCATCTTTGGGGGAAATCCACTGAATTGAAAAGAAAGAGAGCCATCTTGGCCAGATTCCTTCAAGAAGCAATTATTTGAAAGTTCACTTTCAGGTCCAAGGCTGAGGCTTTTCTGGCTTTGTTCTATAATGTTGTTGCCTTTCTGTATCTTTTTATAGACAAATGGTGTACCATAGAGTACACTGATCACATAAGAAAGACAAGTTGCAGAGGCATGGAAGTGAATTTCATTAAGCTTAAAAGCTTTCTCTATGTTATAACTTTTAATACTGGTTTATAGTAACTTATCCACCTAAAATAATTGGAGAGTCAATATTCACCTGTGAAATAGCTTTACTTATTTTATTATATACTGCCCTTTTCTCAGTTCCTTGCCCTACTTTTTGATACAGCTTTTAATTACCTCAGTTGGCTCTACCACCAAATTTCTTAAAGTTATCTCACCTAGCAGGCATATAAAGAATCCTCTTTTAGTAGCTACCAGAATGCATCTGAAGTGGTGGTAAGGCAGAACCCAGTGGCCAAGCAGGGCATCAAGGGCCTGGGAAGTGTAAGGAAAGGCATCCCAGGGATAAAAATGTGCTTAGCTCATGCAGAGAGCTGTATTAAGCTATCATCCTTTGATGGGTGTCATGGGAATAAACATGGATGGGTTTGCATTGAGCAGATGTTCATGGCTTCAGACTGGAATGTTGTCTGTTTGCGCTAAAGATATTTCCTGACTCATTCCAAGACATGGGCGTGTTGACAGGAAGCTCTGGGTGAAGTATAGTGTGAAAGACCAATGGGAAGTTTTCTGTCACCATAACCAAATGATTTCATCTGCAATAGAACAGAGGCCACTGCTTCAGATAAATACAAGTGGTGAGGCAGTTCTCTCTAGCTCACTTCTTTCTTCTCTGCTGTTGTTGGTGCATATTTGGGTATGCATTCATACACATATGTGTGTGTTGCACAGACATATGTCTTGATACCAGCAGTCATCTAGAAAGTCATGCTTTGTTAACTCTAAAACTTTATACTTTGGCATTTACACTTGATGTGCAGATAGGCAGGCTTGACTTGTCAAAACATTGCTGTATATCTAAATGAGAGAACGTGTTTAGTTAGAATCTCAGTTATTCTGACATTCATCATCACCCAGTGCTGTACATTTATACACACACATGCACGCACACACTATAGTGGTGGTTTTAAAAGTACTGAATTTCCTCAGGAAAGGGAAATTTCCTACTCATTTCCAAACAAGCTTATTTTCTACTTAAACAGCCAATGTTACACGTGAGTCATTAAGGGCCTCCAAAGTCCATAATTACCCTAACTCATCACTTTGCCCTTCATTTAACATAAGTAACTGTTTCTTCCTCTAGCCATTACTTAGAGATCCATATCCATACTTTTTTTGTCCACTAATTGACCCCACTAGGATTTTGGCATAGGGTTGGACATTGATGTATAAACAATTCTATTTAATGCAACCAAAATTTCCCAAGTGCCTGTTTTGTGCCAACCTTTGTACTAAGCACTCTAGTCAGTATAAAAGTGAAGATTCATGGGCCTGGTTTTATTTTCCTAAGGAGCCTCCAGAGATACTTTAAACTCTTAGTTTAAAGTATGATCAACAATATTTACTGGGCATCTGTGGGTTCCAGGAACTGACTAGTTGCAGTTACAAAGTATATATTTCAAATGCCTCTTCTAATTACTCTTAAGACCTTTTTATTCTAACAAGTGTTTGTAAGCATGTGATAATATGACTGAGAAAAGATAAATAAAAGCACCTGCTTCTGAACTGCATGTCGATGGAGAGATATAAAAAAGGTAGCTTTTTTTCCATCATAGGGGAAACTCAGTCACTTAGACATCATCAGCCACCAGCCAAGTCCTTGTGTTATGTTCAGATTGTTCTCTGTAACAGCGATAGCAGGTTTGCATTTGCTTATTAGGCTAGCTGACGTGCTTTCTTCATAATCAATAACTTTTAAGAAATCTTGGTAACATAATGGGCACTGGAATGAGAGGGTTCAATTCAAGGACCAGGATTCACACATGTCATTATCAGATTAACCAAGCCAAATAGTCACTTGGGGGTACACAAGAGATATCTAAAAGGTATCTTAAACTCATAGTCTAATAACATAATGAGAGAGACTGAAATCTTTTCTGTCCTCATAGAACACTGAGGGGTGCAGAGATTATAGTAGAAGTGATACCCTGTAGAGAACAAAGCTATTAAATTCTTCAAGTCTGAGTTTAAAAAGAATGCCTGGTTCTTATCTGAGACTTCCGCTCTGTTCCTGGTGTGAATAGAATTGAACTTGTTTGATGATTTATGGCAATGGAGCAATAAGTAGGGGACTGAAAGAGTCAATTAAGGGTGTTTATAAAGAGAGGGAAGAAGAAGAATGGTCCTTTTCCCTCAATCAAATGGAATTTAGGTTGATGATCAAAGAAAACTATTCACAAAATGTTTGTAGGTATCCGTTGTCAATGGAGACTGCCACTCATTTCCTTGATTGTCTGGTCACCTAAGTACTAGAGTTGCTAATGTATCCTGATGCTGCTAATATGGGGGAAAGAATGATAAGGCCAGGCAGAGTTATCAAGGCCTAAATCATGCAGGTTTGCTTTCTGAGACGTTTGGGAAATGGATCTCACCACATCCTAGGCCCCAAAAGAAGAGGCCTAGGAGGCCTCAAAGAGAGGAAAGAAGAGAAGAGATCCTGCACATTGGTAGGGATCACTGTAGCAGGGGACAGAGAGACAGTCATAATGATGCCACTGTCTGGAGCATTTAAGTCAGGCAGAGAAAGACAAATGCTGTATATTGTCACACATGTGGAACCTAAAGAAGCTCAGTGAAAGAAACAGAGTAGGACAGTGGTTGTTGGGTGCTGAGAGGTGGGAATGACAGGGAGATGTTGCTCTAAGGGTACAGCCCCCAGCTATGAGATGGATACATTCTGGGGATCTAATGTACAGCATGGCAACTATAGTTAACAATCCTGTGTTATATGGTTGAACGTTGTTAAATGAGTAGTTTTAAAATGATATCACTACACATAAAAATGGTAATTAGGAGAGAGGATGTAGGTGTTAAGTAACCTTATTGTGGTAATCATTTTACAATATACATGTATATCAAATCGTCACACTGTGTTTCTTAAACTTATATATGTTACAGGTCAATACTACCTCAACAAAGCTGGAAAAAAAGCTTGGTATCATAAAAAATAAAAAGAAAAAACTGACCATACCAATTGTTGTCAAAGATGTAGAGGAGCTAGAATTCTCCTACACTGATAGTAGGAATATAAAATAGTACAACTACTTTGGAAAACACATTGATAGGCTTTCAAAAAGTTAAGGCCCTACCTACCATAAGATTCTGCCATCTTACTCCTACATTTAAATAAGCACATATATTAATGCAAATATCTGTATACAAATATTCAAAGTGGTAGCTTTACTTAAAGAGTCCCAAACTGGAAGCAACTCCAGTGTTCATTAACAATGCATGTAGAAACAAATTATATGGTATAACCATATAATGGACTACTTACTACTCAAAAAAACCCCAACAAGAATAATTAGTATATACAACAACACTGAAGAATACCTATGCTGAGCAAAGGAAATCAGACCCCCAAAAAGTGAATACATACTGTGTGATTTCACTTATATAACTTGAGAAAATAGAAACTAACCTATAGTGAACAAAACCCAGATGAGTCACCAATTGGGGACTGAAGTAGTAGATGTAGGAAGGAATGAGGGTCAAGGAGTTACAAAAGGGCACAAGGACATTTTGGGAGAGATGAAAATATTCAGTATTGTTATGAGTTGAATGTTTGGGTTTCCTCCTTCCAAAATTCATACTAGAAGCCCTATTCCACCAGTAAGATGGTATTTTAGGTAATCATCTTTGGGAGATAATTAGGTTTAGATTAGGTCATGACCCTGGTTCCCCCATGATGGAATTAGGACCCTTACATGAAGAGAAAGACAGATATTGTCCTTTCTCACTCTGTGCGTGCCCAAGTCAGTCACGTGAGCACGCAGAGAGGTGGCAGCTGTCTGCAAACCAGAGGAGAGGCTTCAGCTGGTACTGACTTTGCTGGAATCTTGATCTTGGACCACCCAGGCTCCAGAAATGTTTGTCATTTAAGCCACCCCAGCTACAACTTTCTGCCATGGTAGTCCGAACAGTGCTGACACTTTCACGGATTCATACAGCTGCAAAAACTTACAAATTGTATACTTTTAAGTACAGCTCACTTTATGTCCAATAAACCTTAATGCTGGCAAAAAATTAAATTTTTTATACTTTTACTACACAATCATCTGAATATTTCAAAATCACTGCTATGATGTTAGAATTCCACTAGAGACATTTAGCAACTGCAGGCTGGTTTTCAGGAGGGGGATGTTGAATAGGCACAGGAAACAGAACCGAAACATGTTGTTGGTACGAAGTATAGTTATACAGAATCTGGCACAAATAATGTCCCTTTTTAATTACAAAATCATTTGCATGTAATTCTGTCACATAGCAACATCACACTCAAGCATCCCATAGGGCATTTTGCTGTCCATCTCATGTGAGACATTCACGTACCCTACCAACCACACTTAAGCGAGCCTTACTTCTGCCGGACCCTGTACAACTAGTTTCTGATTTATATTGTGATCTGACTAAGCAGTTCTAGCTATTGTCTCCTGACCCTTTAAACCAACATCCAGTGGTTAGACATTTCTCTTGAAGAAAAGAGATAAGGTAGACTTGAATCACTGGTGTACTCTTCAGGCCTTTGAAGCAGAACATAGTAGAGAAGAGTGCTAAATGTCTGAAAAATGACACTATAGAATTGAGGGGAAATGATCCCAGAGTAGAAAAGTGGGTCCAATACCCTGCCTCAAGGCCATTTCTTAATGAACCCTCCTAAGGAAAAGGGTAGGTTATCATCTTAAAGACCCCCAACTTTTTCTGGCTCCTGACACTTAAGGACCCAGCAAAGTGAATGGAAAAGGCTCTGGCCTGAGGTTCTCACATCTCTGGGTGTCCTTGGCTAAGTTACTTGGCCTAAACAGAGGAGGCTAATTGGATGAACTACCCTGTGATTATCTGTTTTAATTATCAATAATCCAATGATGCAAGGTGTTAGGGGCTTGGAGGTATTGTTAACAAGCCCATGCCTGGTGTGTGAAAGCTTCATTAGCAAATGTTTAATATAGCCCTGCTCTTGCTTATGCTGTGAGGTCCTCACATTATTTATAATTTTTTAAAAGATTTTATTTATTTATTTTTAGAGAGGGAAGGGAGGGAGAGAGAGAGAGAGAGAGAAACATCAATGTGTGGTTGCTGGGGGTTATAGCCTGCAACCCAGGCATGTACCCTGGCTGGGAATCGAACCTGCGACACTTTGGTTCGCAGCCCGCACTCAATCCACTGAGCTACGCCAGCCAGGGCTACATTATTTATAATTTTAAATGCAGGCTAACTTTGGAAAGAATAATAAAATTGAATTTCTTTTATACCCAGTGTATTTAATGAGTCTTCTCCCCTTTAATCATTCATTATAAGTTACAATAGGACAAAACTAGAACAATTCTCATATTGGAGGAGTTGTTCATCCTGAGAGGGATGAGAGGGATAATCTGTGAGAGGGAACCAATTATTCCAGCCCCCAATGAATGTCTGATATTTTTCCCACACATAAAATAAAGGACATTCCCAGAAGCATTAACGGCTTTGGTTTGAGGATAGACTGGCTGCAGGCTGAGGAGGTAAATGTGAAAACTGGTTTTCTTTTCTTGAACCCAACATAAGAATGTTTCATTCTGAGAGCTTAGAGCAATTTCCTAGCATTCCTGGGCCCAACAGAGTCAAGGAAAATGATAAAGAAAGAGTCCAAATAAAAATGATAAGTATGGTGAGTCAAATTCTTAAAAAGCATTTTGTAAAAAGTGGAATGGGTTATTCCAAATGGGAGTGCATAAGAGGTGGGTGGAGTGGATTACCCCCTTTTTTTTAATGGAATGGGTTATTCACTCCATGCACGGCAAGGGTGTGTTGATGGAAGTGAGGAGTCCTCCCCTGCCCCGCCCACTCTGCTCTTCTAGCCTACCTATGATGACAAAGATGATGATGTGCAGGACACATCCTCCCAAGCTCATGACTATAAATGGGCTGCATACCTGATGCAGGAAATGTTTAATAATGCAGGATCACTGGGACTGACTGTACCCTGTCACAATGCTGGCCTTTCTTTCTGGATATTATCAGACTCTATCTATTCATGCACCAACCTTCTGACACCTATTGTTATAAATGACCCTGCTCCTTTGAAACTGTTCATCATTTCCATAAATGAATTCTTCCTCTTACAACAGATATTTCCTTCCTGTTCTTACTTAGAATGTAAGGTGGATAGTTCCTAATAACTGCAGCTCTGTGGTGTGGTAATATGTCATTAAGAAACTAGCCTTTAAAATTAGATGAGATGAGACTTATTGAAAGTGTTCAATTGCTATTAAGAACTCTGCTGCTGGAGAGCCTGCCAACCACAGGTGTGACAGCACTAGCAGCAACAGTAGCCAAAGAATGTGAACAAATTTAGGTGATGTCTCAATTCTTGGATTCTCTATCATGAAGACTATGTGCACGTGTGTGTGCATGTGTGCGTATACTTTTGGGTGGGCTGGGCTGATTAACATGTAAATACTCTGTGTACATGAGGGAAGCCCCTTAAAGAGTATTTATCTACTCATTAAATTGATACAGCTTGTTTGAGGTGGTGTGGTCCTTTGTGGCGTACGTGCAGCTAAACTATCTAGCATGTTGTCTGCTGACTTCAGAACCATTGTTCTGTGTAATTCCAGCACTCCCAGTTACATTATATTCTGAGTGAATATATAATGTATATTGTGCCTCCCTCAGTTATGTTGTGGCTCTGGCTATTTTGATTCTCTAGCCCATTGGCTGCTGTTCTTCAAAAGCAGACATTCTTATAGAACCACTTGTTTACAGGCTTCTGAGTCCTATTGAAAGGACATCCAATGTGCTACCTAGGTTTTTAGCTACAACTGTGCCCCAGCAGAGATCAGCCCATGCCCGATGTCTACTACTGTGCTTTGCTGTCTCCTGAAACAGCATGCTGGTCCACCTATTCCACTTCTCATTAGCATCTGCTTTGATTTTTTTCCCTGCAATGCTGAAGTGAGAAGGAAACCTTTCAATGAAATCCCACCTGTGCCCATTACTATGTGATCATAAACTCTCCAGCCTCAACTTCTTCATTTACAATGGAGATAATGTCAACTTGCTAGGACTATGAAATTCAGAAGAATGCTATGGTGTCTCCAGAAAGTTTCAGCCTGGCTAAACTACATTTTCCAGAATTTCCTTCTTTGTGTGTTTCTGGATAAAGTATAAGAGAGATTCTTGAGTAAGCTTTGGAGGGTAGACGGGAAATAGCAGTATAATCTAAATCATTTTATAGCTCAAAGATCTTGTTGCTTATCTTCTGGCTTGCCTCACCGGGTAGGTCTTCTACTACTCCCCCTGCCCATGAGGCCTCCTTCAGTGTCTCAGGTTCTAATCTTGGTTGTATGCTTAGCTCTGTGATGAGGGACCCAAGCTTCTGGAGGACACCCATATTATCAAGGTCAGAGGCAACAGCATCTGGCAAGTTCCAGTTCATTATCATGGGCTCCAGCTCATGCTTGAGCCTTCCAGGTTGTCTGTGCTGTCCTTCACTTTACATCTGTATTCTCCTCCTCAGTATATGTACTGGGGACTCCAATGTTCAACATTAGACCTAAAATCAGCAGCCTTACAGGGACTGTTTACCAACTCAAATTTCTGTCACAAATCCTTTAATAAAGAACACACACATGTGCCTCTTAGTGGTTTGGTTTCCATGATTGATCTTTCGTTGAGAAGGATATGATAAGTAAAGTGCCAGGATTATTGGAAGCAGTAAACAATGACTATAGGGATAGATGGGTGGATGGATGATGCAGACATATTGGTCCGAATGAGAATAAAGGAGGTAGAAAGGAATTTAAATTTATTGAGCAGCTACTGTATACCAGAAAGTATGCTGCGAGTTTAGAATGCAGTTGCTTGCTTGCTTTATTTATTTATTTATTTATAGCACTAGTAATAATTCAGTGCTTTAATAAAGTATGTTTTTTTAACAAATATCTTTTTTTTTTTAAGATTTTATTTTTAGAGAGTAAAGGGAGGGAGAAAGAGAGAGAAACATTAATGTGCAGTTGCTGGGGTCCGTGGCCTGCAACCCAGGCATGTGCCCTGACTGGGAATTGAACCTGTGAGTCAAACCTGTGATGCTTTGGTTCGCAGCCTGAACTCAATCCACTGAGCTACGCCAGCCAGGGCTTAACAAATATCTTTTTTATTGTTGTTCAAGTACAGTTGTCTCAATTTTCCCCCACAGCACCTCCCCTGCCATCCCCACCCCCACTCTCAAACCTACCCCCTCTGGAGTTGCATTTTTAAAGTCAGATTACATCCTTGTTTTCATGACAATTGCTGTTCAATGGCTTTATTTGTATTTCTTGATAGCTTGCCTAATTTTTGATGATTATTTAAAGGCTATAGGGCACATTAGGAGATGGAGGGGTTATTAAAGAGGCACATGAAATATACATAGCTTCCTTTTCTTTTCCTATACTTTGGCATCATATGTAGTCCACTGTATATGCTCAGTAAATATTTAATGAATGAAGAAAGTCTAGGACAGGCTAAGTTCTGACAGCCAGCAAAGGAGACTGGGCACCCATACCTGCAGGAGACACTGGGTGTTCCCCCTAGGAGTGAGCAGCAGGCTAGCTACACTGGCCAGATTTTCTATTCTTTTGCTATTAATCTCTTTCACAAGGAACACTGTGACCAAACAGGACTATCTAATTAAAGTCTGGCTTTTTTTTCCTAATACAGTCTTTGAGAAGATAGGCCATTTCTCATAAGTTAGTTTGTGACCTTGGGCTCTTCAGAAGTGTCATCTCTTCAGCATATGGCATTGGCTTAGTAATATTTTTGCAATATATTATGTGTCCTGAATGTATAGGATATCCAAAGAAAAATACACATTGTAAGGAAGAGTCTGGAAAGGTTACTGTTTCCAGAGGTTATGTTGAAAATATATAGCAAAATGATGCATGTGTAGCAAGTAATCAAAACAGGTGTCTGGAGTCCCAGAGGTATAGGAATGGCTGCTTTGCTATTTCTTAACCGTTTAGGATATGGGCTCCAGGCAGATTCAAGAGATCCTGGAAAGAACCAGGTTGGTTGATTGTCTAGGCTGGTCCTGGGAAAGAGCCAGGGGCTCAAAATGGAAGCCTGTTGATACAAGAAACCGATAGAGATGAGCTAAAAATGCACACCAGTGAAATATTAGCTCTGCGCTGACTTGGGTTTTTCATGTAACTCTGGCTGCTGCTAGAATAGTCTCATAAGGTTTATATTTATAACATTAACCTAATGATTCTATAACTTAGGACTTTACAAACCATCTAAAGATTTGTTGAAAATCCTTGACCCTATGCATTGCTACACTATAAATTAAATCCAAGAGAGTTCTAGCTTAATACAGGCATCTTATGAAGAGAAAAATCTTTCGGTCTAATGTTTTTCTCTTTGGATTTGGATTTCTCAGTGGATTATTGTTGCATGGATTATTATTGTCACGTGCTTGGTTCTCACACTTCTCTCTGCCTCCTGCCACGCTCTTAACTTCCCACCTCATATGAACTTTTGAATCATTCACCTTACACCTCCTGATAGAAGCAGTTCTTCGACTGACTTGTGAAGTGCCACCTTGCAGATGCACAGCTCAGTATTAGCCAACAGATGCAAGAGGACTTTTGTGTAGGTTTCTGGAACTCTTCCTCTGTGTACCTCCTGCCTCTCCAGTACTCTGACCCTCAAATTTCAGCCCCTTCAGCCTGATTCACCATCTCTGATCTCACCCCAGCTCAGTGAGATGGTTGTCCTGTGCTCTGGTTCTCTCTCCCTCATCCACACCTGTGAAGTGCCTCCAGGTGCAAAGCCAGGGATCTGGTAGGGCTTGTTTCTGTTTTTCTCAGGGATCACAGCCCCAGGCTATAAGTCACCTAATGTTGTTTCACACATTTTGTTTAAATTTCTAGTTATTTCAGGTAGGGTGGTAGTCAAGTCTGGTACGAGTAATTCAGTGAAGCAGAAGCAGAAACTCCACATTGTTTTTTGAGGCAAAAAGAACTACACAGTGCTTCATATCATTGCCTCCTCAGTCGGGGTGCACACAGCCTTCTCAACACACCACGGCAAAGGGTGGTGCAATTTAAACTCCCTTTGGGGGCAAGAATCACTTCCTAAAGTCCAAACTAGAAACTGCTTCTTTACTTTGGATGCTGTGATGCTTCTGACTTCCTGTGGGTAAATATCAGTCTCCCCTTTCATGGCTGCAACAGCCCAGAGAGCATGGTGCCCATTCTGTAACATGTTCATGCCCAGAGTCATGGAAGCTGCATGTGTTTTCATGTGTGCCCCTTTAAAACATGCCAATCAACATGGAAACTCTGCCATCTAAAGAAATGGGTCTCTGGGGCCCTTTCTGTCTGGCTCTAGGAAGGACTGTAGGAACAATATCAGTGGCTCACCTTGGTGCATCACTTCATTATAGCTTATAAAGGCTCTCCCATCATTATTTCACTGAATCCAAGTACCCTGGGCAGTAGGCAAGGCAAGTAATATTTTCCAAATTTACTGGGAAGGAACTAAGAGTAAAGGGCCCCAGAATTCTGCATCAGGTGATTTCATAACTTTATTCTAAGTCCCTCTGGTGCCATTTAAGATGTACCTTAAATGAGAAGAGCTTGTTGTGATTATTAAATTAATATAAAGTAATAGACATCCAATTTTACTTTTTAGGTGTTTTAATTTTTAAAGAAATAGCCTACATTAATTCAAAAGTATGTTGCAAATGTGTTCTGTTCTTTGTGACTCATTTTATCACGCTGGTGGGAATCTGGGCTCTTTACATTGTGAGGCCATAAATTAAGCGCCACCAGGTGGCAGCACAAACAAATTGCCAGCAAAGCCTTCTGTGTGTCAATCTTGGAAGCCTTGTTAGTTATAGCACATAATCAGATGGTCAACATAGCTCTAGATGGGGAAAAATAAGGAATAAGGTAGGTCTTTTAGGATACTGTGGCTAAAATGATGCAGTAGATGCCATTGGACTCCATACCCAAGCCTCACACCTTTTCTTTCTAAATTATTTCCTAGCTTCTTAATTTAGAAGAGTGATTCTCTTGAAGCCTAGGCAAGACATGTAATGAATCAAACAATTCAATGTACACTGAGTACCCACCACATGCAAAGCTGCATGCCACGCCCTGGATATACAAGCTGAGAAAGCAGGTCCTCAGGAAGACAAGTAAGTTCACATACAACTGCAGCAGGTGTCAGTCAACAGTGAGGAGAGGAAACCTTGCTCTGTGATCATCTTGTGAGTGAGCTTTTGCCATGAAGAGGTGACTCAGCTGTGTGCAAAGGGAATTGTGTCATGTTCCCTGAGAAGGATGTAGTCCTTGGAGTCTGTGGACAGGAACACTGAGTGTTTTTGTCAATTCCGTGTTTTCAAAAGAGCTTCGAGCGCTGTAGGTGGCTGTGAGAGAGTCCTGGCTGGAGGAAAACAGCACTGTGAGCAGCCTAGCCCTGCTGGTGGGAGAGGAACACGTCAATAGCAGACAACAACAGCTAGCTCCTCCTGTGTGCATGGAAGAGTCTTATTTAATGATGATAGTGATAATAGCAACAACATTACTATTAGCTACCTGTGATGGCACACTTAATAAGGGCCAAATATTGTGTCAGATATATCCTTCCCCCCACCACAAGGTAGCATTATTATCCAATTTTTCAAATAATAACACTGAGACTCTGGGAGCTCAAGTTACTGTGTGAGTTGAATTTCAGCCCATGCCCATCTGATCCAAAGTCTCTATGTTGACCCTCAGGCAGTCATATTAAATACTGTTGAGTAACTGTGTGCCTGCTCAGTGACAATATTGTAGCTGATGTTGAATATGTTACAATTATTGAGTTCCCTTTTTCTTACATTAAAAGTCATTTCTGCTGTATTCAAATCAGCATGCTTGGCAGTGGGCTGGTAGTGTCACCCCAGAATAGAGATAGGTCCTGCTTTCTGAGTGAGGGGCTTTTGCCAGAAAAAAAAAAAGCAGGCAATTCCTCTAAAGAAACTGGTTCTTTGTGTCAAGAGCATTGATACAGAAGAATTAAGTGAATAAATGCTAGTTTGCAGTAAAATTGAGTAAAAGGAGGAGGTGAAGGGCAGGAGATGGTAGTGGGAACAAAGAATAGTTATTAGGCTATTTATATCTTCTCTGTGGTGTCTCCCCGCTGTCTGCCTGGACGTGGTCCTGAATAAGTAGCTGCAAGCATGGGTTGGTATCTTGCCTTGCTCAGTAAATATATTCAATGGGCAGGGGAAAATGATTATTTCCCATTGCACTGTTATTGGAAATTGAAGTCCCCATATAACAGAAGCAATTTTTCGGTTCTGTTGAGCTGCAGTTTGCTACCTTGTGAAAAATAAAGGCTGTGAAAAATATAGACCCTGAGTATGACAATTTCAAGCTTTAAACCTTCAAAGAAAATTCACATTTTTTTTCTATTTTTTTTATTTAAGGGGATATATGTACATATATATGAAATATATATGGAATTCTACTTATATGGCATTAGGGGAAATTAGGGAAAAGAGAAATAAGGAAAACTAATTTGCTAATTTTTATGCTATTTTGAGGAGTGTGCACAAGCATACACACGTACATAGCCTTTGTTCAGCTCAGCACAATAAAAGGATGCTGGTTCAACTTCCCCAGCCTTAGGGGTTGGGGAAGTACAGCACTGGTTCAGGCTTGGCCTTGTATCCTCAATTCAAGTTAAGGTTACTATTTGTCTACAGGCTGGTTTATTTTGGCCTCATGCCTCCAGGCCTTTACTCATTTGTGTTGCATATAACAGTGATTCCCTTCCAGTACAGTCTAACCTGGAGGGATTGCATTCTTGCAAAAGTCTAGTTATTCCAGGGAAGATGGCCTGAGGAACAAATGGCAAAGGAAGGAATTGATGTTCATCTGACCTGAGGGTGAGTCATGTCTTATTTATTCTTTCATTCTCACTTATCTGACAACAGACACTTGGCATTAGGGTATATGGCTATAAGTTAAACTCCCCCCCTTCAAGGACATTGTAGTCAAATAGGAAAAAATGGACTTGTAAATAAGCAATTTAGGTGCCATGAGATGATTGCAAAAATATATAAAGCATAGAGGGAAGGAACCATCCACCCATTCTCTTATACAAAAACCCTGGACATTCATTTTCATAAGTATATTTCCTCCCTCCCTATTCATACCTGTCATTCCTAATATGTTAGTGTTTCACAGACTCACTTCATTCCTTCCATTCCCACAACAGTATCTTATTTTGAAAGCCCTTATCTTCTACGTGACTAACAGCAGCAGGCTCACATCCTTCTCTATTTCTTAATTCTTTTAATTGCTCTTCATTGACCTCAAGAAGATTCCCAAGGAAACTGTGGCTGTGATCACTTCCTTTGTCCTCTTTCACTAATTACACCAGCGTTTACTGAGCACCTACTTACTACATGTCAAAGCTCTCTGGAGCGCTAGCAAAGGTTGTGGCATCTGGCTGAGATAATCACCAAATAAAATTCATTTACCTATGTATCAAATGAGTTCAGAACCTTCTCTAACTACGCAATAGTTTTGTTGGGAGGATAAAATAAGGTGCCTGTGAGAAAGCCTTACAACATGGAAGCATACAGGTCAGGGCTGGCCATGGAATAGCCCAGGATGTTTGAGAATCCTGTGGAGGTGTTGCCTCCCTGGGATAGGGAAGGAGAATCTAATACCTTTTAAAATACTTGTGTATTTAATAGTTGCTCTGAAGGCAGCTTACTGTGGTGATTAGAAGACCTGGGTTTAAGTACTGGATTTACCATTTATTAGCTATGTAACCTTGAGCAAGTTCCTTAACCTGCCTAAGCCTGAATTTCTTCATCTGTAAAAAGAGGATTATAATAACATCCCCAGTTTGTCGATGATTAAATGCCACAATGTAGGGAAAGCCTTTAGCTCAGTGTCTAGCATGTAATAAATGCTCAATAAATGCCAGTTGTGATTACTTCCCTTTTTGAAAACAGACATTTCATGGGGCCAATGTACAATCAAGAGTGTGAAAGATGTTTTTGTAATTATATGAATTTACTGTTTATTTACATCACAGTAAATATAAATAAAAACAGCAAATGCATATAGTGTGTTTATTTTGGCCCCTTCCCTTCCTTTTTCTCTTCCAAAATCCTTCATTTCTATATGAAATGTCAAGTTTTTGAGTACAGAGATTCTGAAGTGCAGGAAAGTCATCACACACACACACAGAGTGAGAGAGAGAGAGAGAGAGAGAGAGAGAGAGAGAGAGAGAGAGTCCATCAGTGCAAGTCAAATCTGCACGGAGCAAACCTGCCACGCAGAGGGTGCCTGGCTGAGCCCTTCTCAGGCAGCTGAGCCCAAGTGCAGGTGGACAGACCAGCCCCTAAGGTGAACAAACAGGACAGGGTAGAGGTTCACAACTTGTAATGTGTCAGCCCCTCTCTCATGGAGGACACATGAAAAATGCTGCCTTCTTGGAGAGAGCAAGTATGCTATTTGGTTTGAAATATATATGGATATATGGATATATTTTGCCCTCTTTGGGCTTATCAAAAAGGCCACATTTTTAAAAAGTTTCAACTTTTCCCAATCCAAATTGAGGTTGTGTCTAAGTTAATGGTGCCTGGGGAAAGACGTATGGCTGATCCCATTCCGATAATGCTCTCCAGAGACTCCCTTTGGAAACTCCTGCCTGACGACAGAGCAAGAGACAAATCTGCTGAGATCATTCAACCAAAAGGAAACATATTTTATTTACAACATCACTAATAAATTCTTTCTACTGCACTTTTAGTTCCCTCTCTTTAAGTTAGCAATATAAAATCTCTTAAGGGGGGTGTATATACAGTGTCCCTGAACATGACTGTCTAGGAGACACGCCTGGACAGTGCATGTGGGGAAAAATGAGGCCTAAATGAATCCAGAGGATTCTCGATGCATTTCCACCTGCCACAGCTTTTCTGTTTTCCCCAACCTTTTTAATTTCCTTAGCAAAAGAAGCACATTGTGTACAAGCATAGATCAAATATCTTATGAATCTATTCATTTTCTTCCTTCTTTTCTCTTACCCCTTCCTTTCTTCATCTATCCCTCTGTTGCTTCTCTTTTTTCTAAATTGTTTTCTTCTTTTTAGTTCTTTTCTTGCATCCTTTCCTTTTCCACTAGTTTTCTCCCCTTACTCTTTTCTTCCTTCCCCTCTTCTTTCTCCCCTCTTTCCAGGAATGCATTGAGGGAAGATGAGATTTATTTTATAAATGTCAAGTAGGATAGCTGTCACTGTCTGGTCTACGTCAGTCCAGTATCAGAGCATGGTGGCCCCTTCTGCTGCTTAAGTCTTTAAAAAATATTGGTTATAGGCTTAGAGTGAGCCTGATAATAATTACACTTTACTTTTTTGTTTGTTTTCCTTTCTGTTCAGAGTCTTTTTTCTTTCATTTAATTTTTAGATATGTGAGGCCTACCAGAGACAATATTTAATGTCTTCTAGATCTGAGGTTTCTAATATTTGTCAGGCCATAATACCTGAGATACAGAAGATTACTGATAATATAAGTCAGTTTCATGAACATTTTCTGACTGGCTCCTGTGTGCCAGGTACTGTACACCTAAAGATGAAGAAGCTATAGTCTTTGCCTCTAGGAGCTCGCAGTCTCAGTTCAGTGAAAAGTGCTAAGTGCTAAATTACTGGTATAAACAAAGCGACACTGGAATATGAAGAAAGGGTTATGATGAGGATGAGGATGATGATAATGGTGATGGTGGTGATTATTCCTGGTGGAGAATGAATGTTATGGAAGGCGAAGGTCCATAAAGAATGAGCAGGATCTTCATGCATTGTGATAGGAAGGACACTTACACAGAAGGAAAAGCCCGAACAGAGAAAGGAAGTCATATAACACACAGTGTATTTCTGCCATGAGTCAGTAGACTAGTGTGGAAAAGGTGAGTCAGTGTTCACAGGAGGAGCAAAAGACGAGGCCAATATATTTTGCTGTCATAGAATTAAGACTTTGTCATAGGTAACATGTCGTGGGATAATTCTGGTGAAATCCCTACAGAAGGGCCTAAATCATATATCACCCCATATTATAACAATTTTCCTTTTTAGGATAGTAGGGTGTATTATTACATTTTGACTATTTTCCCAAAGTGAAATTTGTCAAACTGTTTTGTGTTTGTTCGGGTAAAGTATCTGCATTTTTGTTCCAGAGAAAATGACTGTTGCAAATCCTCCTCTCTTTTGGAACTTGGTCCTTGCCAAAGACCAGTGAGGTTTAACTCCCAGGATAGTTCTGATCATAAACTCTGTGTTATTTGGTATCTGATCTATGCTATTTGCAAGCCTGCAAATGTTCAAGAGAAATGTGGACACTTGAAGTTTTTAACCTTCAGGAAAATGTTTAAAAGCAATTTAGGAAGTATCTAATTATAATTCAGGTATTATATTTAGTAAGAAATAAAAGGGTGTGGGTAAATCTGTTGGATGGTTATTATTCCTTGATATCCAGATATTAAGATTTCATTATGTTAAAAAGAATCAAAATTTGGGTCTAGCCCAAAGAGTTCCCGTTTGGGGCAGATTCCCAAGATCATTCTTGGTCAGTGAATTAGAGGGAGGCTTAGGGGAGAAACCGGCTGAAGATAAGGAGACCTATTAATATGCAATGGCTGTATTCAAGGTAAGAGATAGGTAGAGGGGTGGCAGGGATGATAGAAGTGATAGAAGGGGATTCCAAAAATATTTCAAGAAATCAAATTGGTAATTAGGCATTCGTTGGTGGTGAGGATGAATGAGAAAAAGGACTCAGAGATGATTTAAATAGTTTAGATTTTGAGATTAAATTGATACTGTTTTTAGATAGGATAGAGAAGTCAGAGAGAAACTGACTGGGGGCATGCTGGGAATGGGGTGTGTGGGGTATAGCACAACAGAGATGTTTAGCAGGCAAATGGAAATTTACATCAGTACTCAGGAGACAAGTTGGGCATGGTGAGAGAAGGATTTTGGAGCAATTGGTATATAAACAATTAAATGGAAATAATAAAACATAGAAAATTGGGGTTCTTTTTTTATTTTAATCATTGTTCCAGTACAGTTTTCTCCCCCCTACTCCCATTCCAGCCCACCCACCCAACCTTCCCCCCTTCCCCCCATTACCCCCCACCCCTAGTTTTTGTCCATGTGTCCTCCAAATTTGTTCCTGTAATCCCTACCCATTCCCCCCTGAGGGGAGAGAAGAAGAAGAAAATTGGGGTTCTTAAGTCAAGCCCTGAGTCTGTAATTGTCTGGAGGAAATTGGGCAGGCTGACAATTGACTCTCCTGGACTTCAGTGTCTTTCTCTGCAATCTTCAAGGCTCCTTATATAAACTCTTGTTGAACAGTGCAAAGCAGTGCTGGCAGGTGGCACCTTTTCCTGGCTTTGTATCCTGCCTCGTGATTTGCATAATGGGCTCAGAGAGGAGGGAGACTGAGAAACTGCAGGTTAAGTTTGTAGCCTGACTTTCTGTGATAACTCTGATGGATCTTGCTGTTTGGAAAACTATTTATCATGCTGAAAAATGACTTTGACCTTTAGTTCCAAATACTGTCATATATTTCAAGAAAAGAAGGAATAAAATAGTTGAACTAAAAATAAAAGCACTATTATAAACAAAACAATCTACTCCAAAAAGTACAGTCCATATTTGAAAAATAATAGCTTCTTTGGTTCAATTTAAGTGTATGAGGATTGTGAGGTTGCTAAAATGTTTGGTTCAGTGGAGTTAAAAAAAAAAAGAACCACAGAAACAAACAAAACACTAAATTCCTTTGTCAACACCTAACTTTAGTGACTGTCAATGTCCAGTTCCCCTCAGAGAGCTTTGTCTTCCTTTGGAAACAGACCACTATAGTTGCTTTGTGTGGATTAAGTGTTCAATTGATGCCTCTGCTCTCCACTCTCAGCTGCTAAGGAGATTGGATGGACCCCAAGTAGACATCTCTTGCTGCTGGGCTTTAGCTGGGTAAACCTCATGAGTGAATCATCAGAGACCTCTGCCACTCATCAGTGAAAGGGGCATGAATTTGGTAAAATGGTGGGAGAAGTCATATAGAACTATGTGTAGGGAAGTAGACCCTAAATAGGCATCTAAAAACAATTTTATGTAAAAGAAGAAACTGGTAAAAAGGAGAGTAAAAAATGCTATTTCATATCACAACTTCCATCTAAAGAGAATGGATCTTACCCCCACCTCTAACTGATAAAAGAATAGGTGATCTGTGTACCATGGAAGGTTTGAGATATATAAAATTAGACCTAAATTAGATGTGAAAAAGCAGATGGGAAATGCCCCTGTGTTGGTGATGGGCATAGCAGAAGATCAAGAGGGTAGAGAAATTTTTGAGAGTTCATGAGAACACTATTGACATGGCCAATCATGCAGTCATGGTTGAATTTTCCCATGACTTTACAAGAAGCTAAAAAATTTCAACTTTGATGTCTGATGAGCTGGTTTGGACACAAAGAGATCAAGGGCACATCCAGGAGGTACAACAGGATAAAATAAAGAAAGACAAGGTTAGGGTCAGAGAGGGACATTTCAGGTTTTCAGACCCTGACACAGAGCAATTCTGTTTCATAATGGAGTCCAAAGTGTTAGTTTCTGAAATAGAAAAGGTTTAGGCATGTAGGAGTTGAGAAAAACAAGGAACCATGGAAAGAGGATAAAGAGTCACCAACCTGGTCTGTGATGCCACTGATGAAGATGAGTAGAAACAGGAATGCAAAGAGGACAAGTTCAAGCAGAGCCTGGAGGCTCCCAAGACAACTGCAGAACGCTGGGGATGGGTGTTGGGTGCTACCAGTGGGTATGCTAAAGGGGAGAAGTGAGGATCAGATTACATCAACAGGTGTGGGCTAAGAATCAGCTTCCATTCATTTGGTTTTATGGAAAGTGCTGAGAAGACCTTAGTTCTGATGCCACAATTAATTTGATAGTATTTGGAATTATAAATGCCTGTTTCAGAACCTTACACATAGTATGTTCATGTGTTAGGTTGAGCCATGTGAAATACCAATATTTTATGGTAATCCTAATAGAACTTTCAGGGCCTCCTCTATTTCTTGACCATTAGAGGTGGGAGGAAGGGCTTTGGGGATCTTTTATATATTTTCATTGTCATTTATTTTTTAATGATATTTTACTCATTATGCTATTACAGTTGCAATTTTTTCCCCTTTCCCTCCCTCCACTCAGTATCGTCCATTCCTTCAGGTAATCCCCACACCATTGTTCATGTCCATGGGTCATGCATATAAGTTCCTTGGCTACTCCATTTCCTATACTGTACTTTACATCCCCATGGCTATTCTGTAACTACCTATTTGTACTTCTTAATCCCCTCATTTCTTCACTCATATTCCCATACCCCATTCCCACCTAACAACCATCAAAATGCTCTCAGTATCTGGTTCTGCTTCTGTTCTTCTTGTTTTTTTTTTTTTTAGATTCAATTTTTTATGGAAAATCTTCTGATTTTTAAATATTGGTTCAAATTCTTTTATTTTTTTATTTTAATTGTTGTTCAAGTACAATTTTCTGTCTTTTGCTCTCATCCCAGGCCACCTTCCAACCCTCCCCACCTCCCTCCCATTTTCACCCTCACCCCTAGTTTTTGTCCATGTGTCCTTTATACTTGTTCTATAAACTCCTCCCCTTTCCCCTGGAAATCCTCTCCCCTCTGGTCACTGTCAGCCTGTTGTCTATTTCCATGTCTTTGGTTATATTTTGCTTGTTTGTTTGTTTTGTTGTTTAGGTTCCTGTTAAAGGTGAGATCATATGGTGTTTGTCTTTCACCGCCTGGTTTATTTTGCTTAGCATAATGCTTTCCAGTTCCATCCATGCTGTTGCAAAGGGTAGGAGCTCCTTCTTTCTTTCTGCTGCATAGAATTCCATTGTGTAAATGTACCATAGTTTTTTGATCCATTCATTTACTGATGGGCCCCTAGGTTGCTTCCAGCACTTGGCTATTGTAAATTGTGCTGCTATGAACATTGGGGTGCATGGGTTCTTTTGGATTGGTGTTTCAGGGTTCTTAGGATATAGTCCCAGTAGCGGAATTGCTGGGTCAAAAGGCAGATCCATTTTTAGTTTTCTGAGAAAATCCATACTGTTTTCCATAGTGGTTGTATCAGTCTGCAATCCCACTAACAGTGCACTAGGGTTCCCTTTTCTCCACAACCTCTCCAACACTTGTTTGTTGCTTTGTTTATGATGGCCATTCTGACTGGTGTGAAGTGGTATCTCGTTGTGGTTTTAATTTGCATCTCTCTGATAGCTAGAGATACTGAGCATCTTTTCATGTGTCTCTGCATCCTTTGTATGTCCTTCTTGGAGAAGTGTCTGTTTAAGTCCTTTGCCCATTTTTTTTTAATTGGGTTGCTTGTGTTCTTAGAGTGGAGTCATGTAAGTTCTTTATATATTTTGGAGATTAAACCCTTGTCTGAGGTATCATTGGCAAATATGTTTTCCCATACAGTTGGTTCTCTTTTTATTTTGATACTGTTTTCTTTAGCTGTGCAGAAGCTTTTTATTTTGATGAGGTCCCATTTGTTTATTCTTTCATTTATGTCCCTTGCTCTAGGGGACATATCAGTAAAATGTTGCTGGATGAAATATCTGAGATTTTCCTGCCTATGTTCTCCTCTAGGACTTTAATGGTGTCATGGCTTATATTTAAATCTTTTATTCACCTTGAATTTATTTTCATGTAAGGTGTAAGTTGGTGCTCTAGTTTCATTTTTTTTTTTTTTTGCACGTAGCTGTCCAGTTCTCCCAACACCATTTGCTGAAGAGGCTGTTTTTACTCCATTTTATGTTGCTGCCTCCTTTGTCAAATATTAATTGACCATAGAGACTTGGGTTTATTTTTGGGCTCTCTGTTCTGTTCCATTGGTCCATGTTCCTGTTTTTATGCCAGTACCAGGCTGTTTTGATTACAGTGGCCTTGTAATACAGTTTGGTATCAGGTATTGTGATCCCTCCTACTTTACTCTTCTTTCTCAAAATTGCAGAAGCTATTCGGGGTCATTTATGGTTCCATATAAATTTTTGAAGTGTTTGTTCTATGTGAAACATGCCATTGGTACTTTAATAAGTATTGCATTGGATCTGTAAATTGCTTTGGGTAGTATGGGCATTTTGATGATGTTAATTCTTCAGATCCATGAACATGGTATATGTTTCCATTTGTTTGTGTCTTCCTTGATTCTTTCTTCAGTGTTGTGTAGTTTTCTGAATACAGGTCTTTTACCTCCTTGGTTAGGTTTGTTCCTAGGTATTTTATTTTTCTTTTTGCTATATCAAATGGGATTTTTTTCTTGATTTGTGCTTCTGCTGTTTCATTGTTGGTATATAAAAATGTCTTTGATTTCTGGATATTGACTTTGTATCCTGCTGTTTTGCCAAATTCATTTATTAGGTTGAGCAGTTTTTTGGTGGAGTCTATAGGGTCTTCTATGTACACTATCATGTCATCTGCAAACAATGACAGTTTTGTTTCCTCCTTTCTAATCTGAATGGCTTTTATTTCATTTTCTTGTCTGATCACTGTGGCTAGGACTTCCAATACTATGTTGGAAAGAAGTGGTGAAAGCAGACATCCTTGTCTTGTTCCTGGTCTTAGGGGGAAAGCTTTTAGTTTTTGTCCATTGAGTATGATGTTGGCTGTAGGTCTCTCATATATGGCCTTTATTATGTTGAGGAATTCTCCCTCTATTCCCACTTTGCTGAGTGTTTTTATCATAAATGGGTGCTGTACCTTATCAAATGCTTTTTCCACATCTATTGATATGATCATGTCATTTTTGTCTGCTTTTGTTTATGTGATGTATTACATTTACTGGTTTGCAAATATTGTGCCATCCTTGCATCCCTGGGATGAGTCCCACTTGGTCATGGTGTACGATCTTTTTAATGTATTGTTGGATGCGGTTTGCCAATATTTTGCTGAGGATTTTAGCGTCTATATTTATCAGTGATATTGGCTTGAAATTTTCTTTCTTTGTTGTGTCTTTATCTAGTTTTGGAATTAGGATGATGTTGGCCTCATAAAAAGAGTTTGGGAGTCTTCCATCTTTTTGGATTTTTTGGAATAGTCTGTGAAGGATAGGCATTAGCTCTTTCTTAAATGCTTTGTAGAATTCTCCTGTGAAACCATCCAGACCCGGACTTTTGTGTGTTGGGAGTTTTTTGATTACTGCTTCAATTTCATCTGCTGTTATTGGTCTGTTCAGGCTTTCTGCTTCTTTTTCATTGAGTTTTGAAAGGTTATATTTTTCTAGAAATGTGTCCATTTTACTTAGGTTTTCAAATTTCTTGGCATGCAGTTCTTCATAGTAATTTCTTACAATCCTTTGTATTTCTGTGGTGTCAGTTGTAATCTCTCCTCTTTCATTTCTGATCGTGTTTATTTGGATCCTTTCTCTTTTTTTCTTGATGAGCCTGCTTAAAGGCTTGTTGATTTTGTTTATCTTTTCAAAGAACCAGCTCCTGGATTCATTGATCCTTAGAATTGTGCTTTTCATCTCTATGTCATTTAATTCTGCTCTGATCTTTGTTATTTCCTTCCTTCTGCATGCTCTGGGCTGTCTTTTTTGTTGTTCCTCGAGTTTTTGTAGATGTAGGGTTAGGTTGTTTGTTTGAAATGTTTCTAACTTTTTTAGGTAGTCCTGTATCGCTATGAATTTCCCTCTCAGGACTGCCTTGGCTGTATCCCATAACTTTTGGGTTGTTATAAGTTCATTTTCATTTGTTTCCAGAAACTTTTTGATTTCTTCCTTTATTTCATTCTTGACCCATTCATTATTTAATAGCACATTATTCAATCTCCATGATTTTGAGTGTTTCAGGTTTCTTCCCTTGGGGTTGGTTTCTAGTTTCAGTCCCTTGTGGTCAGAGAAAATGCTCAGTATGATTTCAATTTTCTTGAAATTGTTGAGGCTTGTTTTGTGTCCTATCATGTGGTCTGTCTTTGAAAATGTTCCATGTGCATTTGAAAAGAATGTGTATTTAGCTTCTTTGGGATGAAGGGCTCTCTATATTATCAGGTAAGTCCATTTCCTCTAGGGCATTGTTCAATGCCACAATGTCTTTGTTGATATTTTGTTTGGAAGATCTCTCCATTTTTGACAGTGGGGTGTTAAAATCCCCTACTATAATTGTGTTGCTGTCAATATCTTTCTTGATGTCCTCTAAGATTTTCTTTATGTATTTGGGCTTTCCTATGTTGGGTGCATATATATTTACAATGTTTAAGTCTTCTTGGTGGATTCTTCCCTTGAGTATTATGAAGTGACCTTCTGGGTCTCTTTTTATGGCCCTTTTTTGGAAGTCTATTTTGTCTGATATGAGTATTGCTACCCTGGCTTTTTTTTCCTGTCCATTTGCTTGGAAAATTTATTTCTAGCCCTTCACTTTTAGCCTCTGTATATCTTTGTCCTGAGGTGGGTCTCTTGTAGGCAACATAGGTGTGGGTCATGCTTTCTTATTCATTCAGCTATTCTATGTCTTTTGATTGGAGCATTTAATCCATTTATGTTTAAGGTTATTACTGATAGGTACTTATTCATTGCCATTTTCGCACCTGTGTTTCTCTCTCTCTCTCTCTGTCTCTCTTCCTTCTTTTCCTTAAAGCAGGCCCTTTAGCATCTCTTGCAGAGCTGGTTTGGTGGACATGTATTCTTTTAGAGTTTTTTTTTTATCTGGGAAGCTTCTTATTTGGCCTTCCACCTTGACTGAGGGCCTTGCTGGGTAAAGTAGCCTTGGTTGCAGATCTCTGGTTCTCATTACTTGGAATATTTCTTGCCATTCTCTTCTGCCTTGGAGCGTTTCTATTGAGAAATCAGCTGCTAACCTTATTGGGGCTTCTTTGTATGTTACTTCCTGTTTCTCCCTTGCTGCTTTTAAGATTCTCTCTTTGTCTTGGTATTTTGCCATTTTAATTATGATGTGTCTCGAAGTGACCCTTTGGGTTCCTCTCTATTGGAACTCTCTGTTTCCTGGATTTGTGTGACTTTTTTTCTCATCAAATTAGAGAAGTTTTCCATCATTACTTTTTCAAATAGGTTTTCTATCCCTTACTCTTCCTCTTCTCCTTCTGGTATCCCTATTATAAGGATATTATTACGTTTCATATTGTCTTTCATTTCTCTTAATCCCTCTTCATTCTTTCTGAGCCTCTTTTCCTTTCCTTGCTCTTTCTGGATGCTGTTTTCTACTTTGTCCTCCAGCTCGCTAATCCAATCTTCTGCTTCATCAATCCTGCTTTTCATTCCTTCTACTGTGTTCTTCAGTTCAGAAATTGTATTCTTCATTTCCTCTTGGCCCTTGTTGATAGTTCCTATTTCCTTTTTCATGTTGATATAGTTTGCAGTGAGCTCATTGTATCTTCCTTGTAGTTTCTGGTAGCTCATTGTGAACTCATTGAGCTTCCTGACAATCATTGCTTTGAACTCACTATCTGATAGTTGAGTTGCCTCTATTTCATTCATCATTCTTTCTGAGGCTTCCTCCTTTCCCTTCATTTAGGGATTGTTTATTTGTCTTCCCATTGTTTGTGAGACTCTTCTTGTTAGCCTCAGCTTCTTAAATTGATCTGTTCTAGCTCTCTGGGTTTGTGGTGTGAACTTCTGTAGTAGAATACCAGTGAGTTTCAGTGGTGCAGTTTCCTTGATCTCCCAAGCTCACTGGTCTTGGGCTGCTATTTAAGTAGGCTCCGTGTTTGTCTTTGGGTTTTGATTGTTGTTGGGTCTTTCTTTGGTGGTTCCTTCCCACCACCTGGTTAAATGAGGGTCATTCTGTCCACCACCTCTTGTATTTTGTTGTGCTGGTGAGGGCAGGTTGTGTTGAAGCTGGTTCTTCTGTGTGTATAAAGTTTTGAGGATTCTCTCTTGCTCTTGTTCAGTTGTTTGTACTGGGTACTATCTCTACTGTTTAGTTGTATTTCCAGATAGGTCCTGGATTGAGGTTTGTGTGTTTTCCATTCCCTCCTTCACCTTCTTCTGTTGTTATCTGTTAGTGGTTCGTTTGTTGTTGGGTTTCCTCGTCCAGTGGGTATCCTGGTGTTCACTGCTTCTACCTACTCTTTTTTGTCATCAGTTGGAGGGGGAAGGCAAAATAGTTTAAGACAGCAAGAGAGTATTCTATGATATTTAAAGTAGCAGCCAGAAGAGAAGAGATAGGAGATCCTTTGGCTATGTATAGTGTTAACCGTGATCTTCCACCCAGCTAGCTGATTTTTAGAAAGGATGGAAAGAAGATAAGACTCTTGTTGAGGAAGGAAGGATTGTGAGTTGGATCTAGAAAGCAGTGAAGTTATGGGAGGTCAGACTCTGAGGTAAGGTGAGAGTAAAGGATAGTAAATAGATGTAGTGTGTGAGAGAATAGAGTTAACACTACAGTAATAGATTTCAGGAAATTGTGAAGTGGGCTAAGATCTGGGGCGGGGGGTGTTGTGAAGTATTTACAATTGCATGGAACAGCAATTATTTACAGTGATATTAGGCAACAATCATATGACAGAATCTATGAGATCTAGATAACAAGAATAGGGAGTATAGAACCTTGAATAGTGTGCTAATGGGACACAGGTGAGGTGAAGGACAGTATATTAGCAATACACTGTGCAAGAGATATCAGGGGGAACCTGTCAGTTGATACAATATAACCAGCCTAGCAAAGCATTCTATACAGAAAAAAGAGGAATACAAAAATACTATTAAAAAAAGATGTAAGAATAATGGAAAAATAATAATAATACAAGTATGCAGTAACTTGCAGGTTCTCTGTAATAGCAGAGTGAAATTTGTCTCACTGTCGCAGCTATTGTGATTCCCTTTCTTTGGGTTCAACTCTGGTCTTTTCACAGATCCAGGTTTTTGTCTCACTTGTAGGTATTTAAAAAATAAAAATAAAAAAGGCAGATGAAGGAAGGAAGAAGAGATAAAATTGGAAGAAAGGAAAGGAATAAAACAAGAAAGCAGGAAAGAGAGGAAAAAGAAATTAAGAGAGAATAAAAATAATGAAAATTAAAAAATTAAGAATTGTTAAAAAAAATAGAATAAAATTTAAAAGTCTCTTGGTTTCAAAGTGGCCAAACCAGTTTTTCTGGTCTTGCAGCAGGCTGAGGGGTGATTGGTATGGCTTTTCTTCCTTTGGGATTTGGACTAGGTCAGCGGTTCACACTGTCTGGGGAGCTATCCTGGCTCCTGGGCCCTGGGCCCTGAGTGTAGGAATCAGGTCTTTCTGCAGGGTTACTGCTGTGGACTGGGGTTTGGCGATGTGCTGCCGCACTCGAGTGTGCACGTGTGGCCTCAGCCTGACTGCCTCACCCTTTCCAGTGCTATGGGGATGTGCAGGGTCCTCCACACAACCACAACCCTCTGTGCAAACTCGGGATCGCTGCCTGGCTGGGTGGCAGGGAGACCGATGATTGCTGTAGGAGAATTCCCCAAACAGTGTCTGTCTTTTCACTCCTTCCTCTTGAGAATTTCCTCCTATTCAAGCCTGCCACTCCACACCGCGGCCTGGCTCCTCCCGCAGCCCAACTCTCCAGCCAGACTGGTGACTGTAGGGGTCAGGGCCTGTTGTATGACCCAACCCCACCAGTGTCCACAGACTCTGAGGGTCCTCACAGCCCTTGTGTGTTTGCTAGCAACTTGGTTCCTCTCGGTGCCACTCAGACCCTATTTGGCTGGGGAGGGAGCAGTTGTCCCAGCTCTCTCCCAAGGACTCTGTGGCAAACCCAGCAACGGGCGCTGGGTCTACTGCTGCAGCACCCCTCACCCCCACCCCGAGCTGGTCCCTGGGAGCCTACCATGTTGCAGCACTCCTCTCACTGACTGGTTTTTCGGTTCTGCCACAATCCTTGGTCCTCTATTTTCACGTATGCTGAGGTATGTTGGTTGCTTGCTCTTCCACTCCATAGATCAGTCAGGATTCTCTCCCATGTGCCAGGGGAAGCCAAATCTGCTCCTTTCTACTCAGACGCCATTTTCCTTCCTCCCATACTGAGATTCTTGATATTTTATGAATTGTGATCCCTCTGCGAATTTGATAAAAGCTATGAAGCTTCCTCTGAGAAGAAGAGATATGCATAAATGCTAACAATCTTGCATTTCATGTTAGGGCAGGGGTGTCAAACTCATTTTTACCAGGGGACATATCAGCCTCGCAGTTGCCTTCAAAGGGCTGAATGTAATTTTAGGACTATATAAATGTAACTACTCCATAACAGTTAAGCAAGAGCTTTGCGTGGCTGCTGGGTAGAAATAAGGTGCAAGGCCAGATAAAACAAAGTGGAGGGCTGGATTCAGTCCGCAGGCCTTGTGCTTGTCCCCTGTGTGTTAGGGGTTCATGAATGTCTTGGCACACACCCCTGGCCCTCGTAGGGTTGAGAACCATTTGGCACCAACTCCATTGCAGAATAGATTGCATAGATATTTTTTTATTCTCCTCAACCTATGAGTGTGGGATGTAAGGTTTGCCACAGCTCAACCTCATCTGCTAATTCACTGCAACTCCAGCTGCATTTAAACCTTACATTCTGACTGAAGGCTGGAGGAAGGGAATAATCCCTGTGGAGAAACAGTCAATCAGTCCTTTTGATGAGACTATTTTGACAAACCTACTCTGGCATGGAAAATATTTTTTAAATATTTTATTTATTTAATTTTAGAGAGGAGGAAAGGGAGGACTAAAGAGACGAGAGAAGCATCGATGTGAGAGAGAAACATCAATCAGTTGCCTCTTGCAGGCCCCCAATCAGGTGCTGAACCCATTCAAGTATGTGCCCTGACCAGGAATTGAACCAGAATCTTTTGTTTTGTGGGGTGACGGTCAACCAACTGAGACACACTGGTCAGGGCTGGCATGGAAATTTTGGTATTAGACACAACAATAGAATTTTAAGTTCCTTTTTAAATCACCAGACAACATGGATCCAGAGCTCTCACTCTTCCCGAGCCTCACTGCATGACTGAGCCTCATTTGTGGAGAATGGGTCAGGGCAAGGTAAAAGTTCAGATATGAGCTTGGGATATAAAAAAAGTGAAAGTGAGTCCTTCAACACATTAATTATGTTTAACCCCCCACCCCCACAGCCCCACAGTAATTTTACATTTTGACATGACTGCTGTATCACAGCTGAAGCGAGGCATGAGAGGAGTGGTTTCTTCTTTTTTTTTTTCTTTTTTAAAATTTTTTTAATTTTTAAAATTTTTTTAATATATTTTATTGATTATGCTATTACAGTGTCCCATTTCCCCTTTCACTCCCCTCCACCCTGTGCCCCCTCTCCCACTCACATTCCCCCCCTTTAGTCCATGTCCATGTGTCATACTTATGAGTTCTTTAGCTTCTACATTTCCCGTACTATTCTTGTCCTCCCCCTATCTATTTTCAACCTACATTCTATGCTACTTATTCTCTATACCTTTTCCCCCTCTCTCCTCCTCCCACCCCTACTGCTAGCCCCCCCTTGTGCCCTCCATTTCTGTGGTTCTGTTCCTATTCTAGTTGTTTACTTAGTTTCTTTTGGTTTTGCTTTAGGTGTGGTTGTTAATTGTGAGTTTGCTGTCCTTTTACTATACATGTCTTTTCTTTGTCTTCTTTTCTTAGATAAGTCCCTTTAGCATTTCATAAAGTAAGGGCTTGGTGATGATGAACTCCTTTAATTTGACCTTATCTGAAAAGCACTTTATCTTCTCTTCCATTCTAAATGAGAGCTTTGCTGGATAGAGCAATCTGGGATGTAGGTCCTTGTCTTTCATGACTTGGAATATTTCTTTCCAGCCCCTTCTTGCCTGTAAGGTCTCTTTTGAGAAATCAGCTGACAGTCTGATAGGAACTCCTTTGTAGGTTACTGTCCCTTATCTCTTGCTGCTTCTAGGATTCTCTCCTTCGTTTTTACCTTGGCTAATGTAATTATGATGTGCCTTGGTGTGTTTCTTCTTGGGTCCAACTTCTTTGGGGCCCTCTGAGCTTCTTGGATTTCTTGGAAGACTGTTCCCCTTGCCAGTTTGGGGAAGTTCTCCTTTATTATTTGTTCAAATAACTTTTCCACTTGTTGGTCCTCCCCTTCTGGTACCCCTATAATTCGGATGTTGGAACGTTTAAAGGTGTCCTCGATGGTCTTAAGCTTTTCTTTGATTTTTTGAATTCTTATTTCATCATGCTCTCCTGCTTGGTTGATTCTATCTTCCTTCTGGTCCACTGTGTTGTTTTGAGACTCAGATTCCTTCCTTTCACAATTGGCTCTCCTCCGTGTGTCTTCCTGCATCCCTTTTATGGTAATCTGCATTTTTTCATGTAATTTGGATCCAAAATCAACCAGTTCCGTGAGCTTCCTGATCACCAGTGTTTTGAACTGTGCATCTGATAGATTGGCTATTTCTTAGTCACTCAAAAGGATGAGTCCTGGGGGACTGATCTGTTCTGCTGGAAACATATATTATGTCTTTCCCTATCTCTCCTATTATTTTACTTATTTATTTATTTTTTCTCCGGTCTGGTCGCTCTTGTTATGGTGGGGGGGCGGAGCCTTAGGTCAGGAGTGGTTTCTTCTAAGAATGTTTCTGGGGTCAGTGGCCTACAGAGTAGTCTCTCGCAAATTTTGTCTTCAGGCTCAAGACCTGAACAGGTACCCTGGACAGCTCAATAGGTAAACAAACAAACTTTGAGACCATTTCCAGTTCGTGGCATGTTGGATCAAATAATAAACAACATTTTTATAGTATCACATCAATTTTTGTAGCCAACATTACTATTTTTTATTGGTTTACTATTTCCAACTTCTTCTGGGCACAAGGGAGGGTTGCAGTTCTCATTCTCCCTTGAAGTTAGTTAAGGTCTATTTAATTTTCTTTGGCCAGTGAAATTAAATTTAACTCACACAATTCTGCACCCCCTCTTTCTTCTGTCTCACTGACCTATGGAATTCCAGATGGTGGTGCATACTTCATCTTCAGTCCCTGAGTGAGGATGAAATGGAGCAGAGGCCACTGCTGCCCCGCAATGGATGTATAGCAAGAACAAGAAAAACACCTTGTTATAAACACTAAAATTTGGAGTTATTTGTTAGTGCAGATGACTTAGCCCATTGTGTCTGTTATTGGTATCTACTAAACTTATATAACTTTTATGTAAACCATATAAACAGATTAATGAACTATTGAATAGGGGAAAGTAAAAGGGGAAATCAGTATGCCTTTTAACATCCAGCCTATTTCTCTATAGGAACATCTCGGTCTTTTGTTCTGGGATTCTTGGCTCTTCCTCAAAGCAAAAATGTGTGTGCAAACCTATCCACAGCAAAGACACCTCAGAGATTTCACAATGGCTGGGCTGGTCCAGTGGCCCAGGGAAGTAAACACCATTTGCTTCCTTTCCCTTTTCATTTTCTCTGAGAGCTGGAGATTACTTGAGACTTTCAACCCGTCCACTGGGACAGTGGTGACAATGATCCTGGAGACTCCATGTCATGGTTAAGGCACTTGAAACTGTTTAATAATCTGGCTAGGTCTTGTTGGGTCATGAAATCCCAGAGCCCTCTTTCATGTATTATCTTCTGCTTCCCTCATTTTCCCCACAGAGAGTCTCTCAGGATCCTTTAAAGTGTATCCACTACAGGCTTGACTACAATGGGAGAGAGGTTGGGGAAAGTACTTGCACCATTAGCAGGCACAAGTGAACAAATCTTAGTAAGTGACAGCAACAAGTGTTAAAGAGCTAATTCTTAGAATCCAACAATTCACAGGTGTCACCTTCTAATTTGACAGAAGATGATATATAGGTAGAGAGGCAAGTGCTGTTATGAGAACAAAGGATTTAGATAAATGATCTTGTCTCAAAAGCAGTCTACCATTTATCAGCATGTGGTTGTAAACATCTGCTTAATCTAAGCCTAGATTCCTCACCAGCGGGTGAGTGACACCTGCCTTGCATAGTAACCCTAAAGATGCAATTCACAAAATGTGATTTCATTCCATGCTTCTTTCATCTTATTTCTTTTATATTTAGTAAATATGACCATACTCCAGGTGTTCAGACATCTTCTGTCCTCAAGGGTTTTCCTTTAAGGTATAGTCAGCAATAATCTAAGTTTATATCCTACCTAATTCCAGAAGTCTAGTGTTCTTGTTGATACCACACCTCAGGTTTTTCTGAGAATCTCTGAAGGATGTGTATACATAGGTCACAAGTGTATCCTAGCTGTACTTGTCACCTTAGCCAGCTCTTTTGCTCCCAACTGCTGTTCTGATTCTCTGCAAATCCCCTTTGCTGCTGTGCAACTATTTGTCTCCAAGCTCTAGCTCTTCATTTCTATACTGCCTTTTTCCAAACTCTGACCCAGGACTATCCCTTTGTTTCCTTAGCACAGCAAAGACCAGGTTGCGGCAAGATTATCTTGAAGGCTTAAGGACAACAGAAAATGATTTCAATGTGGTGGAGGAGGAGGTGGAAAGGAGGAAGGGCTTATGTATTCATCATGTTGTCATAATCCTCAGACCCAGTCTTCTTCAAATGCAAAAGTTCCCAAGTTGTCTGTGCAGAAGTATCATTTGGAAATTGTGTCATATGAGTAGATTTTCTGGTTAAAGACACACCTAGTGAATTGAAGTGGGGCTTAGGAATGCATATTTTAATGAGCTCTTTGTGAAGTAGTTATGAAGGTGTTTCTCTATTGGAACATTGGAAAGTAATTGTTTGGGAACTTGTACCCTACAGCCATGTCCAGGGGCCAGTTCATATACAACCAAAAAGAATGATTTGTGGTATCTCTCTGACCTGGAGTTTGAGTCTCCAATATCTCCAGGACCAGACTAAAGAACCAGACAAAATTAACAGTAACAACAGCAGGGCCAACAAACTCCTTAAAATCCCTTCCTTTGGGAAAACAGTGTTATTTGCCTATTCAGTGTCCATTTCCTCTCTTTATTCTTGCTAATGGGCCCTGTTTGGTTGGGCAATGATGTGCCTAGCTTCTGGTGGTGGATCAGAATTGGTTCAGGTCCATTTTGACTGTTGTGTCTCCTCTTTTGTAGTCTGACAGCTGGACCCAATTCTGGGCAACAAGGTATATAAGGAAATTTCAGGAGATAGGGCTTTGGGAAATTTTACTTCTCTATCTTGAATACAGATGTGGTAATTGAATAATTGGATCTGTGGCAATAATCTCTGACCAGGAAAGAAAGGGAAAAAATTATAGAAACATTGTCAGGTCACTAGACCAAAGTCACTAACTGCCTAACCCAGTCTTCTCGTGATAGGAGAAAAGTGAGCCCTTATTTTTAAGCCATTTTAGCTGTGTCTTTGTTCTGTTTTGTGTTGACTTCTAAAGCATTGACAATCTCAGGCTATCTTCTCTATAAAAAGAATATCATTTTATTGCTAACCACAATGATGATAGCCTTTTTCACTATGTGGATGTATTTAATTCCTTATTATTGCAGATATCTTTATTTCAGAAGAATCTCATTGTTTTTTTTTCCATTCAAACTAATGAGGAAGTTTGTCCCTAAATATTTTCTTTAAAAGTGGTTTGTTCTCCACCTCTGAAGAGAAAGGAACAAGTGCTGTCAAATTTGAAATAAGCCTTTTGTCTTTACTATCTCATCCCCTGCATTCCTCACGTATATACTTGTATTCACAGTTTCTGAATACATAGAAACTGAGCCCCCTTTATACCACAGATATGTGGTATGTAAAAATATTCAGTGGCATTATTCAGAGGCTCCTAAGAAATTCTTCCATACCTGGGAAAATATTTGCAAACTATATATCTGAGATGGGGTTAATATCCAAAATACACAGAGAGCTATATTACTCAATAGCAGAACAAACAAAGAAATAAACAGCCCAGTAAAAAATGGGTAGAGGAACTGAACAGAAACTTTTCTGAAGAAGACATATGGATGTCCACTAGATACAAAAAAAGCTGCTTAGCATCACTGATCAAAGGGGAAAGGAAAATCAAAACTGCAATGAGATATCACTACATACCTGTTAGAATGGCCATCCTCAGAAAGAAATGAGATAAGTATTGGTGAGGATGCAGAGAAAAAGAAAGCCCTGTGCACTGTTGGTGGGAATGTACATTTGTATAGCCATTATGATAAACAGTATGGAGTTTTCACGCACAAAAAAACCTAACTAAAAATAGAACTATTTTATGACCCAGCAATTCCTTTTCTGGGTATTTACTCAAAGGAGACGAAGTCAGTATCTGCACGACTTATCTGTACCTCCATGCTCACTTGCAGCATTATTCACAATAGCCAATATAAGGAAGCAATCTAATGTCAGCCAATAGATGAATGGGATAAAGAAAATATAGTATATTTATACATTGAAATATTATTCAGCTTTAAAAATGAAGGTGATCTTGCCATTTGCAACAACATGGATGAGCTTGGTGGTTATTATGCCAAGTAAAGTAAGTCAGATGCAAAAAGAAAAATACTGCATGATCTCACAGGTGGAATCTAAAAAGGCAAATACACAAAAGCAGAGAGTAGAACAATGCTGCTACCAGCGGTGAGCAGGTAGGGGAAATGGACAGAAGTTTCTGAGAGGATACAAAGTTGCAGTTATATAGGATGAATGAGTCTAGAGATCCATTGTACAGGGTGATGACAATAGTTAATAATACTGTAGTGAACACTGAAAATTTGCTATGAGAGTAGATTTCAGGCACTCTTCTCACACAAAAAAATGGTACCTACATGAGAAGATATGTTAATTGGCTTGATTATAATAATCATTTCACTGTGTGTATGTATGTATATGTGTAATATGTAGATCAAGTCATCATACTGTATACCTTAAATATACACAATTTCTACTAAACATAAAAAACAAGCAAAAAATTCTCCCATAACCATATGTATATCCATCATTTTGTTCTCTTCTTCACATTGGAAAGCTATGGGATCCTACAAACGTGTGGGAAAGTAGTCTACTCAGACCCACACCTGGAGCACGTACAATATGATCCACTGGCATTCCAGAAACAAATGCCCTTCGGCAGAGCCAGCCCATATTAAATTACTCTGTGCAGCAAGTGCTTATACAAAGGCTGTACTGGAAAACATGATCTCCAGAAGGAGTTTCTGGAAAAAAAAAAGAGAAGAAAAAATTTTAAGAACAAATAATAAGAGAAACATTCATTGCACACTACACCTTACTTTTAGAGATGTTTTTTCAGTCCCTCACATTTTCCTGGTAATCACAGGGCCTTTAAACATGCTGTTCTTTTTTTTGCCTGGAAGTCTCTTCTCCTTTCCACCTCACTCAAACTCATCTTTCAATTCTAGTGTCCTTATCTCTCCCTGATCTTCCTTGAGCAGATTCAGATCTCCTCTTGTGCCTGCTTTCTAGCATTGCATACCTCTCCAAGGTACGCAATTGTACCTTGGAGAGGTATAATTATAATTACAATTATAATTTTGTTTTATTTGCATAATGTGATAAATGCCTACTTTTCCCACTAGGTTGTAACCCACAAGGACAAGGACCATGTCTGTTTCTGCCCCAAAGAGTAACTTTATAATCTGATGCAATAAATACCTATTGATTGGATAAATAACCTCAGGAGGCATATTTATATATTAATACCTTAGAAATACCCTGCCCTAAAGAAATGTGATAAACTTTGCTTAATTCTAGATATCCCACAATTGTTTAAACCACAGAATTCTTTTTTTCATATAATTCCCATTAATATCCTGCAGGATAAGGTTCTAAAAAGCAAGTTAGTTTTAGAATCAGAAAGTCTTAAAATTTATCTAGTTTAACCCACTCATTTAGCAGAGAAGGAAAATAAGCCACTATGATTAGTGTTCTTTCTAAGATCATACAACTAGTTATTGACATAGAAAAAAATACTAAAAATCAGGTCTTCTCATGTCTAGTTGAGTGATCTCTCTGTGTCCTTGTACCATTTTCCTAAAGCCAGAGTTATATAAACTTTACTTGTAAAAAAGAATAGAAAAAAGAATGACAAGTTGTTAGGAATTGCATTTAGAGTCAATCTAATTTTTCTTCAGTTTTATTAAGGCACTTATTTGTGACTTAGTCATGTAACATTTATTCAGAATTAGTCATTTTTCATTAATGACTATAGTATTGACACCTAAAACTGCCATTGAATTTAATTCTTAGGGAAGATATTCATCAACACTAAGGAATTTCAGTTTCCACTTTCCAATGTAATCCCCTTCTCTGATCTATTCTAAACTTACTAGCAATGATATGGCTCAAAGAAGAGTTTGTATTTTCTTTGCATGGATAATAAGAGTAACTGTTTTTCCTAGCAGCCATTTAAGTTATGACTTGTAGATTAAACTTGCAGGACCTCAGTGAGCTCCTGACTTTGTGGTGCCAAGTTATCGAGGGGCCCATCAGTGGCACCTTGGTCCTTCACTGGAGACTAACATTGCTACCTCATTAACCTTGCGTGGCTCTGGCAAGGGATAGATAGTTACTTCACCAGGGGCCTAGTGCAAAGATTTATTTAAAAGTTTTGGGCTGAGAAACTTTTGTTTCACACACGTTCCTTTTAAAGAAAACACAAAAACAACTCAACTATACCTTTATTATATTTTACTTTTAATAGTGAGGATTGTATAGAATGGATAATAGGATGTAAAAGAAGAGGGAAAGGTAAGTAGTGACAGAAAAGAGTAAGACATGAAAATGAGTCAAGGAATAAATGATAGGAAATTGATGAAAAACCTCTTGCCTCAAGCTGCAGAGAATGTCTGTAGCCCCATGTGGGTCCACTGGTACCAATGCTCCTGCTCTTTGCACATACGCGTCGGTCTGTAGATGGTTCTCAGAGCTGCCGCGAGGCCCGGTTGGAGAGAGCCCTTTGCTTTGCTCTGCTACTTCACCCGACTGTGGGATTCCTCCACCTCTCCATCCTCCACTTCCTCACTCACTCACTCATACACACACACACACACTTTCTACGTGTTGAAACAGGATTAAGTCACTGTGGAAAGATATCACTCAGTTTTAGAATGCACCTGTTTCTTGAAAACTATTTGACTCTTGGACTTGTTCAGTTTATAACTTAACCACCAACAACCCATTAGAGGGATAGAACTATTTAAAGTCATGGCCTCGCCATAGGTCAGATACAGCCCTCAAAGAAATCAATCCATCTTGGTAAATGTTACATGGAATTACTGTTAGGTGCTAAATCACAGTGAAAGAAACACTGGCGGGCACATTAGATCAGCAAATGAGACAAAAACCTCAAGGAGTTTATGATCTAAAGAAGAAAAGAGGTGGGGACTAGTGTTTAGTGCCACCTTCTATGTATTGGGCACTGAGCAGAATCACCATTTCATTTAAACTGTATAGTAAGTAGCATTTAACACAGTGTTCAATTCCTCAGACAATGCCTGGAAGACTAGCGGACCTTCATAAATATTAGCCACATGAAAAAGTGACTACATTTTATGAGGAATCTAAACTCAGAGGCATCCCATAATTGTTTGGGGTTACGTAGAACTTATACAAAGAATAATGGCTCACCATTTATTAAGCATTCCTTTGTGTCCAGACCTGTTGACGCAGAAGCTCGATCAACACAGCAGCTGGGGTGCATGGACTTTGGAGCTAAGCAGATGTGGGTTTACATCTCTTCACCCTTATAGGACCTATGGTGGTCCTATAGTTACCACCATAGGACCGTAAGACCAAGTGGCTTCACAATGCCAAGTCCCAGTTTTCTTGTATATAAAGTATGTATGAAATTCCTCTATTTCAGGAATTTTGTGAGGATTAAATGAAATAATATATAAAATGCTTGGCATAGTGCCTGGGACAGAGTAGTACCTAAGTGACAAAACTAAAATTGGAATCCTGCTGTGGTAGGATGAATAGTGGTGTCCCACAAGATGTCCATGTGCTAATCCCCAGAATCTGTGACTAGCCAAAGGGACTTTGCAGATGTGATTAAATTAAGGTTCTTTAGATAAGGAGATTATTGTGGATCATATGGGTGGCCCAAGGTACTCACACAGCTCCTCACAGGAGGGGGACAGGAAAGTCAGAGTCAGAGAGGAAGTGTACCAGTGGAAGCAGAGATCAAAGTGATCAAGTCCAAAGTGAGGAAGTTCAGGCTGCCTATGGGAGCTGGAAAAGGCAAAGAACTAACACTTCTCTGGAGTATCCAGAGGGATTGCAGCCCTGCTGGCACCTTGGTTTTAGCTCAGTGAGACCCATTTTTGACTTCTGTTTTCCTGAACAGTAAAAAAAAATACATTTGCATTTCTTTAAGCTACTAAGTTTGTGGTAATTTCTTTTAGTGGCCATATGAAACAAATATACCAGCATGTACTTTTCCTCTATACCTTGTTGCCTGCAGCTGATACAGAATTAAACCAGAAAGAAACTTGATGTTTGGCAGCCTAGTTGGTTTTCTTCAAGAGAATAGAAATTCTCTTGAATTTCTATTCTTTTGACCAGTTTGCTATTCTCCTCTCATGGCCAGATAATTCGTCAGGTCTGTTTCCTTTGTCTGACTGCTCCGCCTGTGGACACTGACTTGGGAGTTACATGGTAAGAGTGAGAAAAGCAGCAGAGAAACCACTGACAGAAATGTGTTTTTGTTTCGTCTGCTTGTTTGTTTGTTTGTTTGTTTGTTTTTGACAAAAGGCAGATCCTCTGTATCTGTGAGTAATGTCTTTCTAAGCTAGAAAATGAGTGCCTTCTTTGTGAGGGTTGTGCTTTACTCCACCCTTTTCCAAATATGCCTCTTCCCTGTTCTCCCTAGAAACAAGCCAGAGCATTGTGGAGGACCTGGAGGTCTCTTCTAATGGAGTCTAGGGTCAAATTCCTAATCCCCACACAACTTTCTTCATTGTGTTCCTTATAAAATGCCTTCCCTAAAAAATGGTTATTATAGTGAATATGTGGGGACACCTTTAATCTTTATTTTAAAAATCATTTACATATTTATTTATTTATTTATTCAAGAAATATATTTTGAGAACTTTGCATGTGCCAAACACTCTCATCAGGAAGACAGTGGAGAGGGACCAAGACAGAGAGAGTCCTTTCCCGCAGGCACTTCAACTCCAGCAGGAGAGACAGAGCAGGACAAGTGAGTATACTTACAGCATGCATGGAAATAACTGCAAATTTTTCTATATGTTAATAAAGAAATGAACCAAGGACTGAGATAACTAATAGAGTGTATGGGGATTGGAGTGAGGTTAGGAGGTTTGTTTAAGGGAAGGTCTCAAACATATAAGGTGAGAGTGCCTTACGGGAATGAGCCTTGAGAAGAAGGACGATGTCCTGGAGAGCACTCCGGGAAAAGCACACATCATACACAGAGACTTGAGGCAGAGAGAAGCTTAGAATTTCTAGGAATTGAAAGAAGATAGTGCGGTTAGAATATTGTGGGTGGTGGCAAGTTGTGGGGTGTGCTTGGAGCTGTAGCAGGTCTGAGCTCATAGATGGTCTTGTAGGAAATAGTAGGAATTTTTATTTGATTTTGTGTGTAGTGGAAAGCAATGAGAAATTATAAATAGGCACGGACATAAGCTAATTTATGTTTAAATCAGCCATGCTCATGCTTATTTGGAAAACAGACTTGAGAAGAACAAGATTGAAATGGGGGACTGATTCATAGGTTTTGTGTGTCCTGGATGAGAGCCGATGTAGGTCTGACCTAAGATGGCAGAAGTAAATATATATCTGGAAATATAATAGAAGGATTTTATAAATAGATGGAAAATGAGGACTCCTATTTTGAGTATCTGGGTAGATGGGGTACCATACTTGTTGAAATGGGGAAGACAGGGTGAGGAGGAAATAATTTGACAAAAGCATTGGTTGGGAGTTACTGTTTTATATGGAAGTTTCAGATGTCTGGAAATTTTCTAAGTGGAGCTGTCAAATTGGAAGTTGGATGTCTATATAAGCTCAGAGTTTAAGGGACAGGCCTGGGCCAGAGATATAAATGTGGAAATCATTAGAATACTTATGGCACTTAAAGCCAGATGATTTGTGAGATGATATGTGAAAATATGTGTAGAGTGAGAAGACAGCCCAAAATGGAGAAATGGGGAGCTGCCCCATGGAGACGTCAGAGGTGTAGCAGGAACCTGGGAAAGAAGGAGAGTGAGTGGTGAGTGAGAAAGGAGGGCACCCAGGTGTGTGGCATGGGCTGGCCATCTCAAGAGCAGACAGCCAGAGCAGAAGGGAGAAGGCAACTTTGTCAAATGATGCTGAGGGTTACAGTATAACAAGAACTGAGTGTATTTTGGATTAGCCAACATGGAAGTCACTGATAACCTTGACAAGGTGAAGGTACATCTAGGTCACAAGGTTGACCCTGCAATGAGTTAAGGAAAGAATATAACTTGAGGAAGTACAGACAGCATTTTTATGTAAGACAGTTTTTCAAGAAATTTAGTTAGGATGGGGGCAGATGATGGGGCAGAGGCTGGCAGGGACTATGAGGACAATGGAGGTGTTTCATGTATGTATGTGTGTGAAAAAGAAAATGCTAAAACATGTTTATGTTCTGAAGAGAGTATTTAGATGGAGAGAGACTGTTGATATACAAGGTCTGATAGGTAACTAGAAGAGCAAATTTCTTGAGGAGACAGGAAAGAATATGACCTTGACCTTCACTAGCTGGGCAGTAGGGAGCCAGGGGAGTGGTGCAAGTGTCCATGATAGGAGGAGGATGTGTTTCCCACCTAATGGCTACTCTTCTTCAATGAATTATGGTAAGTCATCAACTGAGTGAGAAGGTAAGATAGGGTTAGCTTCTTTGGAAGTTTTGAAGAAGGAGAAGACATGAGATTCTTGCCTTGTTTGAATTAGATAACTAGCTTCCCTTTAGCTGACTCCATGCTTACCAGGCAGCCTCTGGTTGTAATTAGGCTTCCTGTGGGAACCAGCTTCCTTGCCAACAGAGAAGGTGCACAGGGCACAGACTCCATGTGTCAGCCCAGAATTCTTCTAGTAAAATGTCTCTTTTCTGCTCAACTCAGGGATACAGAAGAATTTAGATTAGAATTGCAGTCTGAAATGTGACAACTTCAACATTATATATGGTTCTCTTGGATAAATCCTTAACTCATCCAGAAGCTTTCTTTTATACTTCAATAGGGATTATATCATTTACCTGCATTAGAGAGGCAAGTAAGGATTACTCATTTTGGTTCACAATAGACCGTGCAGTCTATCTCTCAAAGAATGTACCTGGAGAATCACTGGTTATGATTATTAATAATCTCTTGGAAGCATCATTTTATATTTACACCCTCAAGTGTTCCTACCTCTACACTATAATGGAAAAATTTCTGCTGCTCAATTCTTGTAGAAATAAAATGACTGAACAAATAATAAGGAGATCTGAGGTTATCCTTGAAGTAAAGGAGACTTCTGGCCATTACCAGAGCTTGCAGCTACATTCCCCTTGAAGGCTTACACAATGTCCAGCCAGAGGAGGGATGAAAAATTTGGTGGCATGTAAGAATGCTTAAGTTTAGGTTATAAAAACCCTCAGTAGCCCAAGTACTGGTCATCTCCTCCCATTATTAAGAAAGTTTTTTTCCTAAACATTCAAAAAAGTGTTTCCTTGTAATATTTTAACAGACCATTTAGAGTAAGAGTAAATAACGACCATTTAGAGAAAGAGACTATAGGTTTTTTTTTTCTTAGATGTGATTCCTTTGATCCTGTCTTCTGTAACATCTCTTGATTAATCATTATGATTATTATTCTTTTAAAACTATATATTTCCCTGTCAAAAAGGCAGAAAGATGGTTCTGGGTTCCAGACAAACAAAGCCACAGTGCAATTCCTATGTTATGGCAGCTGGGAATGTGTGTGTGTGTGTGTGTGTGTGTGTGTGTGTGAGAGAGAGAGAGAGAGAGAGAGAGAGATGAAATAAAAATTTTTCTTGTTGTAGCATATGCGTTTGCCAAATGGAACTCAGCAGAAACATCAGATCACAAAAATAGGACAGAGCATTTATTCCAAAAATATTTATTGAGCATCTGATATGAGCAAGGCACTGTATTGGGTATTGGACATACAGCAGCGTGCACAACAGAGTTTGAAAAACCCTGCCATTGTGGAAACTGACATTCTGGGGGATGGTACCTGACTCTCCACCCCAAAATATCCATAAATGTGTATCCCTCCTTTACCAAAAGTTTCCAACACAGTGCTGAGAGAGACTCAAGGGAGTTATAGGCTTTTAGCTTTTTGGGGTCAAATACAACCTGGCTGAGTACTTTGTCTATCTAGTTGATTTAAATGAAACAAGAAGTGACTTTATAGGTAAGGTTTATAGTGATAATAAAACTTTTGGCCAATGAGCAGAAGGGAATGATTGTATTATTTATTATGGAAAAGGAAGCATATCTGTGGAGTAGTGAGATTAGATCTATCAAGGTGGCATGCAAGTAACCAGAAAGCAGCCACCAAATATGATTGAATCCTTCCCTCAGTAGTGATAACATTGTCTTCTGTTCTGTTGAAACTTCCTTTTCATTTTCTGAGGAAACAGGTATTCTCTCTTCTCATTGGCAGACAAATTTCAAATGCATATGAGCATTGTCAGTCTATTCCTGTTCCTCTCTCTCTGCCTCTCTTTCTCTCTGCCTCTCTTTCTTTCTTTCTTTCTTTCTTTCTTTCTTTCTTTCTTTCTTTCTTTCTTTCTTTCTTTCTTTCTTTCTTTCTCTTGCTCTCTCTCTAACACACCCCCCCCCCACACACACACACAACTTCAAGCTAGCTGCTTTATGGATTCATCTCAAAGCTGTTATCCAGAAACAAAGCCCACTTTTTCCCTCTCTGTTATCAATCACCTTAAACTTCTCTTTGAAGTAAAATCAGCAAGTTCACTAGAGTCATTTTCCTGGTTGCTAAAAATCCCATCACTGTGTTTTCACACCAGAATGCACAAGCTGGCCAATTTGCTCCTGGAGTAATACGAGGAACACCTTTCTCCTTTTGTCTTTGCCCACGTGGTGAAGGAAGCACATTAGGCAGTACAGGAGCACGTTACATTCACACTTGTCTCCTTGGCATCGTTTATGGATTCTGTGTCAACCCTCCAGATCCTTGATGATAACGAAGAGGGTAATTAGTCTATAATTAGAAGTTAACCACAAATCCATAAAAGAAATTTCAGCATATTGACAAAGGCTTTTCTTTAGGTGACATTTCTATGCATAGTTAATTAATTGCTGATCTCAAATTGGGTCACTGGAAATATGTTCTTCTGATCTCTAGTAATTTTTCATGTAGAAATGCTTTGAAAAAAATTCACATTACATCTCCAGGTGCTCTCTGTTGAGTCCAGTTGAGCTGCACTGCAGTGGGAGAAAAGGCAAACCGTGCAAGACACAGTTAATGCAGTTGCTTGCAAGTGTCCATGATGTAGCTGAGGCACCACTGGGTCTACTGTGTGAAGGACAGGACATACTCATCCTTCCTCAAAAGGCATTTTGCCTCCAATTCTTTAAGAAAGTTGATCCAGGAACAGCTCAGATTCCACTGCACACATGTGAATTGTGATACATAACACAATTAATGAGAAAAAAAACAGGAAGCAGGAGAGACTCTTTTTACTGAATATATTTATATAAATTAATACTGTCTATAATATATATACTGGTGAGACTATACTAAAACGATACATAGAAATCCAATGGCATTTTAATAGAAACAAATGTAAAAAATTATTGTGGAATTGCACCAGTATTTTATTCACTAGTACCAAATGCATTAGTTACAGTTAATACTGTTACCATTATTGGCTAAACAGGAATGCTCAAACCTCCAGTAATCTGCTGAGTAGGTTTCATAGAGGCTTTCTATCATGTAGGATAAAAAGTAAAATGTTTTCTGAGGTTCTGAGTACAGAGAAAGATAATGATGTATGGATTGTAAATTAGGCTTGAAGAGATGTTCATTTCCTGCATATGTTCCAGTTCAAATGACAAGGTCATGAGCAAGTGTGTCAGAAGATCTTATTCTGTATCCTGAGTAGCTGATGAAGGAAGGTTGTACATAGAGTTGAACTGTGGATATTGGTCCCTGGTTCAAACCTAGCTCCATCCACTGATAGGCTGCCTGTCCTTTCCTGCTATCATCCTGGTTCTAATATTGTTAACAGAGGGGCTCAGGAATAATCTTTACCTTACCCCTGGGCTGGTGCTCCAGGACTGTATGGCGTTGGTGGTGCTAATGTTCTTCAGTCCTACCCCTGCACCTACAACTCCATGGGATGCCGTGTGGGAAAGCTGAGCTGTTTTACTGACGCTTATATGCCTCAGGTACCTGAAGTTTCTGGCATTGTATGATATTGTCATTTACCCAATTTCAGTTTGAGGAAGCTGAGACTCAGAAAGGTTTAGTAATCTATACCCATGAGCAAATGAAAGAATTGGTAGTCAAATCCAGGCTGATCTCAGTGGGCAGGTGCTAAGCACTACCTTCCTTTTGTGTTCCTGAAACTGTAGTCCACTGCTGGTCCTCAGGCCTGACTGCACATTAGAAACACCAGGAGGCTTATCAAGAATACAGATTCCAGGTTCAAGAGCTGCTAATCCTATCAGGGCATCACACTAGAAACTCAAAGTGAGATTCATTTATTGTTTCATTCCACAAATATTTGTTGAATGCTTTCTATATTCAGGTACATTCTAGATACTTAAGATACAGCAGAAAATACATGGTGGAACTTCCCCCAATGGAATTATCTTCTGATCGACAGACCTCTTGTAAAATACAGGCTTCCCCCACTAGGTGAGTGTTCTAGGAACCCATCTGTATCAGTGTACCAGCTGGCATTGTTGTGAGAGGCTGCTTTTGGCTTTAGTGATTTTTTTAAGACTCTTTCAAAGCATTTGCTCTTTTCATGATGGGTGATTTACAAGTGCACCTGCCTACAATGCACTGTGTTCAGCAGTTTTTGACCCAAAACAGCATAACTCCCATGCTTCACCCTCCCTATTCACTTGGTCTCTCCCTGAGTGGCTTTTTTTTTGTTTCTCCAGATGAAAAAAGTCCTCAAAGGGGACTTTCAGGTTTTGCCAATGTGGAGGAAGTGAAACAAAAAAAATGGCAGAGGCTGTAAAATGCATACAAATCAATGAGTTCAAAAACTGTTTCGAGCAGGTGTATCACATCAAATGGAGAGTACTTTAAAGGTGACTGAAATTTAAACATGTAAGAATAAATGCACAATTTTTAAAAAATGAATTCTAGTTGTTTTGGGGTTCCCCCTCACAAAGCATGAACTTTACTCTAGTTGAAGGAACCAGACAACAAAAAAAAATATTCTAGCAAGCAGTGAAGAAATGCATAGAGCAATGAAGGATAGAATCTACAGGAGATATTAGCATGTGACTGTTAGGTTAGCAAGATTACTGGGGTAGAATGGCTAGTGATAAGAGATGAATCTGGAGAGCAGACAGTCATGTTCTCTCTGATCAAAGAAAGCAACAGATTCATGGACAACTTCTGAATACATTGCTACAAAAGATACTACTGGAAGGAAAATAAGGACACTTTTTTCCCCAGCTGTGTGGTCACTGTAAGATGACAACACAACACAGTCCTCCCTCACTAGAGAAGTAAGCATCTTCACATGTGGAATTCCAATCCTTGCAGACTTATTTCTGTCTTTTTGGGCAGCAAAAGGGGATTTGTTCAGCAGTACTGATGGAAAGCCACCCTTTGGAATCAAAGACAAAGATCCTGAGCGTGTTTTAGATACCACTTGGTTCTAGGCAATACTGCAAATCCTCAAAGTTTCCCCACAGTAGTGAATGAACATTGACAGAGTAGTTCACAAATACATCCTGTGGGGTGCTCCTCCTGCCTAGTGGTGGGCCTGGTGTTCACACACACCCAATCAGCATTTCTTGTTGGCTAGGACCCTTCAAGTGCAAGTTCAATACTTCTTCATGGCATCTCCTACAGAGGTAGCAGTAGTGAGCTTGATGCTTTGAATTTCTACTCAACTTCTCCCAGATCCTCAGGGGTTACTGTTACCTCATATTACTAGGAGGATTTTGTAATATGTGCTTCTTCAAATCATTACAGGTTGAGACCAGACATCAACAGTTTACACAAGCCTATATTTACTCAAGGCTGTGGCAGGTACATAGGCAGGTTCCCTGATGTACTCTCAGAATTTAGGGGATTGACTGGGAAAAAGTGAGCCACTGAGAGAAGGAGGAACACTCATGATGGGGTGCATGCTTCACATGTAAAAGTACCTTATTCTAAGATTGTTTCTACCTATTTTGCTGAGGGGATTACATTAATTAGAATGGCCATTATGTCCCTTAGACGAAGCTGGAATCTTAGTTTCAGAAAGAGTTAACCTAAATAATAAGATTGCTATGATAACTAAAATGTGGTGGTCCTCATAGAAACAAGAAAAGGGGAAAATGGAGAGAAAGAGTAAGTCTCTGTATCCTGTAAGACTTTTGAATCCTGGAACACCGATTCAAAAGAACCTCTGCACCCCAATGTTCATAGCAGCACAATTTACAATAGCGAAGTGTTGGAAACAGCCTAAGTGTCCATCAGTAAATGAGTGGATCAAAAAACTGTGGTACATTTACACAGTGGAATATTATGCAGCAGAAAAAAAGGAACTCCTACCTTTCCCAACAGCATGGATGGAACTGGAGAGCATTATACTAAGTGAAATAAGCCAGGTGGTGAAAGACAAATACCACATGATCTCACCTGTAAGAGGAACCTAATGAACAAAACAAACAAATGAGCAAATAGAACCAGAGGCAAGGGAACAAAGAAAAGACTGACAGCAACCAAACAGGAAGGAGGAGAGGGACAAAGGGGGAAAGAAGGGGAAGGGTCTAATCAATGAACAAGTATAAATGACCCATGGACATGGACAACAGAGTGGGGATTGACTGTAGGGGGCAGGGGAGAGCAATGGGGGGAAATTGGAACAACTGTTATAGAACAACAATAAAAAAGTAAGAATAATAATAATTGTATATAGGTATATATACATTTAACTATATATAATATACATATACTATATATACATGCATATTGAATCACTCACATATTTTAGTACAATTAGGTAGTGCCAAAAATGGTATTAGATTCTAATTCTTTTATCATCTCTTAAATATATTTTCCATTTTACTGCTACCATACTAGTCACTTTTATTGGTAAGTCTAATAGATGAACAAACTTGCCCAGAGAGATGTATGCCATTTTATTACTTCAGCAATATAATCTGAAAGTCAGCTGCAGTCTAGATTCAATACACCAAACACAAAAGATTAATAAAAGCACTTGAGAAAAAGCAAATGACCGCTTTTGTTTTTATCTTTATTTCATCCTTAGTTTCTATTTTGCTGTTGATTTCTTCACCATTTTTTTCTTTAATAAACTTGCCAGTTCTATCTTTTAGACAAGTTGTTTCTGTCATCTCTGCTTTTTGCAAGTTCTCTCAAATGTTTATTACCTTTTAGTGCAGAATTATTTGTACCTAGTTTCTTTTGTTTGTAGATATAAGCACTCAGGTTATTTTAATGATTTGCCTCTCAGTAAGTTTGTTTGGATTTATGTCAGCAGCACCTCTTTCCCAATTAAAGTAAGTCACCCCAAGGTTTCCAAGACCATAAGATCAAACTTATTGATGACTTCAATTCTTAAGAGCCAATCTTCTCTTATTGCGTGCAAAGCCTCAGCTCAGCAACAAGATTTTATTACAAAGGGAAAGCATAAAGTGGTCATTATAATGGATATTGTTGTGATAGGTTATTATTATCCACTGAGGATTGCAAGTGCAAAAGTTTGCTTGGAGTTTTGCCATCAGTAATCAGTTACTTATCCTTAGATAAGCAACTGATTTAGGTAGGATGAAAATAACCAGTACTTGGAAGACATGGTGAGTTTTTCCACAATAAATTAAAAATACAAATGTACCTTGAGTGTTCAGTGATAAAATCAACACTTAATGAATAAAGGCAGAAGTAAAGTCATCTTGAAGATGTACAGTAATTTCTAGAATAGAGAGAATATTCTTTTGATAGTATTAATGCATCTGAACCAAAACAAATGGGATTGCTTTACCACAAACATTCAGGAAAAGGAGTGCTCAAAGACAGCTGTGCCCAGGAAGAAGGGGATGTGTTTCAGTGAATGTATGTCGAGTTTATTAGACAATATCTTTGAGACATTCCCAAATCCTCACCAATATTCTCATCTCTAAAATGAAGACTAAATTTATCAGCTTCGTAATGTTATAAAGTTTAAATGAGATCCTGCTTTAAAATGAGAATGATCTTTTTTTTTCTTAAGAGTTTATTGATTTATTTCAGAGAGAGGGAAAAAGAAGGAGAAAAAGAAGGAAACATGGATATGAGAGATAAATATTGATCAGTTGTCTTTCATATGCACCCCAACAGGGGACTGAACCCATAACCCAGGTGTGTGCCCTGACCAGGAATTGAACCAGTGACCTGTGGCTTTGCAGGATGACATTTAACCAACTGAGCTGTACTGGTCACGGTGAGAATGACCTTAGTAATGGGTGTAGGTTTACTCTCCAAATGCACATGTCCAATAAGTAGGTTGTGAACATATGTCGTGGTTTTTGCCAGTATAGTGTACACCCATCCTATTACTTAATATTTATCTTGAAAACAAGTCATTTTATTTTTTGCTAAAATGATTTAGATATAAGTGAAACAACACCTCTACCACAGGTATAAATCCATTGTCATATTTAAAATTATAATATTACTGTAAATTAATTATTAAGTTAAGTATGATATTTTAATTAAATATCATACAATTCTTTACCTCCAATTCACCTGGAGGCCATTTCTATTCTGATGGAATGAAAAGGTTCTAAAACCTTTCATCCTACCCAAGGCTCAGTTCCTGAGCCAGAACAACTTCTGGCAGCTTGTTATAAACCAAAACCCCAGCCCACCCCTAGACCTACTCAATCAGAACATTAACAAGATCCTCAGGCTGTTGATAAGCACTGTTCCAAAGAAGCTCCTTTCCTGCCCCTAGGAGCTTCCCTTCCCCACCTTAACCCCTACAAATTTCACCCCCCATTACCTATGCATACAAAACCTGCTTTAGTCTTTTGCTTTATGTGAGCTAAAATATTGTATTTACAATTTAAATTTAGGGTGATTTAAATCCTCACCCACAAATATATGCCACCATAATCATGGATTTTATCTTCTAAATGATTGTGCATACCACAAATGGTATGCACATTACGTGTGGGAAATCAGAGCGGAAGTGCCTTGCAGAAACATCTACACTCCTGTTCACCAGACCTCTAGCCATGTGTAGGTCACTGGGGCCACTCACACACAGTCAAGAGCAGAAGTTTTAGATCTGTCAGTGTCAAGGAACATGTGTTATATTCCCTTTGGCAGGGCTATTCCTGTGCCAGGAAAGAACTTCTCAAACTTTTTTTCAGTTGATTAACTCCTCTTAAGTTTATTCCTTTATTATGGTTCTTTGTTCACCAAACAAACTCAAATGGAAATTTGGTGGGAAACAATATACCAGTCACACCACCTATATGGCCAGAATATTTATATTTCTATAAATTAATAAAATTGATATCCAGTTCATGGAGTAATCTCTGGGAACCTAGGTAAAAATCCATCAGATACTTAGATATACTCTAGGTGTGCCGCCAAATCAAATTTTCAAGTACACAGACTTCAGGTCTCTCTGTGGACCATGGTAAATAAACCAGGAAAATTCCATCCAAAATTTTCTGAAGAGATTGGCAGCCAACCTCTCCTGGTTCCACCCTAACCACAGATGTGCTTTTCTTACAGATATAAACACCAAATTGAGCTGGTTTTGAGATATGCTTAGTGAAAGCAATAATTTATCAATTCTGAGTCTCCCATATAATTGTTATCCTTCTTAAATCTTCAGTGTCTAAGCAACCTTAAGAGCTTTGAGACTTCAGCTCACTAAGGGGCAAGTCAGACATTCTAAAAAAGGCATTTCAGCTCTTCTCAACTTAGCCCACTTAGAGCAGTAGGTCTTCATTGATTCCTAACTCCTGAGTAAGCTTTGCCTATTGGGTGATGAATTCTAGGTGCTGGCAGACCTGAGAAATTCATCTGGGCTGCACCTATGATAAACAAACACTAAAAAAATGTAAATTAGGGTAGAAAAAGACTTTGAAGTCAGGAATCAGAGAATCAAAGAACTTGAGAACCAGGAAGGACTCTAGGGATCAGCCAACCCAACTCCTTGGAAAACTGAGGCCCAGAGAGATGAAAATATTGGCCCAGGTCACCAAGCAGGTGATTAAATAGCAGAGGTGGAATTACAATCAACCCTGATGACAGCACTTTCACTGCAGTGTATTCTTCATCACAGAAGTGCTTTGGACTGGCTGCTATTAAAGAAAGCAGGAGTGATGAAGAAACAAAGCAAGAAAGAGGAAAAAAGAGGATACAATTTCTGAACTTGGTTTTCCCTGAGAAAACCTTCAGAGATTGCTCTTGCTTTGATAGATAATGAATGTATTCCTCCAGCAATATTCTAGCTTCTCTTTTCCTTCTCAGCTGCATATGGTTTCGCTGAAGGCTTTGGGATTTCTCTACCATAACCGTGGAATGATTTCCTAATCACTATTCTGCATTCCTTCTCCATTTATCAAATAGTTCCACTGTGCATTGTCTGCCTTGCGACTTACTGAATTCTTTATCAGCATTCCGCCTTGCTTTCCACCTATCTTTTACCAGGTCTGACTGCACCATTTCGTTGTGTCCTATGGCCTTGTTGATAGTCATCTAGTCTGTGAATTTTCCATTTCACAGTATCCCTGCTCCAGTTCCTGGTAGAGTGTGACATGGGGTTTGGAAGAGAGGAGAGCACATAAATGAGAAACAACCCCTGTGGGTTTCACATCAAAATTGGAATTTTATGAGTTCTGTAGCAATAAAGAGTTCACTCTTTATGCTTATATTTTTAACATGATCTAAAATCAGAAAGCTTTTACAAGCCTTAGATGTATAGATTTTTAAAAACCAAAACCCAGTTTCTACTGGGTACAGATTATCTTAAATTCATTTCTATTTAAGGGATTAAAAAGGCCAAAAGAAAAAATAAAATGCTCTAAAGGAATTTAAAAATCTTCCTCTTTCTGGAGGATTTAATGCTCTATGTTCTGTTTCTAAATGTCACAGTCTTCAGAGTAATTCAGGAGATCCCAGACCTATTATGTTTAGCTTTTCCAACCTCAAATGACTACCATTAGGGAGCTGTGCCCCAATGAAGTAGATAAAGCCAGTTCTTAGAATGGGTTCTATTCCACAGAACTCAATTTATGCTTTATCAACCAAAAGTAGATTATTTAGCTTTTTCCAAAATGACAGAGGCCTTTTTTGGGTTTGAGGTAGAGAGATGCAATCATTGTGTTATCTCCCATAAAGCCCTCAAAACACAAGTGGTCAGTGATGCCCAGTATATTGATAGGAGAGCCACATTGGGAATACTGGTCAGGGGCCTGTAAGACAGATCAAATGGCACTGGAAACAATTTAAAGAATGGCAAGGGAAAATGAATAGAAGAAAATGCAAGAAAAAGAGGGAAAACTGAAAAGAAAATAAAACAAAGATGGCACTGCCTAAAAAGGTAAAGCTTTATGCATGCCAGTCTAAAACATGGTGAATATAGAAGCACAAATCTTTTATAAAATGTTTTGTTTCTGCTCAGTATAAGGCTCTATATAGAGTGCTATGGGGTAAAAAATGAGTAAGTCAAGGTTCATGTCATGGAGTTGTATGCATCTTAGTGTTTTTAAGCTTAGAAAAATAACTTAAATACTGTTAGTGCAAGCAGAGCATGGCACATATCTAAGAGGTGTGTAGACACAACATTAGAGTATTTTAGAGGAAGAACAAATCTAATTGGAAGGATCAGGGAAAGAATAATGGAAAAAGTTGTATCTCAATGGATGAGTATAATGGTATGTGTATATTAGAGACAAGGACATATGATATGGAAGGAGTACACAGAACAAAGATACAACATCAGTGTACTAGATAAGGTAAGATTTCCTGGTATAACATATAAATCCCAAATCTCAGTGGCTTAACAGAGGAGAATTTTAATTCTTGCTTCCATGAAGTCCAAACTAGATACTTCTTTTTAGTAAGTGAATATCTGATAAGTAGTGACTGAATGGCCAGGTTCTTTGGCTCCACCAAACTGTAATACCTCCACAGTCACTCTGCTCACCTATGTTTAGCTTGTAAAAGAAGAAAGAGAATGGAAAGAAACACTTAAGAGATTTCTGTGGGCCAAGTCTGGTAGTGGTATATCACTTCTGCTTTTATTCCTTTAACTAGAACCTAGTGATATGGCCACACTTAACTGAAAGGAATGCTAAAAAATATAGTCTACTGAAAATAAAGAAGAAGAAATGAATTTGATGAATGAATAACTAGCCTATCTCTTTAACAAGCAGGGAAGTCTATATGGAGAAATAATTCAATTTAGTTGAAATAGAGAATGGGAGATGAAAAGTCATGAGATAACACTAAAGACATGGGTTGAGTATCAAAGGCATGGGCTCTAAAGTCAGATGGACTTGAATTTGAATCCTAGATGTAGCTCTTGGGCAATTTTTCTGAGTCTTAGTTTTTCTTGTCTATAAAATTGGGACTTTGATATTATATACTTCAATGTACCTGTGAGACTATTGTCAATTATTTAGTGACCTAAAAATGGTTTATTAGCTTATGGTTGTGATCCTTGATCACAATGGTTGGGTTGGAATTTTTTCTGCTGGCCTCACCTGCACTTATGCATGTGGCTATATTCAGCTAGAGGCTTGGCAGAGGGCTATGTGGTCTACAATGGCTACATGTCTGGTGACTTGTGCCCAGTGTTGGTTGGTCAGGGTCATGGGGATGAATGTACTACATGTAACTAGCTGGCTATTCTGGTTTTATTCATATAGTGTCAATATTCCCGGGAGCATCAAATTAGGGCAGGCTCCAATGTTTAAGTGCTTTACAAGTCTCTGTGTCATGCTATTGTCCCACTGGTGAACACATGGCATGCTGCCCCCTAGGCCAATCCAGAGTCATTGTGAGAGTTGACTTCCAAGATCATGGACACAGGGGGGAGAAAAGCATTTGGGACTACAACAATTTACTATGTTCAATCATGGAGTTGTCATATAGATTAAATAGTAAGTATAATGTACATTCTATGTTTATCAAAGTTACTGACATGGCAAACATTTAATAAATGGGAATAATGAAAAGTATAATGATTACACATGGATTGCTGCCAAGGTGGCATCTCTAATTGTCATTGATAGTTGAGGAAAATGTCTAATGAGGGGTTAGAGACCTGGATCCCAGTCTAGATTTGCTGTATGTGATCTGAGGTAAAAAATTGGCACCAGAGGCTACTACAGATAGTTTAGTCACAATAATGGACAAATGAACATTTTTTTGTTGTTGTTAACTGCTACTCCATTATGATTCTCCTACCACCATTCCTACCTTCATATTATATCCCATGCTACCATAGTGTCCCTCAGTCTCAATGCCCATCTCTTGTCCAGCTCACCACAACCACCCTTTTCTGCCCACCACAGCACACATGAATTACCATAGAACCTCTCACTTCATGTCAGATATCCTAGGCATTTTCTCTTTCTCAATCTGTGTCTGTATTTATTAGAATGATTGTAGATACATGTAACTAAATAATCAGTTGAAATGGCTTAAATGTTTAGGAATGATTACCCCATAACAACTCTGGAGGAACTGGTTCCTGAATTGATTGATTCAGAGATTCAGTAAGTAATGTCAGTACTCAGAGTTGGCTTCTCTGAGGTGCTCTTTGGTGAGGATACTATTACTGCATGATGGTGGCTGTCATTTCCAAGCATCCTGCTCTCAGAAGACAACACCTAAAGGCAAGGGAAGGAGACATTTCCCACACCCTACTTCTGGCTCCTCTGTGCTTTTTGTTTGTTAGAGAGGTAAGCTTCTTTCAGAACCTTCTCCTTGTTTCTCAATGACTAGAATGTAGCCTCATGATCACCTCCAGCCCATCAGAGGCAAAGGGGAATAGGGTTAGAATTATCATGGTTAGATTAGATTTATCATGGTTTACCTCCTTGAATTAGGAAGGGACCCATGTTCCCTGCATATATTGTTGTAGAATACATTTTCAAGGATAATTGTTTTTTAAAGGTTTTAACATGACTCTCATAGAAATACAAAATGAACAGGTGTCAAATATTTTATTTAACTCATTAATTAATGAGGGAACCAGAAAAGATGTTTCTAAGAGAATTCAAACACCAAACAAATATATAAGATCATCACAGTTGATCAAATGAATTTATTTAATCAATGCAAAACTAGCTTCTTCCACTGTAGAAGAGAAAAGTCAACTGAACCTCCATGGAACAGAATTCATTTGCATATCTATAGACAAGAAACATTGTTTTACTACCAGTTTTCTACAAGTTAATTTCTATCTCTATGGGGTTGTAAAATAGCTCAAAAACAATGACAAGAACACAACATAAAATCAGACACCCCAGGAAAGTGAGCTCTAAACAATACACAGTTTTCAACTAAAGACATTGTATAGTATTTTAGTCCATTTAAAAACATTTCAGTTTTTCCTTATCATATGAGCAAAATCAGATTTTCTTAGTAAGGAATGAAGGGGATATGGTTGTTGGGTGGACTACCAATGATGTCTTCCACAATCATTGGGGAATTAGGAGAGAAATAAACATATCCCAATTTGCACTGAGACGTTCACACCTCTTTACAAGGATCACTTTTGAGGTGAATGGTAAAGCAAGCACTATTGGTTGAGGCTGAAAAGCCCAAGTGATTGGCCCCAGTCTATGCCTGAGCCTGCAGTGGGATAGGGTAGATGCTTGATATCTTCATTTCTAAGGAGTTACTAGAATCACACATTAGGAATTGTAGCCGGAGGCACTTCTGTCATGGAGGACCAAACCATGAGATTCCCTTTTGGAAACTGCAGAATTTAATTTTCCTAATGTACATGATCATTCCCTGCTCCCATTCTACCCACTTCCTTGGTTCTTTCTGCATTTAGCATAAATTGACTTCCAAGGGAATTATACCAGGGATCACATACTATTCATTTCAGTCTGTTGACAGGCAATTTTTCTGTAATGCCCTGCTGGGGATTTGATAGTGAGAAGGGGTGGTGTGAAAATGTGATATCTGGTATTCTTACAGCTTTTGTCCCCAATCTGGTGCTTATGGGCTGCTTTATTCCTATGTCTTATATAGTTTTGGATGCTATATTTTTGTACCTTAATTAGTTTCAACATTAATAAACCAGACTTTTTTTTTTAAAGTTCCACACTGCATAGTATGCTTGCCAGCATTGTTTGTGGCTCAGCAAGTCTGTCACAGGAAAGAAATTTAGTCTTTTGGTCAATGCTACATTTCACACGCATACATTTCATACACAAACTGCTGATTTTGTCTGAATAATGGCTACATCCTACTGCTGCAACCTGTGAATAAATTATTTACATGGCAAATGGGACTTTAAGGTTGTAATTAAATTAAGGATCTTGAAATGGGAGATTACCTTGGATCATCCAGATGGGTTTAATGTGACCCTAATAAGAGGGAGGCAGGAGGATCAGGGTAAGAAACGGCCCCATGGTGACAGAGGCAGAGGTCAGCATGATACAGGGCCAGAAACCAGAGTGGAGGCAGCTTTTAGAAGCTGGAAAAGGCAAGGCAACAAATTCTTCCCTAGAGTCTCCAGAAGAAATGCAGTCCTGCAAAACCATTTTGGACTTTGACAGCTAGAATGATGAGATAATAAATTTGTATTATTATAAGCCAGGAAGTGGTAATTATTATAAATATTTATTTTGGTAATTCATTACAGCAACCATAGGAAACTGATACACAGCTGATGTAACCTGAGGATGGTCATGCTCTGCCATTGGTAGGAAGGGGTAGCACAAGGCCCCAAATCTGCTGTAACTGTTTCACAGACCTCTGGAGAGAAATACCCTGTTGGTTTTGGGGCTCCCCAGATTTGCCTGCTGCTTTATTTATCAGTATGTAAATGCATACCATTTCAGGGGCGTTTGGGGAGTAGGGGGATTGAGCAAAAAGGAAAGGACGCATGGTGGTTGTGGTGGTTGCCAGGGGGAAGGAGGGCATAAGGGGACTAAATGGTAATGGAAAAAAATGCAATAAAGATTAAGAAGAAAAGAAAAAAAAATAAATACATCCCATTTCAGAAAGTAGATGCCATTCCCTAGTATATTCACAGCAATCAAAATAGCAAACAGGCTGAAAATTGCCATAATAGTGCTTATTCTTGTCCTCACTTTGACTTATAAAATGACAAGCTCACAAGATTTGTAAAAATTGCTGCTTCTCTCTGCCCCCTCCCTTCTTTCTAGATCTCTCTGTTCCCTCTCTACTAAGAAATCAAGTCCCTTAGCAGAAGGTTTCCCTTCACTGACATATATTGTGAGCCTTGTTTTTATTTTCTTTTAAGTGAGCATATTTTCCCCTTTTAATTATTTTTATAAAGGGAACTTTGAAATGGCAAACATAAACATGAGGACTACAGAGTACATTAATTTAGCAGGAAACATGGTTGGCCCCTATTTGAGTATATCAAAATTATGTGGTAGAAAAAAATAATAGCAGAATTTTAAACTTTAAAAAGCAGAGAAGGAATTTGATTTTTGAATACCTACTATATGTCCCATGCTTAATGCGTGCTCTCATATTTACTTCTCACAACCTGGATATGCTAGGTATCTTCTCCATATTTTGGATGAAGAAGAGTATAATAACTTGGACAAGATCTCACAGCTTTAAGGAGAAAAGCCAGGTACTAACAAATGCCTAGGCTACTGTAAACCCCCAGAAGAGTAGGTATCTGTCTTACATAATCTCTTAGGAAGAATCTCTTTTCTTCATGGGTCATCTCCAAGTAGATTCCTGAGAACATCCTCATACCTGGGAGTAGGTGGGGGTTCTGGAACTTCAGGTCCTTCTGCTTATGCTATTTTCTTCCTAGTTGGAAGTTATTTGCCTGCCTTCAGTACCACCCTCTACTTCAAAGTCTCCTGTCCTCAGGTATTGGGAGGTTCTCTTGCTCATCAACTCAAATCCTGGCTTTCATTCTTCCCTCTCATGAACATGTCATGTTTGCTAGAGATGGAATGTTTGACAGATATTATCATGGCAGACCTGCTATATTGACATCATTCTTTACTGCCAAATATGGTAAAACTTGGTAGTTCGTTACAAAACAAACTCCCCTCTACTGATGAGATTGGATTGTTCCTCTTGGCATCTCATGCAAGTAGATTCAAATCTTGGTGCCTGTTTGTATATATCTATCTGGTAAAGATGACCCTTTTATGATATCAAATATTGGCGTATAGAAAGAGGCAGTCTCTAAATTTGAATCAGCAAGTATGGGGGAGAGAAATGGAATCATGGGATGAATAAAGGGTGTAAAAGAGGGACTTAGTAAAGAAAAACTTCAATATTTTATGTTAAGCAAAGCTAGACAGTTAAGACTTAGCACACTTGGGTGTGTGGCAAATACTCAGTGTCTTGACAAGCACGAGGCCTCATTTTTCCCCTGCACTTTGTTGGTGTAGACCTCATTGTTGCCCCAAACCAGAATGGAATCCTGCTGAAGACAGAAGAAAGAACATTTGGTGGATAATAGGTTGCCTCCACACACTGGCTCTTCCCCCTTTTGCCCTCCCACCTTTCCTGATACATTTTCTGTCCTACTCTGAGTTCCTTGCTCCTGTGCCAATGGATCACGTCATTCAGACTCCCTTGAACCTACCTTCTCATTGGGATTTATCCAGTGAAAGATACTCACAGGAGATTTTAAAAGGGGAAGACAGAGAGGTGGGGGATTTCTTCCCTGCTCACTTCCTATTCTACCCTATGGTTCTGGTGATGTCTCTACCCTTTCACTACCATAGACATTGGCCCCTCCTCCAATCTCTCCACCATGTCTCACTGGATGTCAATAACATCCTTTCTTTACCCCTTCACATGTAAGAGCAGTAATGACTTTCTATCATTTGCTAGCCTCTGGGTGCTACAACCATCCTTGTCAGTCACCTTAACCTGCCCATTCTTAATAAATACAGTCCCTTTATTAAACTTCTTCAGCCCAACCATCTTTGTGTAATCCTGTTTCCTGCTAGCACTCCTACTATGGCACACTTCCTTTTGTAAGAAGCTTCTGAATAGAGTTTCCCTGCAACCATGATTATTTCATTTTCAGTTTGTCCCATTATCAGAGCTAGCCATGTTTTTGAACCCTAAGTTCATTTGTTTGCTTGTTTTCCTTTGTAAATGGGGATATAAACTCGTTTGTTCCACAGGAAAAAAAATAAGATAAAGTACTACCTCTTTAAAATTGGCATGGATTTTGTTCCCCTGGAGGGTCAAATTAGTGCCTCCCAGAAAGTAATCCCCACTGTCAACACAGGACCCTAGTGTATGTAGCTCTTTTACTTCGGTGCAAAATCACCCCGACAGGATTTTCAATGCCATATAACATCTGGGTCACAGTGGGGGTCCAGTGTGCTTGTTTCTAGGTTGTACTGTGTCACTGTTCTGGCTGCACAATACCCGTGTCCCTAAATGTCCAAGACATTTCTGGAAAATTTAACATAGCTATTTGCAATAAAATGTCATAAAGAGTTGGAGTCTTACCTCAACCAGGCAAAAGCCTGATTAAAAATATCTTGTGCTGGCCCTGAAGGTCAGTATTTATGGCACTTTATTATTTATAAATAATGTGAGAATTATTGTAGCAATAAAAGTTGGCGTTCCAAAGAATGGCCATATTAAGGATGGTTAAATTATGGTGACATTGAGATCATAGGTCACATCTGAAGCTTCCTTTCAAATCAATGGAAAATTACCACCAAATTGACTGCAGAGCTATAGGAAAGTCTTGGAAGACATAAAGAATAGTTTGACATTCCTACATATAGGAGGAATAAGGAAAACTGGGTTGATCCAAAGGCTGGGAGCATCTTATTCATAGACTTGAGTAATTTAACATTCTTTCTCAGTCTCAAGATTGGCAACATTTTTGCCTAACTGTTTCCTCCATAAAAATCTGAGTAAAGTTTTTCTCTGGTGAGAATCTAAAATCTCAAATAAAAATACACGATTGAACAAGCCCCCAGAAGGGGATGAGATTGAATACCGCATGGTCCATCTTCCCCAATAGAGAAGATTCAGGGTTAATCGCAAATCATATCACAAATTTGACCCTAGCCCACAAAATCCCTTCTCCCCTCCCATAAAAGATCAGACAGCCCCATGGTACCCTGTTAATACCACTGTGTGGCCAAGGCTTAGACAACTGACAGGTATAAAGGATGCTCTAGGAAAGTCTCTTTCTTCTTGAAGGAAAGTTTTAGAACTACAGACTTGTTGGAACACTCCCAGGAACTATCCCTGTAAAGACTGGGCCCACCTGATTACAGGAGAACACAATCCCATCACAAGCCTTTGAATTTTTTTTAAAGCAACACTTATTTGGAAAGGTTCTATTCTATGTGATGCCCCTATCTCATCTCTTCTCTGGTTTAAATGTCCGAAACCCAAAGATCAGTTTTCATTCAAAAGCTGAGTTAACAGATACTTATTTCTCTAGGAATCAAGTTAGTCTGAAAAATTTAACTGTATTTCTAATTGATTCTGAAATAGAAAAGAGCCCAGAAAATAATTTTTAAAACCAGTCTCCTCATCATACTCTTTTTGGCTATGGAAAATAAATTGATTTAGTCAACAAAAATCATTCTGTGACCATCTATAATTGAAGATTCACCAGGATCACCAGGAAGATCTCTGCTGAAAGATCTTTGTCCAAAAAGCACCAGAGATATAAGTGAACTTCTCTGAACAATTGGGGGAAGTAAAATAAACCTTCAATTCTTTGACAGACCATCATTTCTATATTTTGTTTTCCCAGTGTTTTGGTGCTCTGAATGTTTATTTTCTTTTCTTGGGTTTTGTTTCATACTGTGTAAAGTTTCTATAAATATTTTTCCTTCTTTAAGGAAAATTTATTCTTCACAGGTCTGTTAAAGTTCTTAAGCAACCTTCAAACTACTAATTATGTGGAGATTATATGGGGAAGGAGGTAGATTCAATTCAAAGATGATTACCATGTAATTTAAAGAGTATAAATAATAATGCACTTAGTATAGAAGAGTTTGCAAAATGCACAACCATTTCTTGGCTATGTGTGCCTGGGGAAAGAATAAGAAACCAAATATTTGTGATTTATGATTCTTTCATCTCTGTTGGGAATTGTCTTATATACATTTGTAATCTTTTCCTTATGGGAATAAAAACAATCTTCCGTGTTGGATGTTTCTTCTTCTTTTGACTTTCTGCATTCTGAGGGTCAGAGTCAGGCTGCTCAACACTGAAATTTGAAAGACAATTTGCATTGTGGAGAAGCAGAAGCAAAGCTACTAGATTTGGTTAGCTGGAAGAAAGGTTGTGCCCTCTATTTCTGTAATCTGCATTCCTATATTATATTCGGGTTCTACGACATAACATTTTTTCACTTTGGAAATACAGAAAGCTCTGGTTTCTTAGATTAAGGATTTAAGGTTTCATTGTTTGAAAATATACTGCACAGCCTTCTGTGATTTCAAATCTTTCAACTCTTAAATTAATGTGGATTGATATGTACTTAGAAAATGTGTTTAAAAACTAGCATTTCATTGAGACCTTTCCTATATTGGAACATGAAGAATTCCAAGGCATTGAAAAGAGAAAGTTAGCATGCCTGTCAAGTATAGACCAAATTTTTATGGATTTGCCAATCTTGAGAAATCTAAATAGTCTATTTTATCTGGCTGTAATAGGAAGGATATAATACATCTTATATTATTCTTCACTGTGGTGGCAATTAATTCATCTTGAAGGTATGGGTTATTTCTTCTCTAGCTTCATATATTTATTAACCATACAGACCATATTTTCCAATGTTCTGTCTCTTCCCCAGGGTGATACACATGTTCTTTTTTTTTTTTTAAATACTGATTTTTCAATCATTGTTCAAATACAGTTTTCTCCTTTTTACTCCCAATCCAGTCCCCCCTCCCAACCCTCCCCACTTCCCTTCCATTACCACTGTCCCCTTAGTTTATGGCCATGTGTACTTTAAGTTTGTTCCTGTGAACCCTTCCCACTGTCCCCTTAAATTCCCTCTACTCTCCCCTGTGGTCACTGTCAGCCTGTCCTCTATTTCAGTGTCTTTGGTTTCATTTTGTTTGTTTCTTTGTTTTGTTATTTAGGTTCCTGTTAAAGGTGAGATCATATGGTATTTGTCTTTCACTGCCTGGCTTATTTCGCTTAGTATAATATTTTCCAGTCCCATCCATGCTGTTGCAAAGGATAGGAGCACCTTCTTTCTTTCTGCTGCATAGAATTTCATTGTGTAAATGTACCATAGTTTTTGGGACCTCATCAAAATTAAAAGCTTCTGCACAGCCAAAGAAAACAGTATCAAAATTAAAAGAGAACCACGTGTTCTTATATACACAAATTTGGCACAGACCTCTGAAACCAAATTATAGTTCAACCTAGTAATAACTCAGAAAAGGCATCATTAGTCAGAATAGGCTAGGATATGCTGCAGCAACAAATGATCTGAAAATATTAGCAGCTTACAACACCCTTATCTTCATACTGACATTCACCCTGGGATTCAAGCAAATAGAACAATTTCTAGATGGAAAGTTGCTTATGTCATGGCAGAGAAAATGAGAGATATTGACACATGTGCTGGCTTTAGAGCTTCTGCTTGAAGGGGTCATGCTTTATTTCTGCCCACATTTCATTGGTCAGAGTAAGTCTTATGGTCTCTCACTGAAGGGAGTGAAAATGAAATTCTGTTCAAACCATAATGTAATCTTCCACAAGAGACATAAGGGTTGGAAAGAAGACAATGTTGAGCCTGTATATATCCTTCTAGCCCTAGGCCAGGTGCTTAGCAGCCATTATTCACCACTTCCCTGTCTCTCCTAACCTTGGGCATGATTAAATTAATTGGTTAAAGGGAGCTGGTATGTATTTCATGTGATTAATACCTTGAAAAACAATTGTTGTAGATTGCATTGATTCGTTTCATTTTACATACTTGAAATTAGAGGCTTATGAAGTCTGTATGCAAATTTATGCAAAGTGGGATGCAAATTCATATTGTGAGCCATGAGTCCTGGCACTTCCCCCTCCCCCTAGAAGGAGAACTGCACCATTGAATATGCATGTGCTGCATATGGTACTGATCTTTTCAAATAGCAACTCAGAGCCAGCAGCCAAATAAATCCCGATGACATCAACTGAGCAACAAAGTTTAAAGTCATTTAGGAACAAAAACTGAGTGGCAAAGTGTCAATATTTTCAGGGTCAACATCCTCAAGGAAGATTTGAGTTAACAAATGAATGTCCCATGGACTCCAGGCTCTGTATGGGTGGGGCAGAGGCACACCATTGAACAAAGGAGGTGCTGGCAGAACACACCCTGGAATTTCATTCTCTTGATTACTTGGTGTGGTGATCACTTGGCTGGCTGGATCACATAAATCTTCATTGCCACGAGCCAGTGGCCATGTGCACTGACATATTTCTCCCTTGTTTGCACCCATCAGTAGGGGATTCTGGTTTCAGGATTCAAAGGGGGTGTGATTATTAAGATAGTCTGAAAGAGATGAACAGATTTTGCACCTGGGTGCTTGCAAGTCAGGCAAAGGGGAACAATTAACCACTTGTAGTTAATGCCAATTGGAAACAATATCTTGATTAGCCTGCAGGTGGTACTCGGATGATTCATTGAGTTCATTCTGCTCTCGTGAGACCCCAATTTTACTCTGAGTATGTGTAAAATATTTTTGGTAAATGTTTATAAATAAACAGATATGGGACATAGTCTCATGAGGGTTCTTCTAATTTCAGCATTAAGTCCTTTAGTTATTCATTCATTTACCATTTTTTCTGTTACTCTCCATGTAACAGGCAGGGACCTGGGGGTACAAGTATAACTGATAAACATCACCTGGCCCTGAGGAGCACCAGCCAACCTACTGAGCTACCTGTAGCTTTTCATAGCATCAGGGACACTGTCTCTGGATGGCTTTTAGAAATTAATGCTTATGAATCACATTGAGAAGCATACCAGGTGGGAGGAAGGAGCAATAAGGTCTTTTAATGTGTTGTTTATGGAACAACCCTCCAATACAGCAGCCACTTTTATAAAAATCTATTCAGGAAAGTATTTCTCAGCCACAGCTTAGGTTTCAAACAATATTTAGTATAACAAAATTTTAGCCCCAAAAATGTATTTCCAGTGTTCCCTGGAGTTTGTCATAATGGGGTTTCATCTATGAATTTTAAAAATGTGCCTAGTAGATTGTAGATATTTTACATATAAAAATTTTTGGAGTGAAGGGAAGAGGGAAATAAAGAGGCTGTGATGGAGCCATAAACTGACCCAGGGGTTAAGGGACTTACGTGTTCTTTATTTGCCCTGGGACTGTGGCCTTAAGATAACCATTCAAAATAATTAGCATGCCAGTGATAGTGCGCCAGAGTCCCCCACCCATATCAGTTCAGGTGAGTAAGGTCGAATCACCATGGTGGCTGGGAGGCCTTCTAATGAGAGCAGCAATCATCAAAAGATGGCTATATTGAACAACACAATGATAATGATCATTACCATGGCATCAGGTCATAGTTATCAAGTTTTTGAGTTTGTACCATGGCCGGGAGAAGAGCACTAACTGCTGCATCACCTCGCCAGGCTCGCCGTACAGGTTAAGACCCTGAGGCGAACACAGGCATGTTCACGTAAAGCAGCAGGCCTGGTGTCCGGTGTGACAGGTTCCACAGCCTGCTCTTTCCTCAGGTGCTAAACCTCTTTGTGAGCGGAGCCTCCCTCCCTCTGCTGAGAGGCAGGTGAGGGGAGGCTGACAGAGCAGGGGTGTCCACATCAACTTGACCTCAGTGAAGGACAGCTTGTGGAAGGCTACTCCTGTCTGGCCTATACAATGAGCACAGCTGATCTAAGCAAGGACCAAAGGAGCTGCTTCCTCTTTCATTCCTCTCACTAGAAAATACCACAAAGGCAGCGGAATGGAAGAGACCCCTGTCTGGCTTCCCATATCTTAGCCTTTTTTTAGGTTTGTGGGTATTGCCTAAAGTGGGTTGAATTGATCAAGTCCTAAATCCAGTATTTGTGAATGTGACCTTATTTGGAAATAGAATCTTTGCTGATGTAATTAACTAAGATGAGGTCATACTGAAGTGTGGTGGGCCCTACATCCAATGATGATATTGGACTTCTACCCACAGAACTAGGAGAGAAGAAATTTGTTAAACTTCCCTGTCTGAGGTACTTCGTCATGGCAGCTCTGGAAGGCTAATATACCTAATTTCTTGCCTCTCTCCATTATGTCCTTTGTTTTTTTGCCATGGCCACAGCTCAGAGCCTTTGTCTCTATCAGTTGAACTCTTTAAAACAACAAGAAAAAGATTTTATTTATTTATTTTTAGATTGAGGGGAAGGGAGGAAAAAACAGAAGGAGAGAAACATCAATGTGTGCTTGCCTCTCACACACCCCCTACCAGGGATCTGGCCTGCAACCCAGGCATGTGCCCCGACTGGAAATTCAACCAGCAACCCTTTAGCTTGCAGGCCTTCACTCAATCCACTGAGCTATGCCAGGCGGGCTCTATCAGTTCAACTCTTGTGGTAGGCTTTTTTCTGGTCTGATTACAAAGTATTTTTCCCTTTTGCATTGCATTTTCCCACTGCAGCCAGAATCATTTTTCAAAAGTCCAGGTCCAATGACACCATACTTTCACTGTTCAAAGTTTTCAGCAATCTCCCAACATATAATACGCACAGCCTGGGACTCAAGATCCCCTGGTAGAAGGCTCTAACTCACCTGTTTACCATGTGGCCTCCTGCATCTCTATTACCCTGGTCCTGATGGGCCTACAGTAGATACTCACAGTTATTATTATTATTCCTTAAACTTGAATTCAGCCCAAATGATGGTTCAGCATGAACCACCTCCCTACGAGCCTCTTTTTTCCTCCTCGTTGTTTTCCCATTTGTACACACTGTAATCCTGCTGAAGATTGTACCCTCTCCCTTCTTTTCTTTCTGAGGTGCATGGTTATCCTTCCTTATGCTTCACAAATTCCCTCTCTTCACATTGTTTCCCAGCTGAACTAATTCAGTGATCCACTTTCACCCTCCACACTCCCATAGTATTTCCCCTCTGTTCATAATAATTAACATTCATGGAGTTCTTCTCAGTTACCAGCCACTGTGCCGAGAGTTTAACTTACACAGATCATCACACTTCATCCTCACAATGATCCTACTATTAATTTTACAGAAAAAACATAAGGCTTATAGCTAGTATCTTGCTGAAGATTCACAGCTAAGAAATGGTGGAGTTGTTTGAGTTCTGGGTGGTTGAAAGCCCAGTCTCAGGTTCCTCCCCACTACACAATGCCACCTCTGTGATAGCTTCCTTGCTCTAGAGTTGTTGTGACATTTCTTCTTACCATCTCATATTCTCTTCTAGATTTTGAATTCCTTGAGGGTGGGGCTTGCACCTAAATCACCACTGGTTTCTCTCCAGAGAAATATAGGAGGAGAATTTTCAACTTGACTCTGCTGTAGGGCAATGGTGGCTTTGACCAATTTTATCACCTCTGTAGATATCTGTGGGCCATTCTAACTGTAAGGTTCGATGATTGGTATGACTCAGAGAGCTTTGGCTGTATTAGGGGAGCAACATGCATTGATTTAATTGAAACTAATTAAGACCAGGCCTAGCCATGGTTGAAACCTTGAGACAAACTGGAAGGCAAGTGCCTTTGGATGAAATACCTACTTGACCAGTTGTGCTTTTATCCAGGAACATTGCTTAAAGCTTAAACTAAACACTCTCATGGAGGAGGCCCCTTAAAATAGAGACAAGTTATTTGCTAAAGACAGTCTGCTTAATTTTTCCTATTGTCACTTTAAATCAGATGGACTTTCTATTTTTATCGTCTTAATTATTAAAACAAACTCCCAACACATGATATACAAGCATAAGATTTAGAAGTAGATTTTAAGGGCATTTTTGAAAGGATTTTGCTTATTTATTTTTAGAGAGAATGGAAAGGAGGGAGAAAGAAAGGGAGAGAAACATCAATGTGTGGTTGCCTCTCATGTGTCTCCCACTGGGGACCTGTCCCACAACCCAGGCATGACTGGGAATCAAACCAGCAACCCTTTGGTTTACAGACAAGCTCTCAATCCACTGAGCCACACCAGACAGGGCTAAGGCCATTTTTAAGGCAGCTAGAATATATAAGATGTTTGAAGATCATAATTTAAGTGAGACATTAAAAACAAAAGATTTCTCTGTTCTTCCACCATCAAAACACTTTGGCGTCCCTTTCTTTCCTTGGCTCCAAATAGCCATGTAATCATCACTCTGTGTTTTACATGCACTTTTACAGCTAAGCACATCATTATTTAGACTCCACAGATTATATGGTAATCACAGACTTACTGTAAATGTAATTTAATTTCTGTGGAATTACTGACTTTAAGGTTGCAAAACAATACTGTTTACAAGACAGTGTAATAGCACTTAGAATGAAGGCTGATGAGAGCTAATAAAGAAAGGAATGCATAGCTTTCAGGCTAAACCCAAACAGTTATAGTGATCAATATGGTAATCAAGCCATCTTAAGAGAGGGCCTGTTAAACACCTACACAGCAGCCTCCATGCAATAAAACTAAAGATATGAAAACCAAACCTCATTTTATTATAAAATTCAAGAATAATCTTTACAATGGGTCCCCTCAATCATAATGCTATTCTAACTAGTAACACTAATCTTGTGTTTGGGATTTCAATTTGTAATTAATAACCAAGGTATCAAGTTCTTGGACAGGTTAATCTTCAAAGCATTTCCTTGAAATTTAAAGGTTGCACATTCATTACACACTAAATTTGCTCTTGCTATACTTCCTCCTGTAACCAATTAAATGTGCCTGAATTTAGATGCACAGATGGGAAAGTAAATGAATAAATGAATACTCTCCAATTCAACAAACCTTGAGGTATATTGGACAAGGGGAAGGACACGGTTTAAAATTTGTAGTGTTTATTGAAGTCAAACCCTCTGGTGAATAAACTTTAATTGCTGCACAGAGATGAAAAGCAGCCTAAGGCATGAGTCAAGTTGGGTAGGCCTTGATTGAGGGTAAGACAGGAAACGTGTGGGAGGGACCCATGCAAACACTGCAGGCCGAATAAAACTTGAGTGGAATTTTGAGAAATCCAGAGTGCAAACATAAAGGAAAGAAAAAAAGTGGCAGTATCACAGAAAGGGAGGGGGACATATTCTATATGAGAACATATTCTGTAATTTTTCTTGTCTTCTTTATGATAGGAATTATATTGGAAAGTACATATCAAGCTACTAAGAAATGCTGAGACTTTTAAATTTGATAAGGACTGTGTATGGTCACAAGAAATTACAGTTTTGGTCAGGAGTGGCAGTGAAGAGGATGAATTACATCTTCTTGGAAATGAGCACTGCCTCCATCCTTTTACTCATCAGGCCGAAATATCCCTGGAAACCAATGGCGACAATCCAATAGCATTCCAGATAGTGAATGAGCTCTAAACCAAAAGTTCCTTGATACAAGCATTCCATTGTGTATTATTATTTTATTTATGCATTGACTCAACCAGCATTTAGTGAGCTACTAATGCATGGCAAGCTCTGTGCCAAGGCTTTAAAAATCAAAAGACGAATGTGACTCCCTCCTGCTTCCAGTCTTCAGGCTTGTAGAGAAGACAGATATCCAACAAGTTACATCAAAAAATATTATAAACATTGCTTTAGTGGTATTTTTTTTAGTTAAAAGAGACAAAAAACAAAAAGCCTCAAATTGGCTCACAGATCAAAATGCCCCAATGCATTGATCATGGCTAAAAAGATAGGGGTCAGACCACGTGTTCTGAGTTGATTTTGTTTTTCTCATTGTTTTTCTGTAATGGCCACCTGCTCATTCCTGAACCAATCATTGTAGCTAATGAGATACACATGTTCATTTAGCTCATGCCAAGGCCCATCCTGAGCTAGGCTGTGGTCAACTCCAATCAAATCACATGAAGTGGAATAAGAAGGGTTAGTTTCATAGGGAAATATGGATGGATTACCAGAGAAAGCAGGGAAAAGTCCCAGGCAGGCAAAAATGATAAACATCTACAACAAATCTGATAATAGAAAAATACAGGTTATTCACTTTGTTATCACCTCTTTTCCAGTGCACATAGGAAGCATCTTTTCAATGATGGTTGTATTAAAATCATTTGTTTGTTTGAACTGAGTGGGTCCAATTAGACACAGGTTTGAACTGAGCAGGTCCAATTAAACACACATTTTTAAAATTAAAGTTAAATTAAAAAATTGCATTTAATTGGCCCCATGCAGTCCAAACCTGTGTTGTTCAAGGGTCACTGCATTTTCAGCCCACAGTTGGGAATCCACCTACGTGGAGGGCTGATTTAAGTTATAAGCAGATTCTTGACTGTGTCAGTGGCTGGCGTCTTTAACCCTGGTGTTGTTCTAGGGTCAATCTATTTTTGAATACTTCTTACAGTCTTATGGGTCAACTTGGCTGAGTTAAAGGATGCCCAGATGGTAAAACATTTCTGGGTGCGTTTGTGAGGGCATTTCTGGAAGCAACTTGCATGTAAATCAGAAGCCTGAGTAAAGAAGATTAACCTCTTGGAACTGGTTATGGAGAATACATGACTGCGGGTTGGCCTGGGAGCTGTACCGGGGCCTCACCAACTCCTGTGTTTGGAAAGTGCGTTCTGGTGTGAGCAGCTGCCCCAAGGACACAGGCCTGAGAGAGTAAGGTGTTATTGAGACCATGTCATGACTGAGCCCAGTTAAGGCCTCTGTGTAAATGTTTAAGATTTGGTGGGAAGGTGCAGAAAACTACTTGTCTTGCGGCTGCCAAGATGAGCTTTGTAAGTTCCCTTGCTTGTTAAAACCACTACCTGATCATCTGGAGCAGTCTGCCTTTTCCATCTCTCTTTGCCCACTGCATAGGGGGAGCAATTTGCTAACCAACACCCTTGCCAATGTAGGTGGGCACCGTTCAATCGGTTGTGGACCTGAATGGAACAAAAAGGCAGAGGAAGCCTAAATTTGCTCTCTGTGTGAGCTGGAACATCCATCTTCTGTCTTCGGACATTGGTGCTCTTTGTTCTCAGGCCTTTGAACTTGGACCAGGATTTAACACTGTTGGTCTCCAGTTCTCAGGCCTTTGGATTCCGACTGGATCTACACCACTGGCTTCCCTGGGCCTCGCCCTCCAGCTTGCAGACAGCCGGTTGTGAGACTTCTCCATCCCCATGATCATGTGAGTAAATTCCTCATAGTAAATCTCTTCTATATCTGTATCTAGATACGTATCTATCTGTATGTGTATACATATAGGGTCCAGCAAAAGTAATGCCTGCTTGAGTGTGGTTGGTAGGGTGATAATTTGGATGTAATAATATATAGTTTCAACTTGAACATTTCACTTAAAATGGCTTATGGTGTGCTTGAATGTGATATTGTTGTTACAGAATTACATGCTTATGATTTGTAATAAAAAGGTGTGTTATTTGTGCGAGACTATCTACCTGTCTAATCCGTTTCTCTGGAGAATCCTAAGTAATACACAGCATATTATTTTTGAGATACCAAAGAAATAAGAGCCATGGAGCTTCCAGTGTATTTTAAACACAAAATATGGTCAATTGAAACAATCTAGGAAGTTTTAATCTGTAAAGTGTTACATTATAATTTAAATGCTTAAGTGCTATGTAAGTCATGAAGGCTTTACTGTGATAAATAAAAATAGCAACTACTACTTGTCCAGTATTTCATGTTTTAAAAGCATTTTTGTGTGTACTCTCTCAGTATGTTAAAATCATTCCCGTGAGTTTGTTGGGGATGTATTTTTTGACCCACGTTTTCCAGATGAGACAACTGAGGGAGGAGGGGTTGCAGAATTCCACAGTGCAGGTGAGCAGAAGGGAGGGGTGTAGCAGTCCTGGCTGTGCTGTCCTCTGGTCTCAAGAGAGTCTGCGCCCAAATGGTCCTCACAGTGGGTGTTCCTGGGTGGTCAGCAAGCAGAGCCCAAGTGCCCTGCCACAGAAGGGCTCTTCTTTTTTCCTTTTGAAAGCTCATATTTTAGTGTAAAAATGCATGTGCAGTTCCTTGTTATTTTATGATATACTTGTACTTTTAATATAAAAAATTTTTGCTCCTGTCTTTGAGTAACTCTGACCTGGTTTATTCTGTGACTATGAGTATCCCCATTACACTCTTCCCTGTGGGCCTGTCACCCAAACTGAAAAAGCACAGCTCAAGCTGGGCCTCTGCAGGGATGCAGAGGCCTGCGACGTGGTTCCTGGGGGTGCAGGGTTGTCGTTTCCAGTGTTGAGGAATGTGTCTAGCAGAGAAGCAGTGACCTAGTAGGGGTGCTACTAGGTCACAAAGTCACACCCTTTCTGTGTGGGCAACTGTGACAAGAGAATAATTTATGCTCTCCCCACTCCACCAAATGTCCTTGAAAAGTAAGTGTATGCCCAGAGGGAAAAGTCTGTATTTAGCAGGTTTCTACTATTATATATTGAAAATGTGTGTGCTTTTTTGTGTAGTTACCATGTTCACCCCCCTTTCACAAAGAGATAAATTGCACAGTATATTCTATAGCAGGGGTGTCAAACTCATTTTCACTGGGGGCCACATCAGCCTCGAGGTTGCCTTCAGAGGGCTGGATGTAATTTCAACTCCTGCAAGGCAACCGTGAGGCCGATGTGGCTCCTGGTGAAAATGAGTTTGACACTCCTGTTCTACAGGTTTCAAGTTTGCTACAAACAGACACAAAGCTCTCCAGAATGTTTTATTGGTTAGCATCTTCGAGGACCTTATATTAACTGAGTGCCTTATAATTTATTCCTCAATCATCACAGAATCCTTGAAATAGTTGGCCTGATATATTGCTGGTTCTATTTTATGGATGGGGAATCTAAAGAGGAGTGATGTTACCAGTATACAGTAGCCCTGCTCCCCCGTTATCCTTGGGGGATGTGTTAAAAGACCACCCAGTGGATCTGAAACCACAGATAGTGCCAAACCCTACATACACTATGCTTTTCCCTATACATACATATCTGTGATAAAGTTTAAACTACTCTTGCACTTTGGGGCCATTATTAAGTAAAATAAAAGATACTTGAACAGAAGCACTGAGCTATCTTGACATTAATCTGATAACCAAGGTGGCGACCGATGTCCTCCATTGGCTCTGACTTCCTTCTTCATTTGACCTTGGGTTTCTCCATAACCACTTTAAGTCAAGTGAAAAGGTAAGTCTATCTGATTCTGCCTGGCCTTTATTCTGATTTTGTCACTAGCTGTCTTGTAACCAAAAGTATATCATTTAACTTGAACAAGCCTAAATTTTCTTGCTTATAAAAATGTGTTGAAAAAAACATGTGGGAAAGTTATTACAGAGGAATGGCCTGGGGGTAGGATGGGTTTGAAGAAAGTGATGTTTTTCTGGTTAGCTGACATAGAAGGCCAGAGAATGGGAGTCATTTAAGATAAAGCTTGCAGGGACACTTCAGAAGCACTGCAAATACTCAGGAAGGACATTATCAGGTGGACAAGGAAGTCATGGATCATCAGAGCTGTGCTCTAGGAAGGTCAGTCCATAGCAAGGTCAACAATAAATTACCAGATGGAACAGAGGGTAGAGACGAGAGGCAGTGAGATCAGCTAGAAAGGTAAATACAGTTGATTCTTAATAGGAGGGTTAGTGGCACAGAAGCTCCACACTGTAAAAAACTCATGTATAACTTTTGACTCCCCCAAAGCTTTACTTACTAATAGCCTATTTTGACCAGAAGCTTTACCAATAACATAAACAGTCCATTAGCACACGTTTTTGTTTGTTACATGTATTATATTATACATGTAATATACCATCATATGTTACTATATTCTTACAATAAAGTAATCTTGAGAAAAAATGTTAAGAAAATACAAGGAGGAGAAAATACATTTATAGTACTGGACATATTTATTGAAAAAAATCTGCATATTAAGTGGACCCATGCAGTTCTAGCCCATGTTGTTCAAGAGTTGCATCTAAAGCAGGCATGGTAATGAAGAGTATAGAAGGGAAAGGATATAAATATGAGAGACATCACAGAGATTCATTCTACAGCATCATTTCTTTCCCCTTTTGACCAGCTGCCATATATCATAAGTCACTTTCAACTGCACTACTCAGTCCTATGGGCATATTTAGTAATATATACAAACCCAAGCTTGTTGACCTCACTTCCATCTATTCCTTTAGCATGAAAGAAAAAAAAACCCTGAGGAATTCATGTGACTGAGAATAATGACTTAGAGGTTGATTTTGACTCCCTTCTATTTTATATACTAGTTAAAAAGTAAATCATTTATAAGCTTGCTATTATTAGCAATAGTATTTTAGTTTGCAGTTGAATGATGGGATAGTTTACCATGTAACTCACACCTGGATGCATGAGTTATAACTAATGTGGGAAATACAGTGAGAATGGGTTTTGTAATTATGAAGGCAGTGAACAGCTGGCACCATCACCCATGTGCCTTAAACTACAGTTAGACATCCAGACTCTAAAATGCTCATGGTTATAAAGTGGTGTCTCATTGTGGTTTTGCTTTTACATTTTCTTAATTACTAATGATGCTAAAGTATTTTCATGTGCTTGTTGGCCGTTTTGTATGTGTTCTTTGAAGAAATATCTACTTGAGTCCTTTGTGTATTTTTTAAATGTAGTTTGCTTGTCTTTTGTTGTTGAGAGTTGTAGTTCTTTTGTATTTGTTTTTTAAACCCTTATCAGATATGTAATTTGCAAATATCTTCTACTATTCTATAAGTTGTCTTTTCATATTTTGGATAATGTCCTTTGATGCACAGATGTTTTTAACTTTTATGAAGTACAATTCATTTATTTCGTTGTTGCTCATATTTGTTGCTGCCAAGTAAGAGAATTCATTGCCATATTTAGGGTCATGTAGATTTACTCCTAGATTTTCATCTAATAGTTTTTTAGTTTTAGTTTTTATATTTAGGTTGTTGATCCATGTTGAGTTAGATTTTGTAAATTGAGTGAAATAGGGTCTAAATTCACTTTTTTTAAAAAAAGATTTATTTACTTTTAGAGAGGGAAGGGAGGGAGAAAGAGAGAGAGAGAGAAAAACATCAATGTGTGGTTGCTGGGGGCCATGGCCTACAACCCAGGCATGTGCCCTGGCTGGGAATCGAACCTGCGATGCTTTGGTTCGCAGCCCACGCTCAATCCACTGAACTACACCAGCCAGGGCTCTGAGCTACACCAGCCAGGGCTTAAATTCAGTTTTAATGTTCTTATTGAGTTATCTTGGCACCATTTGTGGAAATAATAAAAAAGAATAAAATTAAGTAAATAAAATAAAATATAATTTTTGAAAGGTAAAATTAAATCCCAGAAAATAACAAGAGTTGGTGAGAATGTGGAGAAATAAGTCCTACCATTGCTGGGAGGACTGCAAATGATGCAGCTATTGTGGAAAAACAGTTTGAAGTTTCCTCAAAAAATTTAACATAGAATTATCACATGATTGAGCAAGTCCATTCCTAGCTATAAACCCAAGAAAAATAAAAACATATGCCCACACAAAAACTCATACAATGTTTACTGCAGCATTGTTCATAATGGTCAAAAGATGGAAACAGTTCAAGTGTCTATCAAAGGATGAATGAGTAAACAAATTGTGGTATACACATACAGTGCAGTGTTATTCAGCCATAAAAAGGTTAGGTACTTATATATGCTACAACTTGGATGAACCTTGAAAACACTGTGCTAAATGAAAGAGACTAGACAGAAATGATCACATGTTGTCTGTGCTAGGTACACTGCTCCCTGGCGAACATGATGATGTTGTGGTTTCTCTAAGAGCCTATAATTAAGGGAGTATAATTTAGGGCAGACTAGCAATCACAAAACTCTCTCTGAAGTCTTAGTGATTTATTTCTTGCTCGTGTCCCAGAACAATAAGGGTCAGCAGTGAGAGGCACTCAAACAAACTTTTGGGGACCTAGACTTTAACATCCTCCAACCTTGGAATTCTCCACTCTCTGCATCTGCCAGCAGGCAAGGGAACAGAGAGCATGGGGGGTATTGACCCCCCTCCTGCCTCTATCACTGTATGGCCATATCTGACTAGAAGGGAACCTGGGAAGTATAGTCTTACTGTGCGCTCAGCAGGAAAAGGGAAAATCTGGGCAACAATGAGCTAATCTCTGCCACAAAGGGAAAGACAAACACAGAAAAAGACACTTATAAAACAGTATATAAATTCAATCAGTATTAGAGCTATACAGATAGTGCAAAAAGAAAACCAAAAAAGTTCTACTGAAGCTGCCTGGGCCAGAATGATCGAAGAAGATTTCCAAGGCAGGTGATGCCTGTCATGAGTCTCTGTGGATGATTTTGAGAGAATATGAATGAGGTTAACCAGACAAAGAGGAGAAAGTGTTAAAAGAGATACAAACTCAGAAAATGCAAATGAAAGAGAAAAAAATCTGGAGGGGCTCTGAGCCCAGAGGGGACTGGCAGCCTGCCAGGGCATGGGAATGGCTCCTTGGGGCTCGAGTTAACTTCAGCATTTGAGATGAACAGCTGCTTGGAGGAGAGGAGGCAGCCTTCTCTGTTCCACTGCTCAGTCCACAGAGCTCTTTTTGGGACAGCCATCAGGAAATGCTCCCTTTTTGTGCTGCACCTTATTTTGTAAAGTGTCATGTAACTGCTCCCAAGACACTTCCCTCAGGACCTCAGTAGCTGCTATTCCATCAGCCAAAGCTGTGAAGGCAGCTTGATACAAACTTACCATTATGTTCCATTTAAATCGGGTGGTTTTTAATTCCCACTCCTGAGGAGAAGCAGTGGCCATGTCATTCACATCTCAGTTGAAAGCCATTGTATCTGTGAGGAAGTACCTCTGAAAATGGGTGAGTCTGCACTTATCTTGGATATTATTTTTTTAAGAACCTCAAACCAATGACAGAAACTGAGGTGTGGCGGCCCCCACACCCTAGAAGAACAAATCAGGGCCCACAGGGGCGGTGCCCAGCTCTGTCCTAGGCCTAGGAGTCTCGGTGGGAAGCCCAAAGCCAAAAACAATTACAGTGTCCTCAAACTGGCAGACAAGAGGAGAGCAGAGTCAATGCTGTTTCTATGCATTGGGGTGGTCTTGTTAACGCCCAGTGCCACGGGGACCAGTCACTTCAGCCTTTGGTTTGGAAGCCCTATCTTGGTCTCCTGCCCTTGGTCACTCAGCTGACTGCTAGACATAAAGACATTCTGAAGAATAGACAGGAGCTAGCCCACCTCAGGCTGGATGTTCAGGCTTTAATTCCCTAATCCCACTGGTTCTGAAATAGAAAACCACCATTCCTGCCTGCCCAAGAATGCTCAATTGTTTTGTGTATCAAGGCTGTAATGTTGATTCTCAGCTCTGGATCAAAATAAAATAACAGTAGTTTTATAAAGAATGGGGACTATAAGGATTAAAACACATGTAAAACATCACAGGTGAAAACCTCATTGAGACCTGGAGTCCCAGTTTTGTTCTGTTGCCCTAACAAGGGAGACAGGGTATAGTAGAAAAGGCATGATGCATGTTCAAAGCCAGGCTCTTTGAGCTGGGTAGGTGACTGAATTTCTCTCCAGTTTGATTTCCTACCTATAAAATTGCAATGAGAGTATGTACCTCATTGTAGCATTAACTGACAATACTGATGCAGCATGCCTGCCTCAGGAATGACATGTATTGAATAGTAAGTGTTCAATAACCAGTACTCTGTTCTTTTGCTTTCCTTGTAATCTTTTGGCTTCCTCCATTGTTCCAATTGTGGGGGAGTCCCAAATCTTGTTCTTGCTGGCATCTCAGCCTTGAAAGGTCTAAAAGTGAGATCATTTTCTTCACTTCTTAACCAGCTCTCCCTTTCAATGTCCATCCCTAAATAGCATCACCATTTTCTCAGTTAACTAGACTCCCTTCTTTAACTCTCCCTTCTCAGTCACCCAGACACGTTGTGTTTTCCTATCTGGTGTTTGAGATAGTCTCATTATACCTTACATACTTCTAAATATTCATACCTCTAAAGTTATGGAAAAACTACAGACTTCATTGAACTGTTTAGAGTAGAAGCTTGACCTGGTCAAATTCATTTGAAAGATTTCTTTTCAGTACTGTTGCTAGAGATACACCTTTCAACTGCTGTACAGATGAGAATCAGGACTGGAAGAGGCCGAAGAAGGAAGAATCCCACAGACACAAAGCCAGGCAACTGGGGCATAGATGATAAGGAGATTTTCCGTTTTACTGGATCTTGAGGGGTTGAGTAAGCTTCAGATTTTGACCAATACAGTGGTTCTCAGATATCTTTTAGTAAAGTTGTACCCCATCCTTTGCTCTGAGCTGAGCCTTTTGCCTACTGGATTATGGATCATTAATTTATTTTCATCTTCTATCCCATGTAATATTTAAGAATGCTGAAACCCAAAGAATGATTTGTCCAAAGTATCTAGCACGTTGGCTGGTAATGCATTAGTTGTCTTTTTTCTTCTCTTCCAATCGAAAATAAATCTAATATCACTACTTTCAGAGAACAAATACTGCCCCACCAACATTAATACCAAATTTGGATTACTTGTATCTCCCACCTGAATAACCGTAGGATCTTTGTTAACAGCCCCCAGAAGACTACACTGGTTATTTCTGAGAGAACAACAGCGAGAGAATCAGTTTACAAATGTGCAGGGCAAGTCCACCCATGCCTGTGTTAGATTTCATCAAACTGTCTGACAGGCATTTCAGGGAATTGTTACAGAACCTCACCAATGCTGTTCTGGCATAGCTGTGGGTACAACTGCCTGCCTCCAAGAAGCGTGATTCCCAATGCAAGAGTTTGGTGAGAAAGGAAAGGGGTTGTTTATTTAAAGGTTATTTAGAATGTTGGCAGATTTCTGCCATTAAGTCTCACTCCCTTTAAAAACACCCAATATCATATAGTCCTGCCTTCCTTTGCCAACCCAGGTCAGTTTCAGAATACATGAGAGGTACCGCCTTTCAGAAGAGTAGTAGTCTGCAGCTCAGCATTCCTAGTCACGGATCAGTTCCAAGCATCTCTCACAAATCAGGGTGGCTATGCAGGTCCCGCAGCTTCATCAGCTCTGCTGCCGTCTTCTCCAGGTAGATCTCCTTTCACTGCCCACCTCATGGCGCTCTCCCCGACTCTGTTAGACCTTCCAGCGTACCTCCTCTCTCACTCCAGAACTCTGGGTGGACCTCCTCTCTCTTTCAGCCCACCCTCATTTAAATGCTCAGCCCGGAACTTCCTGCATGACCTCATATCCAGCCCTTCCTATGGTGTGTTAGTCCACCACCATTTTTGCTAGTTCCCCAGTATCTTTTACCTTATTAAGGGCAAAATTTTCCAGCAATGCATGGGCATCTCGGGTGAGTATTTGCCCCCTGCCTCTCTCACAGGCACAGTATGAGCACCCCCCTACCGCATAATGTCACGAATGTTCTCAGTCACATACAAAATTCATCCTGGGCAGTAGTCCTCTTCCCTTCAGGAAGGCACAGCTATTAACTTGCCATTATTATTCAATGTCTTTTTTAATGCTGCACCATCCACTCTTCCCTTTCCCCAATCAAGAATTGTGGGGGTCACACTCTGCGCCCTGTTATAGAATCATGGCTCTTCTGCCAATACTCCCTCCTGCTGTTTCACTGGGCTTAGAATTTCTCTGGTGATCTTCCTGAGCCCTCAGGATGTCATGGCTACACTGAAATCTGCAGTGGAGTATGTAGTGGGAGAGATTCCCTTTTCTAAGACCTTTTGTCTCGTAGCCCTAGTCTCTCCTCCTCCAGTTGAACAAATAAGCAATCTATCAAATAAATGCTAGTCCCCTAGGAAAGACAGATTCTATGTGCCTCTTCTGTTGGCATCATCTCTCCCCCACAGTCTTCGAAACAAATTATTTCTCTTTTTTCCCCCCAAATACACACTTGGGCACAGAGGTATTCCCACCTCCGACTTGGGACAAGTTTATAAGTCTCAGTTTCAGCTCAGTGAGAATTCCTTCTGTGTGAAACCAAAGGTGTATATTCATGGGTTGTATTTGTCATTCTCTCCCAATCCTGGGCCCAGTTCCTGCCCTGTATGCAGGAACTGCCTTTTAGAAGAGATCCCGTGGTGGTACAGGCCTTGCAAAGGAATGTCAATAATTTTGTTATTTTGATTTCACAGAGACCAGTTATGCAAACAGTGTCAAAACCATGAGGCTGAAGTCAGAGCCACACTTTGACCAAGAGATCTGTCTCTGGGTACACCTATTGGGGTGGGCAACCATGTACGTGGGATGGTGCGATGTGTGACATGTAAGGAGTATATATTTGGTCTTTCTTCCATTTCTGGTACAAAGCTCCTAAAACCCTTTGATTTCCTAATTATTAAGACTGATAAGGTATCTTTTGTTATATTAATGAGGTAACTTTGGGAAAGCACCTAAGTATGGGGCTGGTTGCCAGTAGAGCCAACCACGAGATTATGGTTGGACTGGAAATATCTGTCCCCAACTACCAAGAGGGGAGAAGGGCTGAACATTGAGTTGAGTAACTAATGGTCAATGATTTAATCAGTCATGCCTATGCAGAAGCATCCATAAAAAAGAACAGGTTTGAGAGTTTTTAGGTTGGTGAACACATGGGGATTGTGGGGAGTTGTGTGCCTAGAAAGAGAAACCCTTTCCACACACCTTGCCCTATGCATCTCTGCGATCTGGCTGTTTGAGTTGCATCCTTTTATAATAAATTGGTAATCTAGTAAGTGAAATGTTTCTCAGAGTTCTGTGAGCCACTCTAACAAATTAATTGAACTCAAGGAGGAGGTTGTAGGAACCTCTGATTTATAGCCAGTTGATCAGAAGCAGAAGTAGCAACTTGGGCTTGAGACCAGCGTCTGAAGGGGAGATGGGCAGTTCTGTGTGACTGAGCCCTTAACCGGTGGAATCTGATGCTCTCTCCTAGTAGATAGTGTCAGAATTGAGTTGAATTATGGGACGCCTTACTGGTGGTGTCCCAAGAATTGCTTGATAGTGTGGGGAACCCCTCCCCCACATGAATTAGAATTATGATCTGGACAGTTGTGGTTGTGTACCCTTGAAACTTGGTTCAGGAGTATTTCCTCTAGGAAGCTGGCCCTCTTCTCCCAGTGTGAACTAGGTACCCTCCACACCAGTCCCACTGCACCCTTTACTTATTTCCATCATAATCATTACATTTGTGTGCCATGATTATTGTTTAATCACCATTATCCTCCACTGGACAGTGAGCCCTTATGGGCAAGGAAAGGGTCTCCTTGCCTTAGTTAATCCAGAATCTAATGTGAGACTTGCTATTTGAGGAATCTGATGGCTTTCCATTGCTACTATAAAAAATTAAAATTAAAGTCCTTAACATGAATTATAAATCCCCTATCCCTGTACCCCTGCTGGCTCTCCAGCTTTATTTTTGTCTTTGCTCATTTTTCAAAGCTCGGGCTTTTTTCAGATACTCAATCATGCCCCAGTCTCTCCTGCCAATGAGTTTTCCCTTTTTGGCCTCCATCATCTAAGATCTCAGCGCACAATGCACTTTCCTAACAAAGCGTTCTCTGACCTGACTCACTCCAACCCATACAACCCCCATTGCCTCTGATCCTCGTTCATTTCTGGTTCAGGTTAGGTTCCTTTTTTATGAGAGTTCACAAAACCAAGCACTGTTCTTTCCAAGCACTCACTTTGTAACTCTGCGTTCATTGGTGTGCTTTTGTGATCAAACCTCTACCACCACCACAATTCAATTTTAATCCTTCAAGAAGAGGGAATTTCAAAGTATATTCCAAGTGATCAGCCCAGTGCCTGGCACACAGAATATGCCAAATTAGGACTGTGCAATAGATAAAATGACAAATGGGTGAATAAGTGAATTAGTAAATTCAGAGGGAATATACTGGGTCTCTGAAGGCAGAGAGAGGACTGTTAGAGCTCAAAATACAGTGGGTTTTAGCATATCATTTTTCTAAATCCAGATAACTGACCTTTTGATGAGTACCAAAAGCAATTTACTTAGTCAATGCAGGTGCACCATGAAAACATTTATGAAACGTATTTTCCAGGATGAGAAAATAAAATTCCAGTTAATTTTTAAGTTAATAGCATGACTAAAGCAAAGACCTAGTATAGTTATTACCTACATATAAATGTATTAAAAAACATACAGGTAGAATTAATAATGTGCTTACGCCTTTCAAATGTTCCCTGCAAATACATGCAGGTAACAGGAAAGAATATAGACTTCAGTGTCAGACAAACCCAGGTTTGAATCCTGACTCCACTTCTCTCTGGCCATATGAACTTGGACAAGACAGCTATGTTGACATCCTTTCTTTTCCTTGAAATTCAAAAGGTCCTCCTTTGCTTCAAGGATTTTTCTTTTGTTTTATCCCTGGCCCTGTACATGCCTGACTCCTTCTCTTCTTCAGATTTCAAATAATATATTCTTCTGAGGAGAAGCATTTTAGGCCATACTCCTTGGGTAGCAGGTTCTGACATGTGGGTGTGTACGCAGGAAGGCAGTTTGGGAAGAATACCTGTGCAGGGGTAAGTGGATGTGGATTGGACAGAGAGGAGCTGAGCTGCAATGCAGTCACAACAGATGCCTCAGCCAGTCTCATGAAAAGCACTGAAGCCAGGATGGCTCTTCAGATTTGTCCTGTACTGAGGCAAGGGGGCCAGGCCTCTGCATCCCCATCAGTCAGGCACTGGATGTAGGCTGCTCCTAGGAGGAGGGAGTAGTGTGTCAAGGCAGTTCCCTTCAGCTGAGGACAGTTCCCAGAATGACTGAGTTATGAGCCCATGGCAGCCAACATGCCAGCTGCTGGGGGAATGAGATCTCAGGTCCTGAAGGTAGATCAGAGCAAGTACTACCAAGGCCTTGCCTAACCACACTCTATGAGTGAGCAAATCCATGTTTGCACACTGCATTTATCACCACACTATTTATTTCATTTCTATTTTATCACACTATAATCTTTGAAGTTAATTTGTTTTTTGTTCACTACTTGCCTTCTCATCTTGGCTAAAGGCACCCCTTGAGCATAGTTAGTACTTAGTAAATATCGGTTGAACAGTGGATGTGTGAACAAATGATGTAGGCTGATCACATGCACTCTACATCACTTGCTGCAGTGATTAGGACGTTCAAAGTTACTGCACAGAGAGGGGTCATTCTATAGAGAAGGTAAGTCTACAGTATTTGGGAGGAATAAAAGAACACGAACATCCATACTCATTCTCAAAGTAGAAACAGAATATAACCTCAAATAGTAATATCAGACACATTAAAATTTCCTACCAAGCTTTACAAAGAAAAAAAGTTGTTTTATTCCAATTAGTGAAGTAATGGATGTTTATTGTGGAAAACATGTACAGTAAAAAACTACAGGTAAGAAAATAAAATTAATCCATGACCAAAACACAGAGACTGATGGCCATAATTAGCATACTCTGGTTTGTTACGTTTCAATTTTTCTCCATTTATATTTTCTATATAATTGGAATTCTACTGCTGCTATAATTTTATATCTTGCATTTTTCCCTCTTAACATTACATAAAGTTTTTGAGGTCACTGAAATCCTGTAGAAACATTATTTTTAAAGGATTATTGCTTTAGTTGCAGTATTATTATTTAACCATACTACTATGATTGGATAATTAGATTGTTTCCAATTTTTGTGTGATTATAAACAATTTCAAATAAACCTTTTTATAACAAGATTTATTAATGATTACCCTTCCAAATGCTCAGATGATCTAATTTGCTAATAATATGCCTCATTTGTCAGTTAGATCAAATCACTCCTTTTCATTAAGGTCTTTTATCAGGAATAATAGAGTGGAACCATTAAGCTAAAAGTAAGAAACCCTGGGTTCCAGCCCAGGTTGGCAACTTCCTAGTGATGTAGCCTTGAAAAAGCAATGTGTTTTTCCACCCTGAGCCTCAGTTTCTTCCCTTGTAAAATGGAATGGTTCAGCTAGATACTTTAAAAAACCTTTCCAGCTCTGGTATTCTGTACTCTAATGGCTGCTTCTTACTTTTCTCCAAGAAACAGTTTTCATGTGCTCAATTTCAGGCCTCTTTGACATTCTGAGTTACCTCTACAAATCTTTTCTGACTTCCTGTATTTCTGATTTAATTTCCTTCCCTTTATCCAATATTGGCTATTCCTTAATCTTCTTACCTAGGTCTTACTTTTGTTCCTTCTTTCACTGCCATCCATTTCGCTGAGATGAATCCTCTTCTTGATCTTTTACCCACTCAGTACCTGATTTTCCTTTAAACCCTTTCTCTACACTTCATTTTCTTTTTCTGTTAAATCTTTTGATGTTCAGTACTTAAAAAGATTTCTCAGACCTCTAATTCATTATTTTCTGAAAAAAAATTCAAATAAAAAGTTAGGTGAAGAATGAGTGAAAGTAAAATGAAGCCAGGTACATGATATAGTCACATGTGGCATTTGAGTATATTTTGTCTGTAACAGGCTGTGTGTGGTATTCAGTTTAGGGAGAGAGATGAGCATTGGGACAGTATGTGCTGAAGAACGACTGAAAATCCAAAAAGCACTTTGGTCAACAAGGTTAATAGAATCCCACATGTCACATTACTCTTAATCCCATAATAAAAATCATGGCATAATTGGTAACATTTTAAATTGTTTTTTATGTGGCAGGCATACCATGCGCATTAATATGTGATGTTTCCTAAATCTTCAGAGACCCCTGTGAGGTAGAAATCATTATCCCCAGTTTTTAGATTGGGAAACTGATGTATTAAAATGATTTTGCTGTATTATAATAAACAAACTTACAATAATTATCAAATCTCTGGAATTGGTATAATGGCATGTTTAGGTTATACTGTGTATTAGTTAGGATGTTGCAATTTGTCTTAGTTTGGTTTGCCCCCAATTCAGAACCTGAGCTAAATACTTAGCAGTTGATTTCTGAAATCAGGAGGGAGAGAAAAAGAAGAGAGCGAGGGAAGGAAAGAGCCAAAATAAGCGTGTGTCATTGAGGCCACTACAGGCTCCTGGGGAGAGACGGGGAGTGGAATCTGTCTTGGTGTCTCCAGATCAACCCTTGAAACTGTGGCACCTGACACTCTCTCTTTTGTCATACTGTGCTTTCTGCAGATGGGTTTGCAGAGAAATTCTTTGGGGAGAAGTTGATAGACAAGGTATAACAAAAAGTTTCCTGATTAAACACTACCATGCTGAGAACTACGACAAGGAAAATCATAGGTAGGGAATGAACCCCATTTCACCGCATCCTTTGCACCAGATACTCTGCCTTGACTATCCTGTTTGACCTTCAACACAAGGCTAGGAAATGCCTATCATTTCTGTTTGATAGGTAAAGAAACTGGGACTCAGGGAAATTATGTAACCAGAGTAGGAGCCCATCCACCTAGCATGAGTGCAGACTGGAGCCTAATGCTGTCTGACTTGAGCTACCGTCCTCTGTTTTGAATACCCATTGTCTACAGGAGTTAGTGCCTGGCATCGTTTTCTTGTGGGAAAAGGTCACTCCCACCTCTTTCACGCTACCAGACCCATGTTGCCTCAGCTGTAAGAACCATGCGGTTCGTTGAAGGTCTGCCCTACTGGGCCTCTGTTTGGGTGTCACTGGAGCTGAAACATGTCAGTCATAGACAGCGAATCTATAGGCCAACTTTTTGAATAGTGTGTGGAGCTCATCCCAAGTGTGAACATCACGCACTAACCCACTGCACTCCTGCTCTGTGCTGGGAGTCCCCATCTGTGGCTCTCTTTCTGGGCTAGTCATCTGTCAAATACAGCTCCCTGCCAATTCAATGTTTTCTAAAAACCCAAAGGGAAAGGAAGTCCTGAGTAAATACATCATATTTCTTTCAAACTAGCTTCCATATTAAAATTTACCTGATTTATTTTCTTTCCCAGATGTAGAGAGAGAGGCATGGATGTTTCACAGCTGCTACTCAGATGGCTGAGAAATACCATTTAGTTAGGGCCGTAATTTCAATTTCTCCTTGGCCAAAACTTGAACCGAATTGGCTGACCAGAAAACACAAACATAAATTTTGCTTTCTTCTCTTGAGAGAGAGTGGGCTTCAGAGGAAGATAGACATGATTTCAAATTCCAGCTCTGCCTTTGACTGGTTGTATAACTTTGGGTATATTTAATTAAGCTCTGTGCTCTGTCAACATAAGGTGGGGATAAAATGGTAATGATCATATTTATCTGATAGGGTTTCTCTCTGAAGATAGAAGCAGCAATGTGTAAAGCGGTCAGCAAGTTTCCTGTCACCAACAGATAGTCGACAAATATTAGCTTTCATTCTCTTCCCTCCAATCCCTGCCTGCTTACCCTGATGAAATGTAAAACTAAAAAAAAATGCATTTTTAGACAGTACCAATCAAGAGGTCTAGAGTTTTACTGTGCTAGAGTTTTGGAAGTGCAGTTAGCCTGTACTCCCAGCTTAGGGAAAAACTACAGTGAAGTAAAAATCCAACTCAGACACTCATATCCTGTTTGTTTCTGGGAGAGAACTGTGTCTTATTAAATACCAACTACCATGCTAGTATCTCCAGAAAATGATTGGTTGACTTAGGTGGCCAGGGAGTAGGAATTGAATAGAGCCAGGAAAGCAGCTGTGTCTGGATGGAGGCAACAAGCTTCTAGCTCTTGCTGATTCATTTCTCCAACAGTTTTTACTTAAGAGAATCATCCATAATGCATGGCTGCAGGACTATGTAAGGCAAATCGCCCAAACTGTGAACATTACAAGCATTGCACATTGGCTTCTCCAGTCCTGGGAAACTGAATGATGAGCTGCCTATAATTTTTCTAGCAGGAGCATGAAGCAAAAAGAAAGTAGCTACTCAAACAGAAGTGGGCATGCCTGATTTGCTTTTTTGGCATGCATTCAGCATCCTTCTAATAAGAACTTATTATAATTCATTTATTCTACAAACATTTGCTGACCATCAACTATGTGTTAGGTACAAGGTTATGTATTGGGTATGCAAAGAGCAGCTAGATTACCATGATTCCTGCCCTTCATGGAGTTTGCAGACTAGTGAATCCAATAAAATGTCTCTAAAGAAATAAACAACTATTGTCAATTAGATAAAATTCTATGAAGATAGAACACAGTAGAAGCCTGCTTAGAGGTGCCAGCAAACATTGAAACTGAGCCTAGAAGATAAGGGAAAGCCAGCCACACAAATGCCAAGTGGGATACCTCTCAGAAGCATGTGCAAAATCTCTGGAAAGGAAAAGTTTTGGCTTTTTCTGGGAACTAAAAGGAAGCGAATGTGGCTAAAGCAAAGTGAGCAGGGAGGTGACGTGAATGGGAAGTTGGAAGGAAAAGTAGGGGCTAATGGGCCATGTACAGAATGTGGCCTTTATTGAAGGGTTAATAAGAAACCATTCAAGGTGGGAACAGGCATACTCAGATTTACGATGTCAAAATATCATTCTGGTTGTTTTGTTGGAGAAAGGCTTGCGGCAGGGAGGTCACAAGAAGGTTCACAGACAGTTAGAAGGCACTTTCGTATTCTAAGTGTGAAATGCGGTGTTGACGGGGAGGTGGGAAACTGGTGACAGTGCATAGGAAGAGAAGTGGAACAATGAAGGACACACACTGGAGGCAGGATCAACTTGGGTGTCATGAGAGTGACAAAGACAGGCCATTAAGGATAATGTAAAGGGAGTGTTTTAATGGGATGACTGTGGTGGTGCCATTTACTGGGTTGGAAAACACTGGAGGAAGCAGAAAACAAGACAAGCTTTGTCTGAGCTCCTTGAAACTATCCTGCATGTCTATGTTATAGAATGAACTACACTACCCTGGGTTCATTGTCTGCCTGACTGTCTTCCCTGCCAGCTTTTTCACCCCTTTGGGAAGAAAGCATGGGCTTTTGAAAAGAAGAGGACAGGGGATCTGGGCTCTGTTGCTTACTGTGTGACCTTGAGCAGATAACCTGGTAGAGCCTAGGTTTCCCACATTGCAAACAAGCTCTCATAACACCTTTCTCAAGGGTTACTGAATTAAATGAAATAAATTATATAAGGTATCCAGTGCTTCATATAGAATTGGTGAATGTTAGCTATTGTTATTATTAGAATCTTTTATAGAGATTCAGTCTTTTATCCTGGTCCATAATAGAGACTTAGTAAGTATTTATGAAATAAGTGAATAAATGGGTGGAAACTCATTTAGGTGAGCACTGAAAAAAACTGAAAAGTCAGACCTGGATTCTAATCCTAGCCACCTAATTACTATTGGTTTTGACCTCACCCCCTTCTGGGTTAAGCCCAAACTCAGTTTCCTCATTGGTAAAATGGGGCAGAGGTATGTGAGGGAAGGGAAGTTGTATGTTAGGCTACATGGTTTCTCAAGGAGCTTCTAAATTGAAACCTCCAGTAATATTCTTAGTTTTTTTGTTTTAATATATCTGTTTAATCAAATACTAAAGCATGATTAATGATTCATTAAATGCTTATCTGCATTCTCATTTGATGCTAACAATTGCACCGGGATGAAAGTAGGCTCGATAATACAGTTATTTGTTAACAGGTAGAAAAAAATTGAGGTTAAATGACATGCCCATGGTCAACTCTTGAATTTAGACCCCATGACACAGATGACAATCCTTTTCTACTACTCTGTGCTGCTTTTTAGACCAGTCATAATCCTCAAATAAAAGAAATTTTATTTTTAAGACCCGTATTATCTTTGGAAACAACCAATTAAAACTATTAGGTCATTCTAAGCCTAATATCCATTCTAGAAAGAATTCAAGTGGCGTTTTAGAGGTACAAGAAATCCAATAGACAAGTAACACTTGCATTGTGCATTCACATAGATCTTCTTGCCTCTATTATGCTGTCCAATGGAAATATAATGTAAGCCCCATATAGAATTTAAAAAATTTTAGTTGCTACATTGAAAAGTTAAGAAACTGGTGAAATTAATTTTAATATATTTAATTCCCTATTTCCAAAATAGTATTATTTCAACATGTAACCAATTCAAACATTATTGAGATATTTTATAATCATTTTTTTTACCCTAAG